>NC_073312.1:6592358-6908191 GCF_027595985.1 Sorex araneus
GAAACTCTCCCGAGAATCTGGGGGGCTGGCCTGTGACCCCACTTCTGCTGGCGATAAGGTGGAGTCTTTTCCAAGTGAAGCTTTCAAGTCCTCAGCCCCGGACGGCGGAGGCTGCGGGGCCAGAGATAAGAGGGCAGCGCTGGGTGCTGGGCCCTAGGAGGGCAGAGTCAGGGCGGCATTCCCGGCTGCCCCCTGGGGAGATTAGAAGTCGCTGAGGATTTGCGAGTTTTCTGCAGGTGCGCAGCTTGGTCTCCTAGATTCTTGAGCCGGGGTCAGGTTAACTATTAAAAGGGGCCAAAGTATTTCTAACAAAACCTGGAGTTTATTTAAAGACTCCCCCACCCGCCCCCCCACCAGCGGGGTGGTCGGGGGGGGGGGGTCTTGTTTTATTTGAACTCAGAAGCTGCCCTTCCAGGCCTGGTTGCAGTGGGTTTAACTCCCGGGGAGAGATGCGGACGGCCCCAGACTCCCCTGGGTGCGGGCCCTGGTGACTGGGATTTGGGGCTGTGCGTGGGGTCTGCGCCAGAGCTCTCCCCTCCCCCCACCCGCCTTCTGCAGAAGGGACAAATCCCCTTTCCCACAGCACGAGCCAGAACTTTCATGTGTCCTCAATCTTTCCTAGGCCTCCTTTTCCAGTAGCTTTGATCTGGAAGCTGGCAATCACATTTTCCTGGAGGACATAAATCATCTAGGAAACACACACAGACACACAGACACACACAGACACACATGCACACACACACTCACACACACACACGCGCATGCGCGCGAGCAAAGGCCCTCAGTGACTCCTTACACCAAATTAAAAGCATCAATTATTTTGAATTATTCCATCCTTCTCCTCCTTTTATCTCCTGTCCTCATCGAGGTTCTGGTTGGTTAGATTCCAGTGAGGGGCGGGCGCTTTGCCCGGTAGGTGCTGGTCTTGTGATGAGAGGGTTTATAAAGGGAATCTTTGCATTGGCTCAGTGAGATGAGATGCAAACCGAGTTTTTAGGGTCAGAGTGTTCAAGTTAATTTCTAAAAATTTTTTTGAATTTCTGTTTTTTAATTTTTACTTATGTTTCAGTTTGGGGGCTATACCCAGTGGCCCTCAGGGGCTACTCCTGGCTCTGTCATCAGGGGTTATTCCTGGCAATGTTTGGGGGAACATACGTGATCCTAAGGATCTAATCTGGGCCTCCTTCCTTCAAAGCAGGCACTTGGCTTGTTGAACGATCTCTTCTCATCATCTGTTAAAAATGTTTTAACGTCTTTAAAATTTTTATTTTATTTTATTTTATTTCTGACATCTTCACTTTTTACAATTCTACAGTTGAAAGCAATTAGATAACAAAGCTTCAATATAAAAATCAATAAGCATAAAAAAGCAATTTTTGATGTGAAAATTGTTCTATCTCGTCATGGGGGTGTTTAATCTAAGGATTTACTAAATTGGTTTTTGCTAGTTGAGCATCCTATGTTACTGTTTGTTGAGTTTACTTGGCTTCCAAGTAAATTCTCTTATTAAGTTTATTAAGAAAACAAACTTTCTTATTTTCCCATCTAATTTGGCGTGCTCCTCCTGGAATTTCGGCATTGAGGAATTAGGAAGTTTCACAGGTCTCGGGGTCCAGAGATTTCAGGATCTATGGTTTGGGTCAATGAGTTGACATGTTGGGGGTGGGCGTGGCTGTTGAGACTTCTGGAAGAACGGGGGTATGGGCAGAGGCTGCCCACCTTGACCCTGAAGACCCCAGAGTTTTCAGCCTGGGCACCAGGGCACCTGAAAGTATCCACAGTTTGGTGTCTGCAGAGAATAGCTGTCAAGTGGTGGAGTCCCGCCCTTGGCCCTGGGTGCAGCTCAGCTGGGTGCTCAGCCCAGCGGCCTCCCAACCGTACTCCAGAGTTCTCAGCCACCAGGACCCGAGGACCCGAGTTTCCATGAATTTTGGCTGCTTGGTGTGCACCTCCTCTCTTCCCTTCTCCAGATATGCCATGGCCACCCAGACCCCACAACGAATCGGAAATCAGTTTTCCAAAGGTTAAGGGGTGCTTCTAAGGCTGACGGCCCTTCCTCAAAGGCCCTCGTACATGGTTCTTACCGGGATGGAATATACAAAGCTCAAACCTGCCGGGAAGATGCTTCCTTGGGTTTCAGGTTGGTTTCTTTTTTTATGGGGGAGGGGGCTCTTTCCCAATCGTGCTAGTGGCCTCTAGGCTACTCCCAGCTACCCTTGGGGGCCATGGACCCTGGGGCTCAAGATCAAGTCCCACCCTGCAGCTTTCTCTCTGCCCTCTTCGGGTTGTTTTTTTTCTTTTGCTTTGTTTTGTTTTAAGTGAAACACGGTAGTTTTTCTCCAATGAAACTTGTTTAGAAAGATGTGAGCAGAGAGGAAGAGGGGAAGTGTGTAAGTGTGTGTTTCAGAGAGGACACTGGCTTCTCCGGAGTGGAAATATGTAAGCAAAGAAAGAGAGACAAGAGAGAGAGATGCATGTTCAAGGGAGAGCTAATGTCCATGATGTTGGTTTTTTTTTTTGCATTCATCTTTAAAATTTAGTTCCTGTGAAATTGTGAAGTTACTCATGATTGAGTTTCAAGCATGCAGTGGTCCACACTGGTCCCTTTGCTCGTGTCCACGTCCCTCCACTGATGTCCTCCCATCCCATTTGCCTCCCACCCACCAGCCTGCTTCTACAAGAGGCACTCTGTGTGTGTGTGTGTGTGTGTGTGTGTGTGTGTCACTGTGACTTACAGCACTGTTGTTGATGGGGCTTCATACCTAACACTTGATCATCTTTCAGCACCACCTCCTTCCTGCTTGAACGCTTTCCCCCCATCCCCCACCCCTACCCCTCACCCCCTCCTGACCTCCCCCACCCTCATCACCAATGTTGCCCCTTCCCTGTCCTCCCCCCAGGCAAGTCAGGGGGCATGGTTCCTACTGAATACCAGCACTCATGTTCTTTGTGTTCATTGCCTTTGGGTCATTCCACCACTAGGTCTCTTTAGGTCCCACATAGATGAGAGAGGTCATCCTGTGTCAATCACTCTCCCTTTGACTAGCTTCGCTCAGTAGGATGCTCTCCCGGTCCCTGCGTATAGTGGCACATTTCATGACTTTATCTTTTCTCAAGGCTGAGTAATATTCCACCGTATATATGTATCATCGTTTCTTTTTCGAGTCGTCTGTTCTTGTACACTTGGGTTGTTCCCAGATTTTGACCATTGTGGACAGTACGACAAAGAACATAGGGGTGCAAAAGTCTTTACTCTATTTTTTTTCCGACCTTTGGGGTATATTCCAAGAAGTGGGGTTTCTGGGTCAATTGGAAGCTCAGTTCCTAGATTTTTAAAGGAATGTCCTTTAATGCAGACATTCCCACCCCAGTGAATAAGAGCTCTTTTCTCCCCGCAGCTATGCCAGCACTGGTTGTTCTTGGTCTCTTTGATGCTTGCCAGTCTCTGTGTTCACGGTTTTTTTAAGTGCACAAATTCGGTGGCTCCAAAACACTCACAGTATTGTGTCATTGTGGCCTGGGCCAATTAGTCCTTTTTAAAGGGAACTGGGAGCCTTAATACTGACTCCTCTCTCCCCACCCCACTGGACTCTGGGACCCCCAAGTCTACTTTAAGTCTCTATGAACTTGTCCATTCTAGATCTTTTTTTTTTTTTCTTGGAGGGTGGCATCAGGCCTCACCCAGCAGTGCTCAGGACCCTCCTTGGCTCTGTGCTTAAGACTGACCCTCGCTGATTCTGGTTTGAACTGGCATGGGTGGGGGTGCAGGGGAGCAAGTGCCCCTGTACTATCTAGGTCATCCCCCCTTCTAGATCACCCATAGGAACATCCCAGACAGGAGTAGTCACTGAGTCTGGCTACTTCCTTCACCATCCCATTGTCCATGTCCATCCTTGGGCACCAGCACGTCAGAACTGCTCTCCGTGTCATGGCTGAGTTGGTGTGAACACAGACCCACATTATCTCTCTTGGCAATTTTGTTTAGTTTTTGGACCACACCTGGTGGTGCTCGGGGCTTACTCCTGGCTCTGCACTCGGGAATCACTCCTGGGTGGGCTCGGGGGACCACATGCAGTGCCAGGATTCAAACCAGGGTCAGCCGAGTGCAAGACAAGCAACCTTACATCCTGTTCTATCTTTCGGGCAAAAACATTTTTTTTTTTTTAATGCTACCCTCCTCCTTCCCCTTCCACTTTTTTATACTGTCTCCACGAGGAAAGAACAGAGAGCTGGGCTTCAAGTGGCTTGTACGAAAACTAGGTCAGGCAACAGCCCACATTCTAACGAGGTACTTGTTCTCTGTGCTGGACAGCTGAGCAATGGACACTTGTGTTGGACACCTCATATTATAAGTGATGCTGGCTGGCCAGGCACAGAACCACTAACTTCATGCATTTCTCTTTGGTGGTGGAGCCCAGGCCACCTTTCCCACCCAGTAATGTGGGTGCAGGCTGGAGGGAAGCTGCTGGTGGAGACGGTGGTGGCATGTTGTGTAGATGAGGGGCCTTGTGACATTCACCAACTAGAGACTTCAATGCAGAGGAAGAACTAAGAAATTTATAGTAAGTCCTCAAAACCAGTGTTCATTTTGTGCTAAACAGTCTCTTCCTCCCTCCCTCCCTTCCTCTCTTCCTTCCTCTTTTCCTTCCTTCCTTCCTTCCTTCCTTCCTTCCTTCCTTCCTTCCTTCCTTCCTTCCTTCCTTCCTTCCTTCCTCCCTCCCTCCCTCCCTCCCTCCCTCCCTCCCTCCCTCCCTCCCTCCCTTCCTTCCTTCCTTCCTCCCTCCCTCCCTCCCTCCCTCCCTCCCTCCCTCCCTCCCTCCCTCCCTCCCTTCCTTCCTTCCTTCCTTCCTTCCTTCCTTCCTTCCTTCCTTCCTTCCTTCCTTCCTTCCTTCCTTCCTTCCTTCCTCCCTCCCTCCCTTCCTTCCCATTACAAAAGGAGTGGACAGAGGGAATGCAGTAGATGTAATTCGTTCCAGGCTCGAAAAAACATATTTGTGTCTCATGAAATCGTAAGAGAAAAAAATTATAATTTAAATTGGCTTAGAGATGAGAGCTGTCAAATAGATTGAAAGCTGGGTTATAAACCAAGACTAATGAGAGGCTGCAATGTGCAGAGCTAGGGCCTGAGTCCAAGACACTCTCTGCAAGGTCTTAGAGGGGAGGTAAACAGCCTATTAATTAAGGTAGCAGATGGCAGTAAATTGGGAGGTGCTTCAGATTCCAAGGACGGAGAGAGACTCAGGCTTGGACTCTGTATTGGGTAGTTAGAAACCCCAGCACGAAACCGAAGGCAGGAAAATCACAAGAGCAGCAGGTAGTCCTGGCAGCCCGCAGGAGTTGGAATCCCAGGGGGGCTGCTTGACAAAGAGACTAGAAATGTGGCTGCGGTGGCTCTGAAGCTACCGGAGAAGGTGAGACAGTAGCACAATTTCAAGGGCCCGGTAGGTGGGCTTGGGTACTTAATGCGCCTAAGCTGATGGCACTGTGCTTGCGGGTGAGTGTAGCTGAGTGCAGTTCCCTGGTGACGAGCTGCGAGCCAGGGAAGCTGCCTGCCTTGGAAGGGATGAAATTGGATGTAAATTGAAGACACGAATTAGCATCAAGGGAGGAAAGCAGGTGAGCTGAGATCGTCTGTGTGATTGGATGGAAATAGAAGCAGGGGGCAAAGAGAGTGCTCCTTGGGCAAGGGGCATGTTCGGTGTGCGAGGGTCTGGGTTCTACCTCTACCACGAGGACCCTTGAATGCTGCAGGGGCAGCCCCGAAGCCCCCCTGTGGGTGGTCCCCAAACGAGCAGAAACGAAACAGAGGTAGAGCGGTGAGGTTGATAGAGTTGGCCCGTGGGGGACCACCTTAGAGTTGGGTTTATCCCATCACCTTCCTGAGCCTCAGTATCCCTACCAGTGAAGCACATTTTCCCCACTTCGAGAGCAATCGGATGAGACTTGGGTGGAGATTAGCAGGGACCTGGTATGCTGTGAACACCCGTGTCCTCTCAGCCGTGCCACTGGCAGAGCCCATGTGCTGGGCGTACGCTCACAGGGAGGGCTTGGAGGGACATTCCGACGCAGTTGGGGCAGCATCTGCACCTTGGTCCTGTGTCTAGCTCTCGTTGCTCTGTTCTATTACGGTGGGATCGCACTGAACAGAGGTTAGCTTCTAAGGCCCCCTGGAGCTCACATATGGACAGCATTATCCCTGCAAATCCCCGAAATCGCCCATAAAACACAGTATACTGTGTTGTCTCTCAAACAGTTCTTTTGAGCCCTCAAAAGCATGAGGCCGGAGCAGGGCCAGGTTTTATGGAGCCCCCGGTGAAGTCATTGCCGACGCTTATGGGTCACGCTCCGGGGAGAAGCTTATCTTTTACCCGCACAGAGGTGAGCTGTGCACACCCAGGAAGATCTGGGAACAGGGGGTTGAGCTGGGCTTCTTTGCACTTCACACCTGCGCCACCTGCGCACGTCTTGTGTCTTTAGTTCTCACTCTGGGCCACGCTTGGAGGTGGCCCCAACCAGTTACGGTCGCTGTGGTGAGATACTGGAGGCCGGAGGGTTTACCCTGATGCTGCTTGTACCCCCAGTCGGATACGGCTCAACAGAAATTGCAGCGCCAGCATATGAACGTTGAACCACTGCAGTTGGTGTCTCTCGAGTACCACCAGGAGTAATTCCTGATTGCAGAGCCAGGACTAACCCCCGAGAACTACTGGGTATGGCCCGAAAACCACAAATAAAACCAACAATAACCAAACCAATCAGAAAATCAGTCAGAAGGAAAAGACTGATAGTATGTACAACCCTATCCTGTTGCTGTGTATTTGCTTTCTTTGACTGAAAAATACATCTGAGAGGCTGGGAATTTGTCTCAGTGCCTAACCATTTGCCTTGCATGTGTGAGGCCCTCAGTTTAATCCAAGCTCTGCAAACACACACACACACACACACACACACACACACACACACATACACACTCATACAAAAATACATAAATACATCTTAGGGATAATTTTTATTGGTACATAAAGGACTTCCTAAATCTTTTTTTGTAAATTGAGATAAAATTTATATAACATAAAAATCACCTCGTTAATTACTGGAAGATCTACAATTCTGTGGTTTCTGGTGTGATCTGAATGGGGTGCATTCCAGTCACTGTTTCAGAACATGCTCGTTGGTTTAAAAAAAAAAATGGTGCCCTCACCATTCCCCTCTGCCCAGTCCTAAGAACCATCCACCTCCTTTCAGTGTGAGAACTTGCTTTTCTGGACCTTTCCTCGCCATGGATTCTGACAAGAAGTGGTTTTTCAGATCTGGCTTCTTTTACTTATATAATGTCTCCAAGCAGTTGCTACGTGGTTATGTGGCACTATCAAGCCGTGGCCATTTCTTATTGCCAAATCTTATTCCGTGTGAGAACCTGCCATGATCTGTCTCTCAATACACGCAACATTTGTGGGTGTGTCCACTTTGGAGTGGCTGTGAATAATGCTGCCCCAAACACTTATGAACACACTTACATGTGAATACCTGTGTTCCATTCTCCTAGGCATGTACCTGGGAGTGGAGATGCCAGCTTATGATAATTTAACCTGATAATTCCAGGTTAAACTTTTTTAGGAAACATCAGTCTTGCAAAGCAGCTGCACCATTTCGTTCCTGCTAGCAGGAGGGTTCCAAATGATTTACATCCTTGCTCTACACTCACTCCCCCCCCCAAGTATTTTTGGTTTGTTTTGTGTTTGGGTTATACTCAGAGGTCCTCAGGAGATTTTTCTGGCTCTGTCTCAGTGCTCACTCCTGGCAGGGCGCAGGGGACCCCATGCAGTGCCAGGATTGAACTCAGGTTGACTGCATGCAAGGCAAGCACTCTATCTCTCAGCCCACATTCCCCATTTTTTAAAAATTGCTGATTATAGATCTTCCTCAACATCCAAAGGGCTATGTCACAATCAACCCTCATTAGTTGACAGTAGCCTAAGTAAAAAATTACATAGATACATTTAAGGTATCTGAACATCAGGTCTGGGCCTCTACCTGTTTTAAACACTCTCAGCACAGGCATGTGGGCTGAGAGAAAATACAGCATTTGGATGCTAACCTACTACGCATCTGACCTGGATGGATTTCTGGCACCATATGGTCCTCTGAGCATCACTTGGTGTAGCCTGAAAGATGCTGGCACTACTGAGGTGGTCCTGGGTGACCCCCAGTACCAAGCAGCATTCCATCCTTGTGCCCTTGTATTGCTAACCTACTGGCTAAGAATTGTCAGTGCGGTCCCCAGATCTTCTGAGCACTGCTTGGGTGGTCCCTCCAATCATCATCATCCCATTGATTGTCAATTTTCTTTCTTTTCTTTTTTTTTTTTTTTGCTTTTTGGGTCACACCCGGCGATGCACAGGGGTTACTCCTGGCTCTGCACTCAGGAATCACCCCTGGTGGTGCTCAGGGGACCATATGGGATGCTGGGAATCAAACCCGGGTCAGCCGCGTGCAAGGCAAATGCCCTACCCGCTGTGCTATTGCTCCAGCCCCTGATTGTCAATTTTCTTGAGTGGTCTCAGTAACGTCTCCATTCGTCCTAGCCCTGAGATTTTAGAAGCCTCTCTTTATTCGTCCTTCCCAATGGTGCTGCATTGGAGGCTCTTTTAGGGTCAGGGGAATGAGACCCATCATTGTTACTGGTTTTGGCATATGAATATGCCACAGGGAGCTTGCCAGGCTCTGCCATGTGGGCAGGAAACTCTCAGTAGCTTGCCAGGTTCTCCGAGAGGGAGAACTAAGCTATAAGATGTTGCATGACCACATTCGCTTCTGGGAGCTTGGTTTTATAGTCTCTGGATGTCGGCTGTTGATGGGATTACATGGCACCGGGGGCAGTTTCTGGGTGTGACTGCCTAGCTCCTCCAAAATAGATAAAAATTAAAAAAATATGCCAGGAGTCCTCCTATTAGCTTCCAATTGGGCACAAGCTTGTCCTATAACAAAGCTATATATAGGACACAATGTAGGACACAAATATAAATATAGGACACAAGCTTGTCCTATAACAAAGGGTCCCTCCTGTCATTTGTTGAAAACTTGCTGAACATGAGAAGTAGTGGATTGCGCAGCTGGTTGGTGACTCTTCAGATCATGTGACCGACTGGGATCTGTGGCTCACTGCCAGCGGCCCACGTCACAGGAACGTCAGACAGTGCCCTGTGAACCTAGGGAAAGGTCAACTTTGAAGTGTGGGCTCCACTGCAGTGCATTGTTTTGGCACTACCGTAGAGTCAGAAATCCTCTGAAGGGCACCTTCTATATAAGGGCCATGCGTGTGGGTACCAAGGGGGCTTCTGGTGGGCTTTGGTTTGCATTTCCATAATGAAAAATGATGTGAAATATCAGTCCAGCTGCTTGTTGGCCACGTGGAGCTAGTCTTGGAGAAAAGTGGACTCAGATTTATTGTTCACTTCTTTTACATGAATTTCTTGTTGTTTTTGTGGTTGTTGAGTGAGAGGACTCTTTGGAGATTCTATAGATACTAGAGCCTTAGCAGACAGGTGAACTCGAGCTTACATTCATCCTGTGAACTGGTATCTCACTTTATCCTTGGTATACTTTGGTGCGCAGTGTTCAATTTTGCTCAGGATCAGTGAGTTTATTTTGTTTTCCTGTAGCCTGTGTTTTGGTGCCATATCTAAGCATCTATCACCTCATGCAAAGTTATCAAGATTCACCGGTTGTGCGTGTTTTGAAGAGCTTTGTTTTAGCTCTGACTTGTGGATCTTTGGTTATCTTTGAGGTCATTTCAGTTTGTCGTTTGAGGAAGGCTCCAAGGCCATTCATTTGCATCCATGTTTATACCTGTAGAGTCTTCTGTTCCGAGACGTATCCTGCTCCCGTTTATTCAGCCGATTTTCCATTCCAATGTTTGGACTGCTTCCAACCTCGGTGATTGAAAACAATGATGCAACCAATACTCTTGTATTGAATCCCGTGCTACATAACTGGGCCCTACTGTGTGGCTGAGTTCCTCAAGGCTGACTGGCAGGATCCTGGGGGCGGGGGCAGGGTGGGGGAGGCATCACTGTTCCCTCTCTGCGTGTCACTGGGGGTTTAGAGGCTTCGAGTGACCTCCAGCACCTGAATGTCCGTTTTCTTCACCTATCTGAACCGTATAGGTAGGTAGGTGCCAACCAGGGGTAGTTTTCATCCAGAATGTTTTATTATAAGCAAGATTATTATATGCCTTTTAATATACTTTAAGGAACTTCTGCAGTTTCTTCTTTGCTATATTCCCATAGCCTTTGCCTATAGGTTTCAGCTGGGCTACTGGTCTTTGTTTCACAGGGTATATTTTACAAAGAAAATGAGACTTATGTCTAGAATATGCTTATCATTTACCTTTCAGCTTGATTTATACTACTGTTTTTTCTTCTTTGGAGAAAGTGCTCTGTTGTTTCTTGGAATATATTTTTTTTTTGGGGGGGGAGACTTGACAGGCTTCTTAAAATAATCTTCCCTGTTCTAAAATAATATGGTTTAATCATCTTCCCCCTTGTATTCCTATGATTTCATTGTATAGTTTTATCTTGGGCATAGCAAGAATTGATTTGTTTATATGGTGTGAGAGAGAGGGATCTATTTCCCTGTAGCACTGTAACACTGTCACACTGTCGTCCCGTTGTTCATCGATTTGCTGGAGCGGGCACCAGTAACGTCTCCATTGTGAGACTTGTTATTGTTTTTGGCATATCCAATACACCATGGTTAGCTTGCCAGGCTCTGCCGTGCGGGCGGGATACTCTCAGTAGCTTGTCGATCTCTCCAAGAGGGACGGAGGAATCGAACCCGGGTCAGCCGCTTGCAAGGCAAACGCCCATCTGCTGTGCTATTGCTTTGCCGGCCTCTATTTCCCTGCAGGTCATTAAAATCAGGTGCGGTGGAAGTCCGATAGCCTCAATTTCCCCGCGGAAACAAAGCAGCCGGAGTTCCCACCTGACCTCAGGGCGGCCCAAACCTGCTTTGATTCCCCCTGGGAAGGCCCCCTCTGGGCCGTGGGAGTAGAGAGCAGTGGTTCCAAGCCGGCATGGAGGGGCAGGACCAAACTACGGCTCCCTCAGCCCCAGCTGCGTGGGCCCGCACCGCGGTCATGGGCAAGGCTGCCTCTCCCTGGTCTTCAGAACCGCAGGCAGCAGCCGCCTCCCAGACCAGCCGAGAGCCAGCCCAGTTCTGCAGGGGGGTTGAGCTGGTCTCTGATGACGACGGTGCCCGATGCCAGGCACAGCCTCAGGGCCAAGGGGGGAGGGGACTGAGACCCGCCTCTCGGGTGCGCAGGCATCATCATCTGCCCAGTCTTCCTGGGGGGCCGCCATGAGGACCCGCCCCGGGGGAGGGGAGCTGAACTCCTCTGCGCCCTGTTTCTTCAGCTTTCATTAGATGGAGCAAATTCAGTCACAATCGGGGCGGGGGATCTGATGGGAGCTGGGGTCCCCCACAGGGTGATTAGGGGGAGGGAAAGTGCGGCTCTGAGCAGGAGAGCGAGTGAAGACCCCCAAACCGCACCGTCCTCGTGGCCCCACACTCAGGGCTGGGAGCCGCAGGCCACACTTGTCACCCAGTCATGTGGCTGGGAGGTCGGGACCCTTCATTAAGACTGTTAGTCGTCACCTCCTTGTTTGGGGGCACGAGTCTCCAGTGGGGGTCACTGCACATCCCCACCTTCGGAGGAGCCTAAGGCAGAGGCTTTAGGCCCCGAGTCGCCCCCCCCAGCCCCCCCTACAAACTCCAGCTGGTGGTTTCCTGTGTATCAGGTCGGGTGCTGCTTGGGCTTGGGGACCTCTTCCCGCTGCTTTTCTGACCTCTGACGAAGCAGCCGCTGTCATCTGTCCCGGCCTCAGGGAAGAGACACAATTCAGAGAAGAAAAGAGACAAATTCTGGACTTTTGAGCATAAGAGAGAAAAAATAGATCAAGAGATTGCACACACACAGAAGAGAGAGAAAGGGGGGTGGGGAGAGTGGGAGAGAGAGAAGGAGAAGGGAGAGAGGGAGAGGGAGAGAGAGAGGGAGAGAGAAAGAGGGAGGGCAAGACAGAGAGGGAGAGAGAGAGGGAGAGGGAGACAGAGAAAGAGGGAGGGGAGAAAGAGAGGAAGAGAGAGAAAGGGAGGGAGGAAGAAAGGGAAAGAAGGAGGGAGAGAAGGAGAAAGAGGGAAAGAGGGAGGGAGGGAAAGAGGGAGGGAGGGAAAGAGGGAGGGAGGGAAAGAGGGAGGGAGGGAGAGGAGAGAGAGAAGGAAAGAGGAAAGGAGGGAGAGGAGAGAGAGAGGGAAAGAGGCAGGCAGGGAGGGAGGGAGGGAGAGTGCCCCTTGTTTCTCAGGAGTCGAGGGTGGGGGGAGACCTCAGATCAGGAAGAATCAGTGGGGGTGACCCTTTAGGGAGGGACCCCAGTCTCCCTAGGGAAGGGGTGGCCAGAGTGGAACCCCAGGAAGGTGGATCTGTGCCCCCTTATCCAGGGATCAGATCTGCTCTGGAGCAGGGATCCTTCGGGGGTGGAGGCTGGAAGGTGCTTTGCAGAAGGTTCCAGAACCTCAGGGTATTTTATCCTTATGAGGACTGTGGCTCCAACACTTTGGGACTTTTGTTCAAAGCCAGAATCCAAAAGGGTCAATTCAAAATTAGAATCAGATAGTGATTCTCTGGGGGGTGATGGAAAGTTCTGGAATTAGCAGCGAGGGTTGCACAACTTTGCGAATACTCTCGGAGCCACCAAGACAGACTCTGTTAAAGGGTAGGCTTTGGGCTATGGAATTAGACCTCCAGTTTAAAATGAATGACATTGTTTAAAATGAACACCCTCCCCCCCCAACTCCCCACCCTGACCCCCCACCAATCCACGAGTCCCAGGATTCCAGAAAAAGCCAAACAAGTTTCTCTTTTATCCCAGCGTGGCTAAGGGGCAGGATCATCGGCAGCTAAAGGCGGGGACAGGCTTGGGGACGCCTCCTAAGGGGAGAGACTGCAGCGTCCAGAACCTGCATTTCTTGTCCTGCGTGAGATCACCCCTGTGCGCATGAGCGGCTGTGTC
Source organism: Sorex araneus (assembly GCF_027595985.1). NCBI lineage: Eukaryota > Metazoa > Chordata > Mammalia > Eulipotyphla > Soricidae > Sorex > Sorex araneus. Next base: position 6,605,426 of record NC_073312.1, read on the forward strand.
TGGGGTCTCCCTGGGGGGGAGGGCTGTCTGTCTAGGGCCCCCTGCTTGCTCGCCCACCCCAAGCCCTCCCAGCCCCCCACTTTTGGATGGAGCAAACTTCTCCAAGTCTGGGAAAACAGAGGCCGTGCCTGGGAGGCCGGGCAGACGCCACCGTCTTATTTATAATCCACTCCCTGTTGCTCTTGAACCGGGCCTGGCTCTCCCAAACTGCCGCTCCTCACATTTGGGCAAGCCGGGCCCCCCAACACATTTCAGGGAGTCGGGGAGAGAGAGAGCTCATGTTTGAAAAAACGAACCGGCAAAATAAATCACGGCCATTCTGACACGATGCCCATGGAAAACTTTTCAATTCTGAGCCTCGGCGGCAGGGTTTTAAAAAAGCATACACACAAAACCTAGCACATAATTCTTTCTGAAAGGCTCATTCAGCAGGCCTGCCCCTCTGGCTTCCCAGTCCCCCTCCCCCTTTCTTCTCTCTCCCTCTCTCTCTCTCTCTCTCTTTTTTTTTTTTCCTTTTTCGACCGGCCCTTCTTGGAGAGGGCGAGTGTGCATACAGTCTCCCTTTGTTTTTGTAAAACAGAGCCCTATCAGTGGGGCAGTAATGATAACATTTGTAGTTATGCAAGTGGAGATAACAGGCATCAGATCTCAAGTTCTCAGCAATGGCCCTCCGGACTGGACGTGAGCTAGCGCTGAGACGGGCAGGGCCGGTGGAAGTGGGCTTTGCTTTCTCAGAGGACCCTGTGCTTTGATGTCCCCCTCCCCGTGGAACTCCTGTTTCAAGTCTCCACATAGGGTGCTGTGCGTCCCGCAGTCACCCCGGAAGGGGACGGGGCCCTTGGTGGACTCCAGAGCTCGGAGGACGTGCCAGGCCCTCCCGCCTGAGCTCTCCCGGCCTCTGCTTTCCTGTCTCCAATGATTTAAGGCTTCCTTTGCTTCCCAGCAGGTAACCTGACCTCTTGAGGCTGGTGGAATGTGTTCACTCACCGAGACCAGTGGAATGAGGGCTACAGTTCGTGGTCCCTCGAGGGTTTTTCCAAAGAAAGGTGTTGCCCTTGCTTTTTCCAAATCTGATTTCCGCCGGGAGGTGCCGATGGCATTGTGACCCAAACGCCACGCAAGTATCTTGATACCTGGAAACTTAGGACGTGGACAGAAATGGTGATTGGAAGTGCTGAGCCGGCCAGGGCAGGCTCTGAACCCTGAGGAACTGGGCTTGGGACAATAGAGTCCAGGGTCCCCCAGAGTCACCTTGAAGGCAACCCCTTACAGGTGTGTGAGAGAGTGTATTTGAGTGTGTGTGTGTGTGTGTGTGTGTGTGTGTGTGAGAGAGAGAGAGAGAGAGAGAGAGAGAGAGAGAGAGAGAGAGAGAGGGGCAGGGAGGGAGGGAGAGAGAGAGAGAGAGAGAGGGAAGAGAGAGAGGGAGGGAGAAAGAGAAGAGAGGGAGGGAGAGAGAAGAAAGGGAGGGAGAGAGAGAAGAGAGGGAGGGAGAGAGAAGAAAGGGAGGGAGAGAAGAGAGAGAGTATCTAAGGGGAAGTTTGAGATTCTCTGCTAGTAGGTTTTTTTCTCTGGTTTTCTTTGGGGGTTTTAGTTCAGAGATTTGGGCCAAGAAGGAGTCTAGCATAACCCGACACTCTCTCATGGGCCATGATCCAGAGACATTGTTCTTTACCTGTTCTGGGTACAAACAGGGATCTACAAAAGCCAAAACAGGGATCTACAAAAGTTCTGTTTAACAAAACAGCAAATTCTTTCTCCTCTCTTAAGCATTTCTAATTATACTGCCAATGGAATTGCATGTTTCTCAACTTTTTTCTGGACACTGAAGAACCATATGCTGGCATCTCCCTTTGTCCTCATTTCTTACCCCCCCCCCCACTCCACCACCGTAACAGCCCCCGCCCACCCCGTAAAGTAGGAATCTAGACCTGCAGTTATGAGGAGAAACTACACCTAACTACATATAACCCATGACTTGCATGGGGGGATTTTTATAAGGAAACACATTTTGTTTTATTATTTTTTTCAGAGATACATTCTCCCCAGTCTCCAGACATAAGTGTTTAAATTAAAAATTGTATTTTGAATGCTGTGCAGATGTTGGCATTTTAAAGCCCAATATGATTGGTCTGCGGGTTGCTTAGCAACCCATGCACCCTGATCAGCCTGGCTCTAGAATGAAAACCATCCCAAGCAACAAGAGCAGAACGTGTTGGGTGTGCTGGTTATAGGGTGCTGGTCTGGGGATCCCCAGGGCTGGCACTTGGCAGGGGTCCACTCCCCTGGCTTTCCCTACCCCAACGCACAATCTCATTTCACTGAGTCAATTCTCATTACCAGTTGACATGCAATCCCCTCTTCGGCTTTCAGAAATAATTAAGGAAAAAGGCCTTTTTCTCTCTGCGTTTTTGGCACCGATAAAGACACTGCAGGCTTTTCAGATGAGGCCTGGGCCAGTATCAGAGATGTCTTTGAAGATGTTCTTTCAAGACAGCTCCGACAAACAGTGGCAAACAGACCAATTAACCTCAGCATGGAAATCCTGGCGATGTTCAACTCCCTTCAAAAGAAATGAGTCTGGTTGTTAATAAAGAGGGTCTAGGACCATTTCAGAACATCAGCTTTGGCAGGCTGAGTTCACGGCAATGGGAGGATTCTGCTGTCTTGCCAATAGAGAAGTCTCGTTCTGGGGTAGATTTTTGTCACTGTTGCTACCTGAGAACCAGAGAAAAATGACCCAAGAGTGGCTCACAGCAAAAATTCCCAGTGACTAGTTCAAGTTTGTTTGAAATAAAACCAAACCAAACCCAAAACCTTTGGAAAAGGTAGTGAAAGGGCATCTAGAAATGTGTCTGACAAAGCTGGGTCCATTGGAGCTGGCGTTCCACGCAGCGTGGGTCTCACCACTCCCCGTCTGCTCTCCACCAAGCCTGGTCCCTGGGCTGCCGAGTCCAGACCCCAGTGGGGATGGGCTGGCGCTTCCGCCTCTGCAGGTCACCCTCACGAAGGGCTGAGAGCTGGTCTAGCTCTGCGTTCGCAGGCTGCCATCTCCAAAGACAAAAATCATTTGCTGGGGCACTGGGGTTCAGGTGCAGTAAGGTCCATTTCCTGGGAGGAGGCGGGAGTGGGAGGAGCCTAATGCCTGGGCCTGGGAGGAGGCGGGAGTGGGAGGAGCCTAATGCCTGGGCCTGGGAGGAGGCAGAAGTGGGAGGAGCCTAACGCCTGGGCCTGGGAGGAGGCGGGAGTGGGAGGAGCCTAACACTTGGGCCTGGGAGGAGGCGGGAATGGGAGGAGCCTAACCCCTGGGCTTGGGAGGAGGCGGGAGTAGGAGGAGCCTAATGCCTGGGCCTGGGAGGAGGCAGGAGTGGGAGGAGCCTAATGCCTGGGCCTGGGAGGAGGCGAAAGTGGGAGGAGCCTAACGCCTGGGCCTGGGAGAAGGCGGGAGTGGGAGGAGCCTAATGCCTGGGCCTAGGAGGAGGCGGGAGTGGGAGGAGCCTAATGCCTGGGCCTGGGAGGAGGCGGGAGTGGGAGGAGCCTAATGCCTGGGCCTGGGAGAAGGCGGGAGTGGGAGGAGCCTAATGCCTGGGCCTAGGAGGAGGTGGGAGTGGGAGGAGCCTAATGCCTGAGCCTGGGAGGAGGTGGGAGTGGGAGGAGCCTAACGCCTGGGCCTGGGAGGAGGCAGAAGTGGGAGGAGCCTAACGCCTGGGCCTGGGAGGAGGCGGGAGTGGGAGGAGCCTAATGCCTGGGCCTGGGAGGAGGTGGGAGTGGGAGGAGCCCGACTTCCGGGCCTGGGATGCTCAGGTCGGAAGTCTGACCTTTCCCTACTCAAAGTACAGTCTCGTGCACCAGCATCCCCACCGTGGACGTGGGGCAAAGGCCCAGGTGAAATCGACTTGGAAATTGGGGGTTCAAGGACCGGTACTCACGACCTGCACGTGTCCCGGTCCTCCTCTCTCTCCTTCTCCCGCCGTTTCCGGGGAAGAAGTAGAGCCTCCCATCAGTGACTTGCTAGGCCCCAGACTAGCTTGTTCTTTCCCCGAACTGGTTCCGGGTTGCCTGGGCATCCTCCAACGCTGGCAGAGCGATGCCTGGCTCTGCTGTGTGACAGCACTTGGAGCTGGCCCCGAAGGACACTGGCCCTTGGTGGGTGGCTGCAGGCCTTGCTCCTGTGGGGGGCCCCGGTTTGATTAGACGCTGAGCCCTGTGCTCCGGGCAGGCAGACCCTGTACTCTCTCCCTCCCTGATTCCTTGTTGCTGCAAAGTCTTTATGTTGTTTCTTAAGATGCTTCCCTCAGTAGGAAAATTGAGGTTCCTGGCATTGGGTACTGGAATGACCTTGACGCCCCAGTTCTCTGTGAAATGGTTTATCAACACAGTCGACAGGAGGGCGAGTCCTTGTGCTGAGGCCTGACTGTGATGTCCATGAGCCCTGGAGGAGCAGGCATCCAGCTGCCCATCCTCCCTTCCTAGGTTTGGGTCTGAACTGTGGGAGCTCGTGAGCTTCCGGGTATATAAGGCTGAGGAGACCAGGCCCTGATTGGCCACTAATACCAATGCCAGCTGGTGTGTTCATCGGGCCCCTTCCTGCCCAAGAACTTGGGGTGATGGTTCTTGATGCCCTGGAAACATCTTCCCTCATCCCTAGAACATGGCGGTAGAGGTCTCTCAGCCAAAACAGTGCAGTCACATCTGGACTTGAACTTAACCCCATTTGCAAGGGACACCCACCCAGGATGGAACTTATAGGTCCCTTTCCCCCAGAGTTCTAGAATTCATTCTAGATGTTTCTCATCTTCCCACCCAACTGGATTGAGGTTGGGGCTGTTACGAGGAACCATGAGGCATAAGTCCCCTTCCTTTCTGCCCAGTGTACTTCTTCTGGTTTGTTTCTTCAGGCTCCTGTTAAAGCCCAGAGCCTACCAGAAGTGATCCCTGAGTGTAGAGCCAGAAGTAAGCCCTGAGCGTCACCAGGTGTGGCACCCCCAAAGAGAAAGTTCTATCGTTGACAATCTGAGATACCTGCCTTCTTTCCATTCCGTCATTTTGTTGGCAGGGGCACTCAAACAGTGTTTGGGGGTCCAGGGGCCACTCTTGGCAGTACTCACCAACCAGGCCGGATGGTCAAGGTGTGCTTGGGAGCCTCAGGGCCATCCCCAGCGGAGCTGCAAGGGGCAGGGGGACAGGAGATGCCAGAAATCAAAGTGGGGGCTCTGAGGATGCAAGGGAGTCCTGATGATCTCCTTAGTTCACCTCTGTCTGAATTCAAACAAAATGAAACTACACAACTTCGGGGGCCAGAGAGAGTGCACGGGCTCTGTTGGCGGGACACACCACTTGGTCCCCGAGCACACTGAAGGGAGTGCAGCTGAGGGGTGATGGGAAAGAAGGCGACAACCTGTGACCCTAAGCACCGGGGCCAGAAACCTCGAGAAGGTAGGAGAGACCTCCGAGCACACACACAGCCTTGGGGTACAGACGCCCAGGCTTCACTTAGGGAGTGGCTGCCAGCAGTTGGGACTCCGTGGAGGACTAGGGGTCGGCTAGTCGCACCACTGTCCCCCACCTCCTTCCCACCTGCAGGGGCGGAAGAGCAAAGCGAAACCCAGGTACAGTGTCCCCAAGGTTCCTCTACGTCTGGACATGGGTGAGGGGTGTGAACTGAGCCCCGCAGTGCTGCCTTCTCGGGCTCCATTAAACTGCTGGCCGTGTCCACTGAGAGTCACCAGAAGTGCCCCCGGGGCCCCTGAGCACTGCTTGGGGGATCTCTCTCATAAAAAGTTTCTTTGGGGACCAGAGGTAGTACAGTGGTTAGGGCACGTGTCTGGCATGTGCCTGGCTCAGGTTTGGTTCCTAGCTCCCTAAGCATCACTGGGTGCAGCCCTGGAGGCCTCCAGAACCACGGTGGTGTCCCAGTATCTGTGGTGTCCCAGTATCCATTCGTACTGCAGGGCCCGAGCAGTCCGGTGCCCTTGGGTCTTTGCTCGGACCCGCCAGCCGGGTTGGTGCAGAATCACCTGCGCAACCCCAGACCTTGTGAGCACCTCTGGACAGCCCCTCTTCCCCTTGCCCCAAAGTGTCTTTAAAAGGTAGCTGCAGGGGCGTGTGGCTTCAGGGGGACCCCTGAGTCCCAGCTCTAGTGAAGAAGGTCGTGAGTGTTATGGATTCTGACGTGGTCCTGCTCCAACCTGCTCCCCCGCTATTTCGGCTTCTGCTTTGCTGCCTGTCAATCTGCTCGCCGGAAGACCCGGTGAGCTAGGAATGGATGGTGAGCCTTCAGCCAGGACACTAGTCTCGTCCCTGTCATTGCTTGTGTAGGTTTACAGGCAACGGTGACTTGCTCTAATCAAGGATGCAAAATACCCTCTTGGAATTCTGCCTTTTCTAGGAAAGGGCCCAAACAACCCCAGCCCAGTGCTCTTTGCTTTGTGAGGAGAATGGCTCCATTTTTCTCACCAAGAGGTCTTTTCACCGTGAAGGTTGAGTGCCACTTAATTTTTCTATCCACGCCTTTTAATTCACAAGGCTTGATGGTTTGGTGCATTGCAGAACCTTCCCGCACTGAAAGCCACTGCCTGCAGCTTCCGGAGACAGCTTCGGTCTGCTATCCAGGCCGCCCCGATGCCTTTGAGTCTGGATGTCTGAGTCCCCACGTGTCCTAGAGACAAGAGGCGACAATCTGTTCTCCTCTGGCTCCTGGTCTGTCCCCGCCTCAGAGCCACTCGCTGGCTGGATGACGTGACCAGGCTGGCAGGGAGATTTCGATGGTGGCTTCCACCTTTGGCTCTGAGGTCTGTGGCTACGGTGCCCTGGGGTCAGGGGATCCCAGCCCCCCAGTGAGCTGTTCCTATGGGTGCTAGGGATTCTCCCTCATGGTAATATGCAGGGATGAAGAGTACTGGGCCCATCTCTGAGTCTCTGCGGTTCCTAGGTGGGCGCTCATGACATTATCTGGGGGCACCCCCTTCCTCTCTGGGAATGCCTTGTGCCCTGGGATCATGGAGCTGTTCCAGAGCATAAACGTTCTTTTCCCTCAGAGCAACCCGGGAGCTCAGGAGAAAACAGCCTACGCGAGCAGGACAGGATGTCACAGACCCATGGTCCAGGTCACCAAAGTTCAAAGACACAGAGCCAGGTGGCATCCAGGTGCCAGATGCCTCCACGTACAGGGCCCTTTGTCACCATGGCAGCCCTCTTAGTCTGTTGGCAAGAGACCAGTGGGCCTGACGTCTTTTTCTCAAAGTCTGCAAAGGGGCTGCAGACCAGCTGGCACCCGAGCCCTCCTTTCTCTTCCCGATTAAACACAGCACTGGAAAAGCTCCTTCGGTGTCCCTGGGGGCTGCAGTGTTGGGTGCATCTCTTAAAACATGTGTGTGGGGGCTGGAGCAATAGCACAGCGGGTAGGGCATTTGCCTTGCACTCGGCCGACCCAGGTTTGATCCCCAGTATCCCATATGGTCTCCCAAGCACTGCCAGGAGTAATTCCTGAGTGCAGAGCCAGGAGTAAGCCCTGAGCATCGCTGGGTGTGACCCAAACAGAAAAAAAAAAAAGTGTCTAAGTGTGTGTGTGTGTGTGTGTGTGTGTGTGTGTGTGTGTGTGATGTCAGAGTTGGGACCCAGGACTCCAGACAGGCGAAGCCTGTGCTCTGCCTGTGAGTCCCAGCCTGTTTGCTTCTTGTCTTATTTTTGGGGTGAGGGGAGCCACACGCAGTGGTCCTCAGGGGTTCCTCAGTTCTATGCAGATGGGTTGTCCTGGTGGGGTTCAGGTGACCAGCCAGTGTCAGGGGTTGACATCTGGCTTCTGGATTATGAAGCACGGGTGCAACCCATTGATCTCTCTCTTTCTCTCTCTCTCTCTCTGGCCCCCTGCTTTCTTCTTCATGTCCGACTTTCCTCTCTACCCGAAATAACTGATGATCGTCTCCCATTTGCCGTATACTGACATTTTCCACGCGGCTCCAGTTTCTCTTCACAGCCTTCCTGTAGGTGACGGACTTTTTGATTTGTTTGGGGGCTCTACCTGGCAGTGCTCAAGGCTTACTCCTGGCTCTGTGTCCAGGGATCACTCCTGGTGGTGCTCCAGAGTTGACCACATACAGGGCAAGTACCTTAACCCCTGCACTGTCTCTCTGGCCTGGACTATTTTATCCTTACTCACTGCTTGAGGAAAACCAGCTATGAGAAAGGGACAGAGCTGCTTATGGGCAGCAGGGGTGGGGTCAGAGGCTCTCCCTCGATCCCCTCAGGTCACCTCAACCATCTCTAATATCGGTGGGAACCAGGTTGTGTCTCAATCCCTTAGGTGCCGTCACTGTGGAATTTAGGGCCATGAGTCACCTCTTTGACCTTCCTTCGCATGTTGCGTCTGTACAGACTGACCCAGAGTGGAGAGTGTCATAGGCCTGAGTTCCACGGTTCATATAGGGGGTGGGGAAGAGAGTTTTCCCACTCTGGCTGCCTCTCTGGGTGGGTCGCATTCCTTTCACCTGCAGAGAACAGAAACCCACTCAGGTGGTTTAAGCAAGAGGGGTGGGCTTTGTTTTGCCGATGTGTTAAATGCTTAGAGAATTGCTGGGAAGGTGGAAGAAACAAACTCAGGGGGGCTTTCTAGGAATAGTTCCAGGCACCTCCAACCCCTTTGCCCCAGACGTGCAACTTGTTCCCTTCTACCATAGGGTACACGCCATCGTGAGTCACCCACATCTCAACATGGAACATGTCATACTTTTACGGGACTCTCTTCTCTCTCTAAGAAGTTTGTTTTCTTTCTGAACTTTATTTATTTTTCCTGTCTCTTCTATTTAATTTTTTAGAAAGGAACACGTTGCAGGTGGTCAACCACCCCCACTGGTACCCGCAGAAGGCAATGGATGCACCATCCCCAGCTTCCGTCACCCATTGCAGTGGGGACACTAACGGGCTCCAAGGTCAAGTATCCGATAGGGGAGCATCAATGGAAGTCTTATGTCTGCCTACTTCCACCTTCATGATCAGACACTTGCATTTGATTGGCTGAGACCAAAACACATCAAAATTCTCAGCAGCAGAGGAGTCTGGGAAATGTAGTCTTTGTCTCTCGGGCTATGTCAATTCAAGTAGAACTCTAAGGAGGAAGGCAGAGGGGTGGTAGGTACCAATTCAGTTCACCAGGGTTACCCCAAGGATGACAGCGAAAAAAGACTGGTGAGGACGAGGCCAGCTCCCGATCGTCCTCTGTCCCAGGAAGTCAGGGGCCTGCCTGCTGCCCTGTGGGGCCCCCTACCCTGCGCTCCCTGTGCTAGGCGCAGTGGGTAGCACGGTCCTCTGGACAGAGCTTCCAGTCACCCTCGGACGATGAGAGCGCTTGGCTGAGGCCATTCGTCCCGCTTCCCAACCTCCACTCTTCCAAGACACAGACGCGCATGCGGTCACTCCATTCCAGAGCCAGGCCGGAGAAACAGCATATTTCTCCTCAGTATCCACGTTGTCAAAACCACCGTATCTGGGCCCGGTGAAACAGAGGCTGCGAAAAGCGAGTCGGCGCGAAGGCGGCCATAAATAGATAATAAATCTTGGTAGGTAGAGAGGCCGGCTGTGCTTGGAGTCAAACCTGCTCACCCCCCACGAGATAAAGTTCAGTCTGATGGCTCAGCGTGCCGACCCGGGCAGAGATGCAGGAACTGTGGATTTCATGACTAAGAAAACAGAAAGCAGAGTAGCGACCTCGGCGTGTCGGTCTCGTAGCTGTTCTTCACTGCTGGAATCCAGGCCAACCTGGAGCCCCCGACTCCTGAGGCCGGCGGAGGGCAGATGTGAACTCTAAACATTCCGCTCGCCTGGCACTTCCAGAGACGATAGGTCTGTGTAAAAACAGGGCAGAAACAAAACCCAAACCAACAAGCGCGTAAGCAAAGACTGATGTCTAAGACTGGTGAGGACAATGTCTGGTGATGTCTAAGGGCCAACATTTCCATTCTGTCCAAGGGCTCCCTGGAGCTGAACTGACCCCCGCTCAGAGCAGGTAAGCCCAGTACACAAAGCTTTCACCAGGGGCTTGAAAAGTGCGTGTTTTCATGGGAAATCCCCACTGTCGTCAGGGCTAGCTTCCTTCTGTGTTTCCCAGGATTTTTTTTCCCTCTCGGCACTGTAGAAATCCGTCCTTACAGCCTTACAGACAGGGCAGTGCTCCTCTGCAGGCTACATACTACTTTCTTGCTTCTTCGTGGTAGTTGCAGTTTATTTCCTTAATGAAGAAGACCTGAGAACTGGCAGGCAATCTCAAATTCATCTCGTCCAGCTCCGCAGTTGGGGAATGGCGCTGGAGTAGAACGTTTTGGGGTCCTGATAATCATCTTGGCTGGAGCGATAGCACAGCGGGTAGGGCGTTTGCCCTGCATGTGGCCAACCTGGGTTTGATTCCTCAGTCCCTCTTGGAGAGCCCAGCAAGCCACTGAGAGTATCCGGCCCGCACGGCAGAGCCTGGCAAGCTCCCCGTGGTGTATTCAATATGCCAAAAACAGTCACAACAAGTCTCACAATGGAGACAATACTGGTGCCCGCTCGAGCAAATTGATGAACAACAGTGCTACAGTGCTACAATAATAATCATCCAGTTGTTGATTCTGCCTCTCCTGAACCAAAGGTGCCTAAGCCACTTCGTCCTGGATTGGAATTTGAGCTTCTGTGAGTCATTTAGTTTCTCTTCCACTCCTACGTTGCCTCCTAATTAATTAATTAATTAATTAATGATCAGCAAAACACTTTTGTTTTAGGGTCACATGGGGTAATGCTTAGGGCTACTCCTGGCTTTGTGCTCAGGGGTCCCTCCTGGTGGGTCTCGGAGGACCATGCATCGCCAGGGATTTGAGTCTGCATCGACAGGATGCAAGGCAAGTGCCTTAACCCCGTAACATCTCTTCAGCCCCTGTTTTTGTTTTTGAAAATAGCCCTGAGGTGTCTTTGGTGGGCCAATATTGTGGGCGTTTACTCGGAGCTGCCTGCCTTAACAGAGTTGCTGCTCTGTTCCATCCTAGCTGACGGATCCAACTCTCAGCTACGTCCCTCCTTCTCTCCCCTCTCGGTCCATCCCCCCTCCACTCACAGAAATGCCTGGATCTTGCCCAGAACAAGGGTTGGTGACCTAGACCTCCTGATTTTCAAGAAACCAGTGGAGAAAGGGACCGAGCACGCACCCATGGGTCCCTAAACCAAAGCACTCACGGTCGCATATTGAAGGCAAGAGGCAACATATGAAAGGAATGAGACGAGATGAGGCCAAGTTCAAGGGGAGGCCAGGGGAGCTGCCGATAAGGACGTCAGAAATGTTCTTTCCTGCTAGCCGGTGTGAGTGGGCGCCACTCAGCTTGGTGTGCGGGTCTAGGATGGCTTCAAACATCATGTGTGTGCATGCACACGTGCTCACACACGAGATGCACAGAAAGGACACAAAAAGCTCAACAGTCCTTAGTGTGGGCTTCTAATCCACTTTGAAACATGCCACTAGCCCACTGCATAGCATGCGGTCTGGTCAGTGCACCAGATGGCAAGAAAACTGGTCACAGGCTGAGGGCTAAGCCTTTGCGAACACCCGCCACGATACACAAACACACACACACACACACACACACACACACACTCACTCACTCACTCACTCAGTTCGCTCTTCTGAAACATGAAGGAACGGGAGGAGCAGGACTAAGATAAGGTACCATAGATACAGGTCTGCGAACAGCACGTCGAAACGGCCTCACAGTGAAAGCTGGAGCTGGTGTGTGTTAACACCACAGGTGAGAAGGAACGAGACCAGTGTTCGGGGGCCTCATCTGTTCCCTCCCCAAGCTGCCTCTTTCACTTCCCAAGACAAGTAACTTGGACTTGAGGGTGTTTTCGTCCCTCTCAGCTCTGGCAGGGAACAGTGCCGGACACAGTCACCCACGGCAGAACTCTGCACGGCCCCAAGGAACCGGCTGGGGCCTGATTTCTTGCTCTGTACAAACTTTGCAAACTCCAACAAGTATTTTTGGGCCTCGGTTGTCCTTTTGGCAATCCCAGCACTATTTCTAAAAAGATGATCTACCGAGTTTCTCTATTTTCTCTCTCCACTGTGTACTTGGCAGTGTGGCTGTGAGGTTGTTCTGTGGGTCAGAAAATTCCTGCTTTCATCCCAACGCCCAGCACTGAGCTCCAGAGATGTTTTTTCTTTTTTTTTTTTTCTGGTGGTGCAAAATTGAGCTGGGTGGGTACATCGTGGGGCTAAGCTGTTCCTTAGGGCTGCCAAATTGTGCTTGGCTTGTGTGCTTATGCCCGTAAAAGGTTGCTCTGAGCACGGGAAAAGGGCAAGCGCCCTGATTAAATATGTGCATGCCTGCACACGTGCACGCGCACGTGCGCACACACACACACACACACACACACACACACACACACACACACCCTTGCAGTGGCCACCAGCATAATACCCACATGAAGCTCCCAATCAAATGATGTTTGCAAAGGGAAATGGATTTGAAAATTCTTCAAATGGAAAAAGCGGGCTGGCTACTGCTCAGACAGAGTCGAGGTTTTACTGAAAAGCTGGTTTCCAACCCGACTTAGACTCATTTTGCTGTGGCTTTCGCCGCATTAGTGGTTTCTGCCTTCTTTTAGTTGGTGACGCAGTTGGAACTTCTGATGATTCGTTGGGGGAGCGAGTGACCTTCTTTGTCTCTTTCTGTCCGCCCGTCAGCTCAGCCCCCGTGGTGGCGCCTGCACAGGCCCCCCGCCAACCGTCCCCTTGCCCAGACACACGTCCACCCACGTGCACGTGGAACTCCCCCACCAGGGGCCTTGTCTGTCCCTGCCCCTCGGAGACGTCGAGGCCGCCGCCCCCTTAACCTGCAGCCTGAGGGCGTGGGGGGGACTTGGTTCTTTGCCTTCTGGTCCCAGAGCAGGAGAGGGGGGTGCACTGCGTGCGCGTGTTCTGTGGGCTGCGCTCCTGGTTCCACGGGAGTGATGAGCCCCCCGTGGGCCTTCCCCGGGTGAGCAGGACACCACGGTTGGAGCAGGAGCAGGGGGGCAGGGGACATGTCTCTTGCCTGATCTGAGCAGTGGGAGGTCTCTGGAGCCTAAATCTCTCTCCGTTTCTCCTTTCCACCGGGAGTTTCTTCCTGAGCTCTGTGTTCAACATCGTTAAAGGCTTGAGTTCGAAAAACCTGGTGACCGGACAGCCCCCTGAGGGGCACGGGGAGGGGCCCTGGGACCGTTTGTGGCTCTTTTGGGCACTGGCATTCCCAGCAGTGCTCAGGGGCTACTCCCTGCTCGGTGCTCATGGCTCACTTCCGGTGGTGCTTGGGGGACCACACGGTGCGGGGGATTGAACTTAGCCCTCCCACTTGTGCGAAGCCTCTGGGACTCTCTCTCCAGTGCCCATTTGCTTCTGAACAGCTGGGCGGAGGACGGAACTTCAGCTTGGCCACAGACGGAGAGCAGCCTGCTTGGAAATAAGCCCTGGGTACAGACGGACATGGTCTCCCAACAGACTGGGAGTCGGGATGGAACTTTCTAGAAGGCATGATGGGAGTACTAATGACAAGAGTGAAGGGGAGGGCGGGCCTTCCTTTTCTCGGTGGCAGGGAAGGAGTCAGCTCTGACTGCATTGTCCCAGGTAGACGTGAGAACATCCGGGCAGTGTTCAGGGTTCTCGTGCACAGAAATACCTCCTCGGTGCTGGCAAGGGCTGCGGGCACCGGGACTGCTCTGCCCGGGCACTCCCCAGGGGGTACCACGTGAGTCCCCCCCACCCCCACCCCCAATCCTGACGGCTTCTCGCAGAAGCCACAGCAAGGAGTCCTTGTGTGTGGGTCCACGCCAGACTGCAAAGGAAAATACGGAGTGAAACCCGATCAAACTGCCCTCCTCTCCCCGGCCTCTCGGGGTGGAGGGGACCGCGGGAGACGGGGAAACGTCATTTCAAGGGGGCCCGGGGAGAGACAGCAATAAAGACCAGTTTGTTTTATTGCACACATTTGGAGGGGAGGGGGTGCGGCTTAGGAAGTGCCTTAATGGATGAAATGAGAGATGGTCCTGGAGGACAGAGCCCGATAAAGAAGGCAGCGCGGGCCGCGACAGGAGAGGTCATGCTTCCTTAATTTGTTGGAATCCACCAAGGTTTCGCTGGAGCTGCAGCCAGGCGAAAACCTAGCTCCGTCAGCGTGTCTGTGCCGGGCCCGAGGAGGCGGCGATGAGCAAAGCCAGTTGTCCAGTAACTAGTGGCGAGCCTGGCAGCGTCTCGCCGTGCCCACGGCGTGGGGTGGGGGTGGGGGACACCCTCCTTCGGAGCGTCTGCCGATGTCCTGGGTGTCAAGACTGCTGGTGTGGAGTTACGGCGGCCGCCACATAGATCCCGACACGCAGTGGGCTCGGGGAGAGCTGCGGAGAGGGGGGTTCTCACGCCCCCCGGGGCCGGTGAGGGGGGCTCTGCACAGCCCTGCTCAAACCTGCGGCCCGTGGGGCCCCATGCTTTGATGTGGGTCCGTGGTGCTCCAGGGATGGGACCTGCCAGCTTCGAGGGCAGGCCGAGGTGGCATGAGGCCGGTGGGGCCAGCTGTGGGTCCGTCTCCCCCCCACCCCCCAGCTGCCGTTTCACATTCTGGCATGTAGGCATGACACCCCCCCCCCCCCCCGAGGCCTCCGAGAGGCTTCAGAGGAATTCCAGTGAGCTCAGAGGGGTCTGAGCAGCACGCGGTGCCGGCGGCCGAGGAGTGCCGGCTCCGCGGGCGGAAACGCCGGGTCCTTGAAATAGACTCTTCCTAAGGACGTGTGAGCTGACCTCGGTTCAGGCTTGCTGGGGTCCCGGGGTCACCCCTCTGGCAGGCGGGGAAACGGCTCAGAGAGTGTCGGCGGCCCTCGCGGCCCCTTACCTGCTTTCCAGACGTCTTGCTTCTTTCAGCAGGAGCAGAGGCCGTTCCAGGGCCCGGCCCTATTCCCCCCGGAAGCGTTGCCGGGCACGTCAGGCGGAGCGTGTGTGTGTGTGTGTGTAGTCCATTTGCCGTGCGCCTTGCCTTCGAGTACACGCTTGCAGTGTCTGGGGTGTAGAAGCCCCCCGGGGCGGCCCGAGACACACCCCTTCTCCCCACTCCAGAAGTCACAGCAAAGCCGATCCCGAGAGTGTGCATCTTTTTCACCAGGCACCAAGGGCAGCCCTGCAAGTCGGAGAGGGAGATGCCAGTTGAAACAGAGAGAAACTTCTGCACATCCCCCCCCCCCCCCGCAACCCCGCTCCAAATCCCCCTCTGAACACTCTGCAAAAGAAAAGCTGTTCTTGGGGCTGGAGCGATAGCACAGCGGGTAGGGCGTTTGCCTTGCACGCGGCCGACCCGGGTTTGATTCCCAGCACCCCATATGGTCTCCCGAGCACCGCCAGGAGTGATTCCTGAGTGCAGAGCCAGGAGTCAGCCCTGAGTGTTGCCGGATGTGACCCAAAAAGCAAAAAAAAAAAAAAAAAAAAAAAAGCTGCTGTTGACTGGCACTTTTCTGCTTGGTTCCCCCCCCCTAATTTATCCTGCGGCTAGGGGCCACTGATGTCTTTTGATTTATTTCTATTGGTGGGGGGCCTCCCACGCAGTGCCGGCAGGGGGCCCGGGGGTCACTGCTGGTGGTAGTCAGCCAGCCGGGCTGGCGACCCAGTGGAAAGGCCCAAGGAGCCTGTGCTGGTGACCTCCAGGGCCACCCTCAGTGGACCGGGGACACCTCCCAGGCCGTGCCCACCGGTGCCGGGGCTGTCCCCAACTCCATGTTCCCTAACTGCCGTGCTTCGTCCCGACCCTGCCGCTGAGTCTTGAGATCTGAAGACCCACAGCCGGCGGTCACGCGCTGTGTTCTGTGTCGTTACGGCATGTGACAGAAACAAGCAAGACCTGCGCTGCCCTCCCCGGGGCTTTGCTTTTTATTTAGTGGGTGGGGGGGAGGGGGTACCGCGCTGTCCGCATCATTGTCAAAGTTTCGGGTGCGTGTCTCGAAAAGTAGCTTGTGCCCGTGCTCTGTGACATTCGCCACCACGGCCCACCCAGAATTCTGTCTCCTACCCAACGCCAGATCTTTAACATTTCCCCCCCCCCCCCTACTTTATTTAAACACCGTGGTTTACAAAGCTGAACAGGGTGATGTGTTACAGGCGTTCAAGAGTCCGACCCCAATCCCACCACAATTGTCCCCTTCCCTGTACCATGGTCCCCGTTTCCCCAGCGCCCCCCCCCCCCCAGCCTGTCCCCATAGCAGGCCCACAAGAATTTATGTTATATTGCTTGTTAGCACTGAATGGCTAAAGGAATGATCAAAAAAAAAATACTCCAGTGAAAGAAAATTTGTGAAAATCGTTCTCTCTCATATGGGGATATTAAGTCCTTGTCTGGGGGGTTACTAAGCTGTTGTTGCTAGTTGAACCTCCTGTGTTAGTGCTTTTGCTGGTTGAGGTTAGTGGGCTTCTGCTTTACATCCCCTCTCCCTGTTAGTGTTGTGGAGTTTGGAGATGTCACTACTGCACTCTTAAAATCCACATTTAACTGGGCAGCCTGGATGGAGGCAAGGCAGCGGCTGGGGGGGCTCCGGAGGGCGGGAACGTGACCCGCCCCCATCCTGAGGTTGGCCCAGAGGTCTCAGTCGAGACAGGGTATCTGAGAAAGTTTTGTAGCTGGTTGATCTTTTTCGAGATTTATTTTTAATTTTTAAATTTTTTTTAATTTAAAATATTTTTTTATTGAGTCACCATGTGGAAAGTTACAAAGTTTTCAGGTTTAAGTCTCAGTTATACAATGCTCGAACACCCATCCCTTCACCAGTGCACATATTCCACCACCAAGAATCACAGTATAGCTCCACCCCGCCCCCACACCCCTAACACCCCCACACCCCTATCCCCCCCATAACTCTAGCCCCTCCCCCCGCCTGATCTTTTTCGAGATTTAATTAGGAGTCTCTGGAACAGGGCTGGAAGAAGACCTTACATGGCGGTGGTGGGATGTGGGTGGATCTTTTTTTTTTTTTATTAAATTGAATCACCATGAGATACAGTTATTAAGCTTTTGTCTTTGAGTTTCAGTCATACAATGATCGAACACCCATTCCTCTACCGATGCACATGTTCCACCACCAATACCCTCAGTCTCCCTTCCCTTCTTTCCAACCCTCCCCCTGCCTCTATGGCAGACGTTTTCCCTCTTTCTCTCTCTCTACTTATGGGCATCATGGTTTGTAATACAGATACCGGGAGGCCGTCATGTTTGGTCCTTTGTCTACTTTCCGTGCACATCTCCCATCCCGAGCCACGGTGGGTGGATCTTTTTAAAATCCGACTTGTTCACTCTCCTTCCCCCTTCCCTTTTGGTAACAAGTTGCTCGTTTTTAAATTTATTTCAGCCCCTGTTTCCTCTTTGCCACGGGGGAGTGAATCCTCACCATATTTTTTTTCTCCATCTGACTTGTTTCAGGAAGCACGGTGCCCTCGAGGGCCATCCGTGTGGCTGCAAATGGCAGGATTCGTCTTCGTTAGTGGCCGAGGAGTCGCCCACTTTGTGCAGAGACCGCGTCTTGCTCGGCGGATCACCTGGGGGTGGGCACTTGGCTATTTCCAGCCCCCTCTCCTGCCACTGAGGCACAGAAATAGACACTTAGGTCCAGGCAGACTGTGCTTACCTTTTTCTTTCAGTCTTATTAGCGGAAACAGATGGTCAGGGGAACGCAGGGCACAGAACAAGTCGGCGGCTAAGTTAAGATGCTGTCCCCCAGTGCTTTCTGCTCCTTTCTAGAACCTTCTTTACCACTCTACGTGTGCTTCGCCGAGTGGTGTGAGGCCAGTCTGTGCTGAGTAGCGGCTGGTTCTGTGGGTAAGGCTGCTCAGGCTGCAGATTCTCCGGAGAGCTGGTCTCAGCCCGCGGTCCCACAGAAGAGCCTTCCTCTGTGCAATCAGAGATGAAGCGCTTGGGCAGGGGGAGGTGCTGGGCCCGCAGCTGCCCGGCTCCCCCGTGGCCCAGCTACCACACTCGACTGTCCCACGCTAAACAGACCCCTTTCGAAGTAAGCACAGGAACATGTTCCAAGTTTACATGCACATGTATCTGTGTAACTTTGTATGTATGATTATATGTATACATATACAATTTCGGTTTGTTTTTCTATTTTGGGGGCTACACCTGCGGCTCCTCAGGGGACCCTCTTAGCTTGACACCCAGACGTGGATCCCTGTGGTACTCAGGGGACCAGGCAGTGCAGGGAATTGAACTCTGGGCTCTTCCATGCAAAATGTATGCTCCAGTCCAGTGGACTATCTGGCACAAAATTATATTTCCATTGCCTGAGTGATAAAAAGAGAGGAAGACCTGTGCTTAGAACTTTTTAAGGGGAGGGATAGTGCTCCCAAACAGTGCTCACTTGGTCAATAAATATGTATTTTAAAATTTTATTTTAGTTTTATAAAGTTGTTTATGATGATTTATTACATTCAATATTCCAACACCAATACCGCCACCATTACACCTTCCCATCACCATTACTTCCATTTTTTTCCCCAACCACCACCCAAGCCTGCCTCAATAGCGGGTCCTAAATGATTGATTTTGTATTGCTTGTTATGATTCATTTAATAAAACTGATCAAGAAAGATTTCCTTAGAAGAAAGTGTGAAGCCTGCTGTATCTCCCCCTGTAGTCCCTGAGCCCTTGTATTAGAGAGTATACTGACAGTGACAGTGACAGGGACACAGTGATAAGAGAGTACTTCCATGTTGTTGCAGGTTAAGCCTTGTGCTTCTTCCTAGTATATCTGTGGCGTAGAGTATGAGAATTCTCTAGAATTCTAAAATTTCGAAAGGGGTGATATAGCTGGAATTACTTTTTTTTTTTTTTTTTGCTTTTTGGGTCACACCCGGCAATGCACAGGGGTTACTCCTGGCTCTGCACTCAGGAATTACCCCTGGTGGTGCTCAGGGGACCATATGGGATGCTGGGAATTGAACCCGGGTCGGCCGCATACAAGGCAAACGCCCTACCCGCTGTGCTATTGCTCCAGCCCCTGGAATTACATTTTTAACTGGTTGGTGACTTTGGGGTCTGGAAGCATCTCTGCAGCTTGCTGATCTCTTTTGAGATTTATTTATGAGTCTCTGGATCATGGCCAGTTAATGAGCTTAGATGGCACCAGAGGCAGTTCGTGGTCATGACTGCCAGGCTGCCGGAAGATCAGGGGGGAGGGGGGAGAGGTTGCTCATGCCCGACTTCATGAGAGCCTGGAGACTTCAGTCACAAAACCCACACACCTGGGGCTGGAGCGATAGCACAGCGGGGAGGGCATTTGCCTTGCACGCAGCCGACCTGGGTTTGATTCCCAGCATCCCATAGGGTCCCCTGAGCACCGCCAGGAGTAATTCCTGAGTGCAGAGCTAGGAGTAACCCCTGTGCATCGCTGGGCGTGACTCCCCCCCCAAAAAAATACCCCCACATACCTGAGTTTCTCAACAGGTTCGTTCCTGGATGAGGCTCGTCTGAGCCTGTGGAGTGCGGCCGTGGTCAGTAAATATTTGTATCTGGGGCAGGAAGCAGCCTGAGATGGGCTTTCACTGTCACCTAGAAGGGTGGGTCTGTGGAGGGGACCAGAGCCCGCCCACAGCTGGGTCACAGAGGCCACGGGCTCTCCCCCATATGACCTAGCCGCTGGGAGTGGCCAGGGTGGCTGTGCCAGTGCACCGCTGTGCTCACAGCTGCAAGATACATGTGAGAAACTGAGGCACAGAGAAGAAAACTCACTGCCCCGGGCCACTCTGTGAGGAGGCCCTGGGTTGGGGCTTGCACGTGTCAGCTTCGCTTCTGTTGCCCCAGCAAGACCTACCTGTCACTTCTTCCTCGTCAGGGAGAAGCCAGGGCAGCCAGGCAGGGAGGGAGTGGAGTTTATCCTGTGGAGATGGTTCTGCTTAAAGCACCTCACTGGCCTGGTCCCTATTTTTAGAATGGGTTGCCAGGGGCAGATGAAGTGGTGCGTGGACCAGGCCGAGCCCTCGGGCCTTCGCTCACATCCTCCAGCTTCAGGGGCTCCAAATAGAGTCATTAACCGCCACATCTTTCCCTCGGGCTTACTAGGATTCTGCTTGAAGGGCAGAGAAGAACTGAATTTGGCCGGTGCAGGAGTGGAGGGTGCTGCTGTCAACCTTGGTTCAGAGAAGGGGGAGGGGAGGAAGGAGACGACTGGGCCAGGCGTCTCCCCGGAGCTGGGCTTCCTCAGTAGGTGCGGTCATCAGTAAGGTATAGGCCAGTGAGGCCTGACCGAGGTCAGCCAGGGAAAACAGCCCCCGCTCTTGTGGGTACTATTTACAGCTTATACTTAGATGGGGGTTTTCTTCCCAAGGAGAGAGAGGTAGAGAACAGTAGGCAAAGAAAGCTTCTTAGCTTTCACGCCCTTCCTCTTCGCCTTGGCAGGATGCTACCATGTGAAGATGTGATGTTCGGTGCTGTAGCAGCCGTTTTGTGGCCATAAGGAGATACCCATGCTAGGAGGGCAGGGGAAGTTAGGCAAAAAGAGCTGGGATTGTGGTGACATTGTCGCGTTATGGAACCCCGGGCAAGTTAGCCTCTAGCTCAATGGTTATGGGAAACCTTATGTAGCTGACCCCCGTTGTGCTGCAGCTGAAATCATCCCTCCTCGAATACTGTTATTGGCAAAGAGGGTAAGGAAAGAATAACTCATCCTTGGAAAGAGGAGTCAGTCAACCCCAACGTTGACGGAAGGTGCTACTGGAGACCTTGATTAATTCTATATTCTTACATCAGTAATAGGCTTATAAAATGCAATCATCACCAAAATATAAATAAATCAATAAAGGAAAAGGATTTCATTAGCTATTTTGCATGCAAGGGACTGAAAAATCAACAGGAAAAGTCTCTAGGCTCAGTCAGGGAAAGGTGGTATATAATCCGGCTTCAGGTAAGGTTGGATCCAGGACTCCAAGTCCTAAAGTTTTGCCGTTCTTAGAGTTGACTTCAGATTCGGGCTCCGAGTCGCAGCACCAAGACGGACCTGGCGGCTGAGTGGCGTGTAGCGGTCTCGGCTCAGAGACTGCGGCGCTCTGCTTCTCTCTGTGCGCACCTCCTCCTGGCAGGAGTGACAAGTATGTCTGGGTCAGGGCAGGGCGGCCTTTGAGTTTGGCACAAGGCCTGAGATGGGGCGAGTCTGTCCCACACACACAGAGGAGAGTCGGGTGAGGTGCCAGCTGCAGGTAAGTGGCAGGTGAGGCCCGGGGGGAGTGCTCAGACGGGACCAAGGACGAGGTTGCCTTCCGGGTTGAGTGTTTGTCACCTCAGAGCCCCCTAGAGAGTACGTGTGGGAGGAGGGGGCGCGCAGGAGGTCATCCTGCTGACTGGGGGCCCGACGGGGAGGGGAGACAAAGACAACCCCCAACAGCCGGGTGGTCTCTATGAGTCAGTGCTGCTGGGATGAAAGAGCCCGTGGGCCGAGGGGGCGCAGGAAGCCGGAGCATGTGCTGTGCAGGCAGGCGGCCTAGGCGTGATTTCCAGCACCCCACGGTCTTCCTGGCATTGGGAGTGACCCCCAAACAGCAAGCCGGGAGTGGCCTTCAAGCGTCACTGGGCCTGATCCACCCGACTCTAAGCATCATCACTGGGTCTGGTCCACCCCACGCTCAGAACGGGGAAGATGGGGAGGAGGAGCAAGAGGATAATGGTCCGATGGAGAACACAGGCCCCTGCAGAACCGTTTCCGAGAAACACTCACACAGTAAGCGTAGGGGTTGTGGGAAAAGGGGGGGGTGAGTTCTAACTCCCACTGGGCAAGAGGGATGGAGAAGTAACGGGGGACTTCCTGGAGGAGAGGGTGCCAGCCCAGGCGGGAAGGTTTGACCACCAGTTCTGCAGCAAAGGGTGTGGGTGAGTCGGGGAGGGTGTGAGTGTGGTTCTGAGGATGACGAAGACTTGAAGCCAGTGGGGCGACAGGAGCAACACCCGGAGGACTCAGCTCCGAGGGGCTGTGTGAGCAGCTGTGATGATGATAGCTTCTGGCAGCTGGAACGGTGAGCACCGAGCAGCTCCGTGCAGCCTCTTGGGCATTGGCGTGGAGCCGGTGGGGGTCAAGGAGACGGCCACGGAGACGGAGTGGGAGAAGAGAGTGGCCGGCCATGGTTCGCGTGGGGAGTTCAAAGCAGACCCGAGTTGCAAACCCAGGTCTGGGCTGCTCTTGACTGAGCTTGTCAGACTCAGCAGATCAAAGCAGAGTGGGACGGAGAGATGGCTCAGTGGGCAGAGCGCCTGCTTGGCACACGGGAGCCCCAGGGTTGGCACCCAGTATTGCATCGTCCTTCGGGCACTGCCGGGATTCACCCCTGAATGCTGAACTGGGAGTAGCCCCCTGAGCACCATGAGCTGAGACTCCCACATCCAAACACCTTCCCCACTCAGAGACATAACAAGCCCTCCACGACTCCCGGCGTATTTGAACTTCAGACGGGCAAGCACACACTCAAGCGTCCGTGTGTGCTCCGCGCGCTTTGGGGTACGTTGAGGCCCAGCTGTGGGCCGACGAGAAAGGAATTATCCAGGAAAGACAGATTAGGAACTCAGATCCGGAGGAATGAAAGTCTTTCCTTTCTGTGATCTGGGATGGGAAGTAGCCAATCCTAGGACTGGAGAGACAGCATGGAGGTTAAGAAGCTTGCGGCCGACCCTGGTTTGATCCCCAGCCCGGCATATGGCTCCCCTGAGCATTTCCAGGAGGGGTCTCTGGGCAGAGAGCCAGCCTGAGTACCCGTGGGTGTGGCCCGAACCCTCCCCCACCCCGAGGAACAGTGTCAGTGAAAGTTACCAGTAAGTGGTTCCCGCCACCCCATTCTCCTGAACACCGGGAGGAGGGGGGTTCCCCCCTTTCACGCACAGATGGGGTGACCAAGAGGCATTCTCTGATACCCAGGATTACTTTCTCCCTCCCCACCCACTGCATCTCAGGAGCTTGTCCATCTTCCCAGACAGCCTGCAAGGCAAGCAGGGATGTCCCTGCCGGCTTTAAGCATTTTCCGCGTGGAAGGGAGAGAGGAGGAATTCCAAACAGGGAAAGACCATTTTCCGACCCCCAGCCACTTCACACGCTCTTCAAAGAAAGTGCCAACCAGCACGAGAAGGAAGAAAAGCTCCCCCCGCCCCGCCCCCCGCCCTCCTTTTCTTTCCTGTCTCCCTTGTTCTGTTCGTGCCGTCAGACCTTTCTTTACATGCCTGTGTCAGATGCACGGAGCTCGCCGCTGACCTCCTGTTGCAGGTCTGGGAGACGGTGCCCCCAAGAGCGTCAGCGGGGCCTTCTCCCCCCCTCCCCCCCGCCCGGCCCCGAGTGGAAATAGCACTTTATGGTTAGCAGATGCGTCGCCGCCTTTCATGTGCTCTGTCTCATTACCCGGCCTGTCTCTCGCGCCCTTTGTAGTGGGGAAGGTGAGGCTCTACCGAGAAGCGCTGCAGTGTACCAGAGCGACGGCCTGGACACCATCAGTTACCCGAGACTCCCGTCAGGCCGCGTTATTGGCGGCATCCCTGCCCAAGCCCACTTGTCCACTGCCTGGCTGATAGGAGTGTTCGGGCGAGGGGTGTTGGGAGGGAGGTTGCTCCCAAGCAGTGCTCAAGGGATCTAGGGGCCACTTGCCCATCCTGGTCCACCTGTGCGGGGCCTGGTGATGGGGTGTTCCTTGGGCCACTCCTGGGGGGCTAGGGTCAGGGAGGGCCCTGCGGAACAGGTGATCAGACTCGGGGCTTGCAAGGCCTGCAGCCCCAGCCCAGCCGCCCGGATGCAGAATTTCTTTGCTCCGTGTTCGAGGGCTTTCCGCTGGGGTGGGAGAGTCGGGGCTCGTCTCCCCTCCCTGGCTGTCACGTAGAAGGTGACCCTCAGAGGGGGGAGGTCCTGCCCTTCAGCGCAGGTTTGAGCGGCGAACTCCGAACGCAAGAGGAGCTCAAAGCAGCAACCCGGGTCACCGGCACAGGCGACCCCCGAGGTGGGAACCTGGAGCCATGGAACTGTCCTGTCACGTGTGGAGCGGCCTGTGGAGTCCTCTGCAGCTCAGGAGGAGTCTGCCCACCCGGCCGGCCGGCCCCTGGGTGCTTGGGGGGCTTCGCTCCATCCTGCACCTCTGCCCTCAAGTCTTCAGGTGCCCCTTGGCACAGCCAGCGGTGCCTTGCGCGTTGGAGTGCAGGAAGCAGGATGGCTTCAGCCCCCCAGGGACTGGCAAAGACCCCGTCCACAACCTCCTGGCCGACTCGTGTTTTTGTCTGTCCACCTGTCATCTTGCTCTTGAGCTCGTCATCCATAGTCACGGGTTATCGACCCTCCCATCCAGTGTCTGTCTGTCTGTGTCTTCTGTCTAGCCTTTATTTTATTTTATTTATTTATTTTTTGCTTTTTGGGTCACACCTGGTGATGCACAGGGGTTACTCCTGGCTCTGCACTCAGGAATTACTCCTGGCGGTGCTCAGGGGACCCTATGGGATGCTGGGAATCGAACCCGGGTCGGCCGCGTGCAAGGCAAACGCCCTCCCCACTGTGCTATCGCTCCGGCCCCCTGTCTAGCCTTTAATGTAGGGAGCATGCCTCAGAGTGCTCTGGGGACCTGGGCCAACTCCCGGCCGTGGTTCCCTTGTACTGCGGGCCTGATGGCCTGGTATTTGTCCCGGTGAACTTCAGGTCACCTGTGTCACACACCCAGCAGTGCTCTAGGACCTAGGTGGTCCTGGAATACAGGGCTTCATCCCTGCTAAGCACTCGCCTCTCAAGCTCTCTCCAGTCCTACCAGTATTTTCACCGGGCAGGACCACTGGCCTAGAGGCATGTGAGGTTAACCTGTGCTGGGAGTACATGTGACCACAGACTCTCCTCATTCTTCAAGAATGTGGAAGTTTGGGGTGTTTGGTAAACTGTTCTGGCATGGGGGTATTTTTGAGGATTGTGTCAACATGAGTGTAGAGTTACAGGGAGGAAACCCACCGAGTTAGGGAGGAAGGTGATCAGAGAGGCAGAGCACCATGTTTGTTTTTCTCTCAAGCCACAGGCCCTCCGTGTGACTTAGCGCTGTTGATCGCCTCACTGGGTGACGTGGCCTTGGTCAGGTTTCTCACTGTAATGTAGCCCCCGCACCCCATCTCCTCGCCACATATCTCTCGCACAGACTAAATAGTACATGACTGTGAAGTGATTTTCTCTGGCTGCTTTTAAGACCTTTCTCTTGGTCAATGGCTTTAAGCCACTGGACAATGAGATTCACTGAGGGAGTTAATTGTGTTCCCACTTCTTCAGTTTCAGGTTTATTTGACTTCTTGGATTGTGAGGTTCTTCATTTTTATTGAGTTTGGAGATTTTACTTCTTGACGATCTTTTCTGTTCTCATTCCGTATTTTCTTCTATAGGGATTCTAATTATGCATTTATTACACACGAATCACACACGAAATCCCATTAATCACCGATTTCTCGGGTGGGCTCAGTAACATCTCATTTTGTCCTTTCCCCGAGATCTTAGTCTATCTCGACTCAGCCCTCCTAACGATGTTGCACTGGGGGCTCTTCAGGGTTAGGGGAATGAGATCCAGCTTGTTACTGGATTTTGCATATGAATACACCATGGGAAGCTTGCAAGGCTGTCCCGTGTGGGCAGGAAACTCTCAGAAGATTGCCAGTTTCTCCCAGAGGAAGAAGTAGGCTAGAGATATCTAGCTTCTGAGAGCTTGCTTTTAAGTCTCTCTTTGGATGTTGGCCGTTGATGGGATTACACACACCTGGGTTCCTCTGCCAGTACCTTCATGCATGAGGCTTGTCCTAACGTGTGGAGAGGGGCCTCAAGCATGGCCGTAGCTAGGTTCTGGTGGTCTTCGGCCGCCGGGAGCTCTGCTCGAGGTGGGGAGGGAAGCTGGAGCCCATCCCCTCCGAGGGGCCGGGAAAGACAGCCAGGCATGCGGGCACGAGACTCTCTGCATTTATTAAAGGGCTTGAAATTCCCTCCCTGCAGAATTTGTGCTGGCTGTTTATTTTTTTAAGAGCAGTGTTTTGCGTTTTGCATAGTTTCTGTTGCTATGCCTTCAAAGTTACTAAGTTTTTCTTCTGCAGTGTCTAATCTACCATAAATCTCTTCCAGGCACACTGTCGTTTGCAGACGTTCAATCTGGGACTTAAAAAAAATAGTTTCTATGTCTCTACTCAACAGGATTTCTTATATTCTTGGAGTCATGATAATCAATGTATGATTACTTACCTATTTCACATTGAGTTAAATTAATGCTAACATGAGTGTCGGTTCTGGTTCGGTTTCCACGGACTGATTGTTTTTTTATTTATCAATCATGTTTTCCTGCCTCCTTACCTGGACTGTGATCTCCGATTGGGTGCCAGACATTGTAATTTTCCCTGGATTTGTGGGACAGAATTCTTAAAAAAATTTTTTTTTAAATTTTTTAAATTTTATTTTATTGAATTACAGTGAGATACAGTTACAAGCTTTCATGTTTGAGTTACAATCATACAATGTTCAAACACCCATCCCTCCACCCCCACAACTAATGCCCCAGTATACCCCACCTTTCCCATCCTCCCCCTGCCTCCCTGGCAGACAATTTCCCCCATACTCTGTCTCTCTCTCTCTCTCTCTCTCTCTCTCTCTCTCTCTCTCTCTCTCTCTCTCCTTTTGGGCATTAAGGCTTACAACACAATACCGAGAGGCCATCACTTTTGGTCCTTTATCTGCTTTCAGCACACATCTCCCATCCCGACCGATCCTTCCAACCATCATTTTCTTAGCGATCCCTTCTCTATTCTAGCCGCCCTCTCCCCTGCTCACGAGGCAGGCTTCAAACTATGGAGCACTCTTCCTGGCCCTTGTGTCTACTGTCCTCGGGTGTCAGGCTCATGCTATTTTATACTCCACAAATGAGTGCAGTCCTTCTATGTCTGGGACAGAACTCTTGAGCTGTGTCCTGGAGGGTTGGTTTTGCTTGCACTTATGGCTCTTGCACTTACCACTTGCTAGGCGTCATCTGTTAATGCCCTCCCAGCGCCACTCATTCCCCTCGAAGGCAAGCCTGTCCTGCATGTCAGCAGGACACTGTGTCAGTTGTGAGTCTTGGTTCTGGCTGGTGGGAGCACAGGTCCTTCTTGGTCCTCTGTGAAGGCACGTTTTCTCTCTGCCAGCCCTCCTGAGCGGGGCCCTCCTGGCCACTGCTTGTCTGTCCCTCCCCACCCAGGCACCGACATTGCTACTCTGCTGCCTCTTTTCCAAAGTCCCTTCCAGATCCCAGGGTTTCTCTCTGTACAGTGCACGCCTCTTTGTCCAGCTGCCACGAACTTCCTGTCTAGGTCTTCCTGGACTCTGAATCCTGTTTCCTCCGAGCAGAGAATCTGTGAAACCCTGCCTTAGTTTCCTTTCCTTCTGTCACATCCTCTCAAGAATTCTCTCGAGAAATTGAAAAGCTCACCGTGTTAAACTTCCGACTTCTCAGGGCTCACGGTTCTCCTTTTCCTTAATTACGGCTTCCTAGAGCTTGTCCGAGTTTTGTGGTGGTTTGAGATGAGAAAGCAGCTGTGTGCAGTTCTCGCGACTGCCCGTTGATTGAGAAATGCATAGGATTTATTATTTGGCTTTTGTGGGTCACAACCGACAATGCTCAGGGGTTACTCCTGTCTCTGCACCTAGGAATCACTCTTGGCGGTGCTCAGGGGACCCTATGGGATGCCGGGGATCCAGCCCGGGTTGGCCGCGTGCAAGGCAACCGCCCTCCCCAACTGTGCTATTGCTCCGGCCCCAAATCCACAGGGTTTTAACAATCTAGCCAGATGCTAGATGTGAGGGTTCTGATTCACCAGTAGATCTGAAGAGAACAGTGAGCACTTATGTGTCCGAGTTGTAAAAGTGAAAATCATAAGAATGGGGAGAGCGGTCGGCTAACACTGGTGGTTTCCCAAGAACTTGCACTACCCAAGAACTTGACTCCAGCATGAGAATAATAGTGACCATTGCTTAGACCTTTCCCGTGCAGCGCGCTCTGTTGTGGATTTTTACCTTTTCATAATCATTTCGATTTTTTGGTAGAAGCCATTGGACAGGTATCATTAGCGGAGCCTTCTGAGAGCGAGAGGGGAGGGTGAGGAAGGCCTGAATCATGTCCCTCCCAGTGGAGCACGTCCCAGCGTCTGCTCTGCACGGAACATGGCCAGGGCTGCTTTTGGAATCGTTGTGATTCCAGAGGATGATTTACTGGGTTTTACTGACTGTCCTTTTGGGAAGACGTTGCCATTGAGACTTGGCTTTTCCTTTCTTGGTTAGAATATTTTTGTTGTTGGTCTTTCGGTCCTTTTAAAGAAAAATGTTAAAAAATCAAGTGTTTAACACAAACAACAGAACTTCTGCTTGTTGAAGGAGACCGGCAAGCCCGTTTAACTGTTCGGCAGAGAGAAATGCTCCAACGTTAGCTCTACAGACACCGCAGGTGAGACGAAGGGATATCGGCTCAGTGCCACGCCCCAGATGCCATTCTCGTTTTCGTTCTAAAAAACCCTCCAACATGTTTTTTTCCCTTTTGAAATTAAACGCCATCATTTTCAAAGTTGTTCATAATACCGCTATTTCAGGTATTCAGGTATTCAGTGTCCCAACACTCACCCCACCGCCAGTGTGACCTTCTCTCTACCAAAGTTCCCAGCTTCCCCAAACATCTCTCCTAAGGAGTTCAATGTAATTTATTTTATATTGATTTTAAGAACATGTTTTACAATGGTGTTATTAAAGTCATTGTCTGAGGATTTGCTGGGTTGTTAGAAGTTAGTTGAGGCTTGGTACTCTTGTTTTCACCTAGTGGGCTTTGATGCAACTTTCTCATCTCATTTCCTGTGCTATGACTGAGCTCTTAGTACTGTGACATCGGAAGCATTACAGAGCCACGTGCTTCACGAGCTGTGGAACTGGGGCGATTCAGCAGCTTGGCGTCTCTGAGATTAGTCGTGGCGCTAGGTTCCTTAGGTGCTGGTAGGGGTTGGATGTGGGGGTGGGGGTGGCGTGCTGGGCCTCTCAGCAGGGTGGGGCCCCTACCTGCTGTGCTATTGCTCTAGTCCTCCTTCACAAGGTAGCACACGGCATCTCTTTGTTCTCCAGGGAAAGTCGCAGGTAGGACAAAAAGCCAAGGAAGAAGGTTGGTCCTCAGCGGATCACAGCCGTGCTTGGTTACGCCCAACTCCCTCTCCCAAGTTCAGTGGGTCGAGTTTGTTGATTCATCCTGGAATGTTCTGTGCTTCCCACATTGGTGGTGCGCTGTCCTGGGGGGCGGGTGTTGGGGTCCTGGAGTAAACAGACAACCGCGCTTATATCCACACTCCCCACTAGCTAGTGGGTGATACAGGTGCGTGCAGAATGAATGAAAAGTTTGGAAAACAATATGGCGCTTCTCCAGAAGTTACTCATAGAGCTAGAGTGTGACCAAGACACCCTGCTTTTGGCCATCTGCCCAGAGACTAAGAAAATGTTAAGATGCAAAGTGACAGCCCCCCACGGTTTACTGAGTCAGGAGTAAGACCTGAGCACTACTGTGATAATATACTGATAAAAAGGAATAACATCAGCCACAGAGAGAGGGACACACACACACACACACACACACACACACACACAGAGAATAAAATGGGCCTTTCCTCCAAGGTGAGGACGACTGGAGTGGGTAGACCGAACTCTAATCTTTCTTCTCATCGACAAGCCCGTGACCATGAACTCGGGACATAGCAGCTACGTGTTCTGTGGATCAATTCTGAGGTGTGCACACTCTTGTCTGAAGTGTGTCAGCCTTGTCCATCTGAGCCACTGTGGCCAGGGTCCAGGGGAGTCCTTTGCTCCCCACGCTGTGCTCAGATTCTCCAGCGGCATCATTTTCTCCCTCCTTCCCTCGCCCTCAGCGGACTTGAAACTAACCATCACATCCGTTCATGCCACTGCTTCCAAGCCGGGTTCCTGCGGTGGCTAGGAGCTATTCAGAGGAAGCCGCTGTTAAACTGAGTTCACGTGATTGTGACCGAGGTCCCCTGGGCAACGAAGTCCACTCATGAGTCCGCTCATGGGTGACTTCCACTGTAAGCTGACAAGCCAAAGTGGAAAAGTGCAAACACTCGGGAGGAAGGTATTGAATGAGCTGGACGGGCCCGTCCCTGGGAGGCATCTGTCCGCCCGGTCGGCAGCCCCCGGCCTCCCTCCTGCTCCTCTCACACGCTGCTCGCTCCACTTCATCCTCCTACTTCAAAGCAGACAAACTTCCACAAGTGCCAATATTTTTCACAGAGACCCTCTCATCAGGGAAGGCAGAAGTGGGCCAGCCGTCGCTGCTGACGGCGGCAGATTTCTACACAATCCTTCGCTTGTGGGAAGCTGAGACTTTTTCAGAGGGAGCGAGAGCAAAGCCATGGCAACGGGGAGAAGTCAACCCGAAAGTAGGGCTCGAGATGTGAAGGAGGGAGTGGGGTGGGTCATGCTTTTATCCCAACTGTGCTAGCGGGGCTCGGGGGACTAGAGAGAGAGAGAGTGCAGGGAGAAAGGAAGGTACTTGCCTTGCACGCAGTAGACCCTGGTTGTATCCCTGGCACTGCACACAGTGCCCTGAATCCTACCAGGAGTAATCCCCGAGCACAGAACCAGGAGTAGCCCCTGAACACCCCTGGGTATGGTCCACCTCTACCCCCCCCCCAAGTAAATAAATACCTTGGGAGCCTGCTCCTTCATTAGAGAAACTGAAGTGGGTGCTAGCAGTTCCAAAGTCTGTGATCCCAGAGTCAAGGGGGAGGGGTGGAGGGCAATGGGGGGATGGTGGAGGGCAATGGGGGGATGGTGAGGGGTGTGGGCAGCACGGGCCTGAGCCAGAAAGGGTCCCTGCACAGGGCACCTCCAGTCCCACTAGAAACCTGCAGATTCTTCCGGAGGCTTGGGGGCAGGGTTCTAGATGGGCCCATTGGAGCACACCCCAACCAGTGGGTGTCTGGGGTGACGTCAGGGAGAGGAGTGTTTGCAGGGGGTTGCCCCCTCAGGTTGCCCAACGCTGAAGCCCTCACTCATGCCGGGCCGGGATCCCTGCACACTTCTGCTTTGGTTTGCAAAGATCTAGTCCCCCCGAGCTTGGCCTGGGCCTGGAGTCAGCACTGTTGATGCCTAGAGTATGAGGCGGGAAGAGTTGGACCCTCAGTGGAAGAGTTCTGGGAGATGGGGGGGGGGTCCAGAAAGAGGCCAGGCGATAAGGATAGTGAAGACAAGGGCCAGGAGGGTTGCTCCATGGCTTGGAAGCTGATCTCATGTGCTGGGGGAAGAGGCAGCTGGGATGGGGAAGGGAGCACTAAGTAAATAATGGTTGGAGGGCTCGCTCGGGATGGGAGATGCGTGCTGAAAGTAGACTATGGACCAAACATGATGAATGCTTAGTACCTGCATTGCAAACCATAACACCCAAAAGGAGAGAGAGAGCGTAAGAGGGAATGTACCTGTCACAGAGGCAGGGGGTGGGGAGATGGGGTGGGGGTTGTGGGAGGGACACTGGGAACATTGGTGGAGAATGGGTATGGGTGGAGGGATGGGTACTCGATCATTGTATGACTGAAACGTAATCATGCTAGTTTGTAAGTCTGTAACGGTATCTCACCATGACTCATTAACATAAAAAATCAAATAAAAAAGAAAAGAGAGAGAGACCAGGTGAGCGGGGGTGGGGGGTGGCGGAGGAGGTGGGAGAGATGCGGGGGCAGCGGAAGAGCAGGAGCTGGAAGGAAAAGCACTTCCGGGTCCAACAGGAGAGGAGGTAGCTGGGGTCATGGGTGGATGGTGGGGGTTGGGGATGAAGGGGTGATGTGGGGGGGTTGGGGAGGTGAGTGGGGCCCAGGTTATTTGCAGTTCTCCTAGGATCTGCCACTGTGGATTTGGGGGCCCATTCCACTCTGTGTGGGGACTCTGTGCTTTGTGCGCCCAGAAAATCCTATTGGAAGTACCTTGCCCGGCGCCTGATAGGCCAAACCCTTCTCCTTCAGGAGGCGGTGGATCAGTTTGTTCCCTGGAAAGGCCCCTGGGGTTACAGCGTGGGCTGGAATCACCCCCACCCGGAGCCCCGAGTATTTCCTGTGTCGTGGAATTGGTGACAGTGACCCGCTCTATGTGCTCTCGACTCTCCACCCCCAACTCCAACATTTTGAACTAAGCTTCTGACTGCCCTCAAAATTCCCACGGAAAGACTTCTCCTCTATCTTACTCAGCTTCCGTGTCCACACTGGGAAATAACGTCCACGTCGGGTCCCCAGCCCGACCTCAGAGCTTGCCCGCATCCTCCCCGTGCTTCCAAGATGCCCCTGGACCCTCTACGGTCCTGCCTCGCTACATGAAGTTTCAATTCACTTGGACTCCCATCTGCCCTGGGTCCCTCCCAGTGAGTGACCCCAGATGGCCCAGGGGTGGACGGGGCTCCCCCGTCCAGGCCTGTGATGTGGCACAAGGTGCGCTCACCCAGTGACACATCTCTCAGAGGCTGCCCTGTTGTTTTGGGCTATGAATCGAGGTAAACATGGTTAAAGGTCACGTCAGCGATAGTGTTGTTGGTGTTTGAGGCCCTCACCCCACCCCCACCAAAGAACCACTGTCCCTCCACCACCGCCCGGAGGGTCCTGCTTGGCAGCCTCAGGCCTCAGTGGCCTCGTCTGCTTCGGCCTCTGCTTCCTGTGCACGGCCAGGGGCGAGGCCGGCCAGGCAGCAGCCCCCCTCCTGACCGTGGCACCCCCTCGTAGCACCTACCGGGAAGCCAAAGGTCACAGTCCATCTTTTCCTCACAGCTAAGCGTGTTGTGTTTTGTATTTTGGGGGCTTGGGGGCCCTACCCCACTGTGCTCAGGCCAGGCTCAGGAGCCCCAGGGCAAGTGCTGGACGTTGAACTGGCTGGCCACGTGCAAGGCAGCATCTGACCCACTCGACCATCGCTCTGGCCCACGGGACGGTGTTTCCGCGTGGTGTTTGCTTCAGGGTGATTTTCCGGTTTCCTCTTCTCTAGCCGCCGATTAGGATTATTCTGTAAGGAGGACTGCCTTTCTCTCCACTTGCGGATTTGATTATGCCAACCTGGACATGGTCTTAGTTGGACCGAGATAACAAATACCACAACCTCGGCGGCTTAATCCTCTGAGGCTCAGCATCCAACGGGTCAGTCCCATCCCTGGGGAGGGTCCTCCTCCTGGCCAGCCTCCTGGCCACCTCCCCACCGGGTCCTCCCGTGGCCTCACCTGGGACATGCTCGCCCTTGCTCGGACACCAGCCAGCGTCTCAGAACTGAGCTCATCCCAATCTGACTGGCCGGAGAGACAGTTGGGAGCTCTGGGGAGGGTGAAACCTACTGCCACCACCTTAAGCTACGGGTGCCCGGCGCGGTCCCAAGCGGTGCCCTGTGCTTCTGGCCCCGCAGCTACAAGTCAGGGCCTCCCAGGGCCTCCCAGGGCTTCCCCCTCCTCAGCCGGTGTTGGCGCTGATGCTCACGGGGCCGAAGGAACCTGCCACGATAAACCTGGATCCTGGGTTCATTATAAAGGGACTAGAACTGGGCCTGGAGCAATAGCACAGCGGGTAGGGCGTTTGCCTTGCACGCGGTCGACCCGGGCTCAAATCCCAGCATCCCATATGGTCCCCTGAGCACGGCCAGGGGTAATTCCTGAGTGCAGAGCCAGGAGTAACCCCTGTGCATTGCCAGGTGTGACCCAAAAAGCAAAAATAAAATAAAATAAAATAAAATAAAATAAAATAAAATAAAATAAAATAAAATAAAATAAAGGGACTAGAACTCAGGCGCAGCTGGATGGGGGCCCTGGGAGGCCGAGGCCTGGGGAAAGGGCACAGTGCTCCCAGGCCCACCCAGGCACCCTGCCAGCACCACCGCCAATGCAGAGCTGTCGTAGGGTCTCTGGGATCCTGGGAAGGGTGAGGTTGGCAGTTTATAGACGCGTGTTTGTCCCTGAAGGCCTTCCGTCGCCTCTAGGTTGGTCTTGCTCACGGAAAGCTTTCTCAGGTCCCAAGAAGACGCTGTTTCACCAGAGTTTAGGTTTTCAAAGAGGGGCTTCCGGTCTGGATCAGACTGGGGGTCAGGAAGTGGATTGTCCACTCACTGTTTTTGGGCTTCGGGGTGAGCCCCCCCAGCCAGGGGAAGCATGCACCCAGTTGGTCCCGGCAAGTGTCAGTAATGACGGCATAGGGACGGCCCCGGGGAGCAGCTGTGCGTGTGCCCCAGGCGGAGTTTGCCCCAGAGACCCCAGCAAGACAGAGAACCCTGGGGACGAGAGTCATTCAGGCGGGATCCGTTTGGTTTTGATGTAAAGATGAATTCTTAGGGAACAGGCCCCTTTTGTGCCAGCAGGAAACTGAGGCAAAGAAAAGAACTGGTGGGCAAGAGAGAGAATATAAGGGTTAAGGTGCTTGCTTTGCACCCCTCCAAAGACTCCTGTTTCAATCCTCAGCATCACATATGATCCCTGAGCACTGACGAGAGTGATCCTGAGCACGGATCCAGGAGAAGAGGGGGGAGGGAAGGAAGGAGGGAGGGAGGGAGAGAGGCAGAGAGGGAGAGTGGGAGAGAGACAGAAACAGAGAGGGAGGGAAGGAGAGGGAGAGGGGAGGGAGGGAGAGAGAGAGGGAGAAAGAGAGGCAGAGACAGACAGACAGACGGAGGGAGAGAGGGGACAGAGGGAGGGAGAAAGAGATGGAGGGAAGGAGGGAAGGAGGGATAAAGGGAGAGAGACAGAGAGATACAAAGACAGAGAGGGAGGGAAGGAGGGAGAAGAGAGGGAGAAAGGGAGGGAGGGAGGAGGAGAGAGAGAGGGAAGGAGAAAGAGAGGGAAGGAGAAAGAGAGGCAGAGGCAGACAGAGAGGGAGAGAGAGGGGAGAGGGAGAGAGAGGGAGGGAGGGAGGAAGGGAGGGAGAGGGATGGAGAGAGAGACAGAGATAAAGAGATACAGAGACAGAGAGAGAGGGAGGGAGAGAGAGGAGAGAGAAAGGGGGAGGAAGAAAGGGAGGGAGGAAAGGAGGAAGGGAGAGAGAGAAATGGAAGAAGAGAGGCAGAGACAGACAGAGATTGAAAGAGGGAGATAGAGAGAGAGAGGGAGGGAGAGAGGGAAGGACGAGGGAGGGTGGGAGGACAGGAGAGACAGACACGGGGGAGGGGAGAGAGAGAGAGAGAGAGAGAGAGAGAATTATATCTTGAGACAGGTTTGTAGACTTGACTTGCTGGTGCCAGGGGCCATCCCGGCCACACTCCGAAGTGCCCAGGGGCCACAGTTCTCTACCCCACAATGTTGATTCTTGTGGTGCCCAGAACCCAGCCCCGGCCCTGCACAGCTATGCACGCTCTTCCCAGCTGCTGCCTGACAGAATCTTGCAAGAGCTTTGTTTGGCTGCAGGGACTGGAACTCAGGATGGATGTCGAGCCCTTCCTTCTTCAGAACTAAGGAAAGAAAAACGGGAGTCGCACCCCGCCGCCACCTCCGCTCTTTCCCAGGGCACCGGCTCATCAATTCCCGTCGCCCCCTTGCTGGGGCGGGAAGCCCCGGTGAGGCCGGGCCGGGAGGGGGGCTGGAGAGACCCTGCAGTTCCCTCAGCAAGTATCCGCCCGGCCCTAACAGCTGCTGGGAAATTGCTTTTGTTTTGTTTCTGTAACTGAAGCGGCGCCACGCCCAAGTGCAAGAAAGACTCTGAAGTTGGAGGCCAGCTGCTAACATTGTTTTAATTGTTGAGAATTTATTACTATTATTGTTTTTGTTCGCAGGGGGGCACACCCGACGGTGCTCAGGGCTTGCGCCTTTGGCCATCGCAACGGAAGGCGGGAAGGAGCCATCCCTTTGTCATAGGGAAACGGCAGCAGGAGCTGGTGCTGGTGGCATGAAGAGCAAGCAGTCACGGGCTAGTGCCCACGGGGACGTTCCACGGGTGGCTGGGGCCAGATCAGAGAGTGCTGGAGTGGGCCAGTGACCGTCCCGGGACATGCAGAAGGACGGGCAGTGTGGGGTGCCGGGCCTGCAGTGCTGAGCAGAGACGCTGGGTCTGTTTGGGGACGAGTGTCAGGCCAAGGGACCCTGGCATGAAGTGCACTGGGTCACGAAGGAGACGGAGCGGCCCAGAATTAAATGCTCCACACTGCTCCCTCCCCGACGTATTTCAATTACGTTTTTAGGGGATTCCTTGCCACATGGGCTGGCGATGCTGGTGGAAAGCCCCGGAATGTGCTGATGGAGAATTCCAAGCCCTCCAGGCTGCACCCCACAGTGACCGGAGGCCCTTGCGGTGTCAGGGGCCAGGCAAGGGTTGGCCAGATGCAAGGCAGGTGCCTCATTGCTGAGTCCCAAATATTTTTTTTTTTTTTTTTTACGGAAGTGACATGAACCAGGTAGAACGTTCAGCGTCTGAGCACACCCGGCCTCCCCACCCGGGTGCCCTTCCCAGCCGTCTCGGCCAGCCCACCGGTGGCTGCTGTGTTGCTCTAACACGCTTTACTCTGGTCGGCTTGCTCGTCGGTTCTGTTTATCTTCCCTAAATGGGTGAACTCATGCGGTCTGTCTTTCCC
Organism: Sorex araneus; assembly: GCF_027595985.1. Lineage (NCBI taxonomy): Eukaryota > Metazoa > Chordata > Mammalia > Eulipotyphla > Soricidae > Sorex > Sorex araneus. The sequence continues at coordinate 6,641,990 of NC_073312.1, forward strand.
CCCTCTGATTTATTTCCCTTCGCGTAATCTCCCCTCGCCTCTCGAGTTGTTGTGCGTGAAAACATTTCATCCTGTTCTATGAACAACAACCAAAAAATGTTTTTAAGGCAGCGCGTATGCTGGTTTTAATGAAAACACAGCGGAGCGGCGAGGGGGGGGCTACTCGGGAGTGTCATTTGGGAAGAGGGATACGTGAATATGAAGCTTGGAGATCTGCAACGCCGTTGATGGGACCCTGAATGTTTTGTTGGAAACTGGAGCTGGTCAGTGTTACCATGGTCTGTTGCCTACACGTCAGGCAAATGCCAGGCTGCAGATGGGAATTAGGGAAGACAGAGATGACCTCTTTCCCCCCGTCCTGTTCTCAGGCCCTGTGAGTTCTGGGGGCTCAGGTGAGGGTTCCCCGGAATGCTGGAGCCTGCCAGCTCCTCTCCCAGCCCCAGAGTGTGGGAACGAGGCTGGCCCTGGGTTCCCAGTGGAAGCGGTCAGCTGTGGCCGCCCTCAGCATTAATCACCTACGTCAGAAGCTTACCTGGGGGTGGATTCCTGGGTGAGCAGATGGGTTGGGACAGTGTGGGGTGGGGGAGGAGGGGGCGGGCATGGGCCGAGACTCCATCAGAGTAAAAATCGTGGCAACCATTTAGCTCTGAGGGCAGCGGGCCACGGGTCTCTTGGCGTTTGTTCTCAGAGTTTTCTAGAACATTGCTGCAGACACATAAAGGGCAGAGAACAGTGGTACGCCTCTGGATGTTTGGATAAAGAAAACGGTACCCTCATTTAGGCATCCTTGTTCACCGGGAGTCTATGCTGGCTGCAAAAGCGTTGTCGGAAGTTTGAAATGGGTTCAAGCTCTCTTTCCTAACCCAGCACCTCATTCTAAGGGGGAGGAATGGCTAGGAAGGCATTAGTTCTAGATGTGTTTTGACTACAAACAAGCCATCTTGTGCTATGACAACTGACAACTGTCATGCCAGCTCATTTCTGGGGACTCCCCTCACCCCCCAGCTTTTCCTGGTGCTGGCGATGGTGGGGCTCACCTAGACCCTTCTTTTGGTGGAACTTGGGTTGACGTGGATGGTTTTCTGAGGAGCAAATTGCAAGTGGGCCACACACCACCCCCGTCCCCCGTGGCATTCGCCTCAGACTCGACCTGTACCGTTTCATGTTCCCTTCCTTCGTCTTTCTCCCTTCGACCACAGGTAACTTGGCACAGAGCAGTGACAGTCACCAGGAATGCTGCTTGCATTCCAGCCCATCTGAAAGGTTTGCAACTCTGCAAGAAGCTTCGATAACAAGACGGGGAAAAGCGTGGCAGTGCTTACTAATCCTGGCGTGCCCCCTCTTTGGGGCTGGAGAGGAGCTGGCGGGAGGATAAGTATGCGAGGGGGAACCATCGGAGCAGACGGTCTCCTGAAAAGACCCCCCACCCCACCCCATTGTCTGGCTCCCGGAAAACAGAGTCCCAAACGGTACCAAATTGCCTGTCTCCGGTGCAGGAGCTGCCGTCTTTGTGAAATGCGCCTTTCCCATTGTCTGCTGGCGCGAGGAGCGAGTTGATTGGGATTCCTGCTCAGCGCCAGCTGGGACTTCAATTGCCCAGCCAGCACTTCTTTGAACGGTCGGTCGTGTGTAGGATTTCGTGAGGAAACTTCCAAGATTCCGAGAGCCTTGTATCAGCCGCGTATTAATCTCCGGGGTCTGCTGCAATCACACAGAGAGCATTTGAAGGCTTACAGAGAAATGGATTGTCTTGGTTTTGGGGTGGCTGCAAATCAAGGGGTGGACAGGCCGGATCCTTCTGGAGGCTCTAGGAAGGCTGTCCCTTGCGGGTCCTCTTCTAGCTGCTGGGAGACCTGGGCGTTGTTCTTAGCAGGTGCCAGCTTCCCCGGCTCCATCCTTGCCCCCTTCTCCCCTGGCCTCCCCTGGCCTGGCCCCTGCATCGTGAGCAAATCTTTCCTCATGCGTGAGGGCGTGTGGGTTTCCAGCACGGACTCATTAGGGGGCACCTTTTCTACATCCCTTTGGAATCAGTTGCCCCCCACCACCCTGTCATCAGTGGGCGGGGCTCCATTGATGGGCGGGGCTCCATCCGGTGGGGCTCCGCCTTCTCCTCACCTGGCAACTTCAGCTCTGCGGTGTGGATCCGAGGCCTGGCTTGGGATGGGTATAAGCCATTCCCTTGTGTTTTGCTTTTCTGTCCCACCTGGGCGTGAGGTCTTCTGCCTCTTGTCTTTCTCTTTCCGACTTAGCACGAGCTTCTCCAACTCCATTCGGATGGTCCTAAATGGTGGAATCTCACCCTTTCTGTGTCTCTTTACCCACAGAGCAGGTGAAAATCTCTTTACCTGCAGCGTGCAGAGAGCCATACTGCCTAGCCACCCATGTGTCTTCTCTGAAAAATTTCCTACCCATATTTTTGCCTTCATTGGGGGGTTTATTTTGTTTTGAGGTCACGTCTGGCGATGCTCAGGGGCTACTCCAGATTGTGCGCTTGTCTCCTGCGTGGAGGAGCAGGGGAAGAGTGTGTAGAGAAACTTCTAGGTAGGAGACTTAAAGCACCTGAAAACTTACTCGTCCCTTCCAAGGCTATAGCTAGAGAAAACAACAAAAGTTTCTTATATGCCAATATTCGAAGTAAGCACTGTAGCACCGTAGCACTGTCGTTCCGTTGTTCATCGATTTGCTCGAGCGGGCACCAGTCACATCTCCACTGTGAGACTTGTTGTTACTGTTTTTTGGCATATTGAATACGCCATGGGGAACTTGCCCCAGGATCTACCTTGCGGGCGGGATACTCTCGGTAGCTTGCCGGGCTCTCTGAGAGGGTCGGAGGAATTGAACCCTGGTTGGCCGTGTGCAAGGCAAACGCCCTACCGGCTGTGCTATCGCTCCAGTCCATTTCATTGGCTGGTCTGATGGTAGTGGGTTATCAGAACTTATTAACGCTAGGATCACTAACGTTGGTATTCAAAGTAAATGTTATCAATTTTGCAGTGAATTTCGTGAAAGAAAATATACAGGAGAAAAACTAGGGCTGCGGCTAGAGAGCTGGTACAGAAGTTAGGGCACGTGCCTTGCTGCTGCCAAGCCTAGTTCAGTCCCCAGTACCACGTATGGTGACCCAAGCACTGCCAGGAGGGCTCCCTATGCATGGGAGCAGCCCCTGAGCACCCCCAGGCACAGTCCCCTGAATAAGTGAATAAACAATTAAAAACCCCACAAATTACAGCTGAAGCTACCTTTAGTCTCTTATTCAGTTAATAGCTGCCACATAATATAAATGTCAGTTTGTTCTTCGTGTTAATTTTACAGTAATTATTCAGTGCCCACCTTGATGTGATCTTTTGGACCTCATGTATATTCTCCTTGTGTCTATATTGATATGATTTTTTATGTTTATAAAAGATGCTTTTAAAAAATTTTTTTATTAGTGAATCACCATGAGATAAAGTTACAGACTTACAAACTTTCATGCTTGAACTTTCATTCAGTCATATGATGATGGAGTGCCCATCCCTCCACCAGTGCCCATTTTCCACCACCAAGGGTCCCAGCATCCCTCCCACCACCCCCACCCCGTCCCTTCCACCCCACCCCGCCTCTGTGGCAGGGCATTCTCTTTTGTGCTCTCTCTCTCTCTCTCTCTCTCTCTCTCTCTCTCTCTCTCCTTTTTGGTGTTGTGGTTTGCTATAGAGGCATTAAGTAGGCATCGTGTTCAGTCTATAGTCTATGTGAGCGGGCCCACCTAGCACCCTTTGCTTGATGGTCCCTTCTTTATGTACTGATATGTTTTTAACTCTATGGAAATGTGTCTGTCTACAGTCCCTGTCCACGGGCTTTTAGATTTTAGCTGAATGGTATTGATATCCACAAATTCAGTCAAACTAGTCTTAACTGCTAAATGCAATTTTATTATATACAGAAAATATACTCTATCCGCTTCTATGTCCCCACAAGGAGAGTTTGCTTGTTTTTCCTGGAGCAGAACTGTAATACACACCCTTGTACATTGCACACGGCCATGTGTATGGGTGAGACTGATCATAGAAACAGAATTCTTGGAATGTGGGGTGATAGGATGAACACCTTCTATTTTATGAGGTACGAGAAGTTGCTCTCCGGGCTAGTTTTGCCATAGTTTGCGCTTTTAATGGGGGAGTATTGTGACATTTGGATCAATGGGTAGAGTGAGGTGGCGAAAAAATGCACTTAGCCAAATTTATAGAATTTTTGACTTTTAAATAGCATCCTTCCCATGAACAAATGTAATGTGTGTGTGGCCCCTATTTTTACATTGTAGTTTCCATTTTACGAGCTCCATAATACGAAGCTCTAATGGCTGTGACTTTTGAATATGTTTTTCATTTATAACTAAATGAATGATGCTAAATACCCCACATGCATTAGTAAATTCTTTCAGTATTTGACTTCAAAGAGAGAAGGACTTCGTATTAATAAGACAAAGCTGGACGAAAAGAGTTTAACTCTTTCCTGGCAGAACTGGAGGAGAGGGAAAATCTGGAGAAAAACCAATTGGAAAGCATTTCAAAGCTACTGTTTCTCCTCCTAAAGAATTGTTAATCTTTTTGTGGGTGACAGACTGTTCAGTGTAAAATAATTAAGCAACAGCTTCATGGCAACACGTTGGCTAACTCAGAGACACCGTCTCTGTGTTTAATGCTTGCGGAAATAAGGCAAGGGAGAGGTAGAGCAGAGAAGAATTAGCTGGGAAGGAGCAGGTAGGAAATTAATAACCCTGGAAGGAGACTCCCATAGTATAATAGGAAATGCCATTTATTATCTTCATCCTCGCTGATGAATAGGCTCTGGTGATGTTCAAGGATTCTAAATCTGGACTTTCTGGAAGAAAGGAAATAGAACATTGCGGGTGTTGACAGCTTTCCAGAGTGGCTCTTGCCTTCTCTGACTAAGTGGCCTCGATTGGCTGCCTCTGGTCGGAGTTTTCACTCTGATTTCAACCCCAGCGTAGATCTGTTCCCTCTGAGTGATCAGGCCACGGCACCCACCCCCAGAACCAAGTGGTAAGCCTGGGAGAATAGCCCTGTCATTTACGTTTTCTACCGTTTAAGATGATGTGTGCAAAGCTCAAATGTCACTTAGAATTGAGAAGCAAAGCCACGCTTGCCGGAGGAGCGTGGACAAAGGCGCCAAGAGGAGAAATGGTGCCAAGCTGGCTGCCCCTCCCGGAAGTCGGGGCTTTGGTGCTGCCTGTGCTCGGGGCCTTTTAGGGGAGTGGGAACGTAGCACTGAGATGCTCTTAGGCTTCCTTCCAGGAGGAGAACAAATGTTCTCTTCGGCACTTTAGCCTCTCAGGATCATCGGCCACAGGAGTTTCATTTTGTTTTCCAGAATTTTCTTTTGGCAATGTCACGCTACCTCGGATTGAATCTTTCCATTGTCTTCCTGGGGCACTTTAGGCTGGGTTTCTGCACCTGGGTACTCTTGATATTGTGGGTCTGTCCCGTGCATAGCAGGATGCTGAGCAGCCCATGACCTTTGCCACCAACCTCTCCTCTCCCACTCCTGGGTTGTGACAAACATCAGTATCCGTGGTGGTGCACGGGGGGACCATGTGGGATGCTGGGAATCGAACCTGGGTCAGCTGCGTGCAAGGCAAACGCCCTCCCCGCTGTGCTGTCGCTCCAGCCCTGCTGAATGTTTCTTGGGGAGTATAGTTGCCTCCAAATTTGTTGCAGTTAAAGTTTTTGATCCTGAAATTGTGTGTTTGTTTTGGTTTGGGGGCTATGTCTGGTGGTGCTCAGATTTGACTCTTGGCTCTGAGCTCAGGCATCCCTCCTGGCTGTGTTTGGGAGACTCTATGGGGTCCCAGGGATCAAACTTGGGTTGGTTGCATGCAAGACAAACGCCTTGATGGCTATGCTATTGCTCCAGCCCAGTTCTGAAATTGTGGACCAAAAATTATAGAGTTAGATCAACACCAAACCCTCCCCTTTCCAGCCAAGCCCTCAGCAGCTTCTTTAACATCTCTTCCTGTTTCACTGCCTCAGCCCGTCTCCTTAAGCTTTGAGAGCAACTCATGTCCCCCACCCAAGGTCTTCACTGAAGGCAAACAGCTCAGTCTGGGAGCTCTTAGCTCAGGGCTGTGCTTCATGGCTCTCTGAAGCAAGGCTCTCCCTATCCTTTAGGTTGGAGTCAGAATCTTTGAATCTTCCTCCAGAAAAGTCCCGCTCCGTCTCACCTCACCTCTGTTACATGCCTCTGTTTATTTATTTAGTTTAATAATTTTTTTGGCTTGGGGGCCACATCCGGCAGTGCTCAGGGCTTACTCCTGGTGGCACTCGGTGGGGGGACCATAAGTGGTGCCACGGATTGAACCCGGGCCAGCCTTATGCAAGGCGAGTGCCCTGTCCACTGGACTATCTCTCCCTCCCTGCTTCTGTCTGTGCTCCCTTGGGTTCATTTTTCCTACGGGAGTGATGGAATATTTTTCTTCGGATTTTGTCCACTATCTGCTCTCTGCCTCCTCCTAAGTCTTTATACTTCCAAGTATAGAAATTACGTCCACCTTGGCTTATTGTCCTATCCTGGGGTCCAATGCCCACTCAGCACCCTGACCATTTAATTGCCATAGAATTATGGGGAGCGGGAGGAGGCTTCAGAGCAGTGGACCAGGTGACTGCTCCCAGAGCAGGTCGGACGCCCCTTGGCAGTGGTGTTGATGTGACTTCACAGCTGACAGTGCTGCCCATGGCCGTCCACCTCTTTGTTATTTGTCCTGGTCGGGTCACATTCTTTCTGTGGTCCTGCCAAGAGCTCCCTTCGAGGCTGGCTGTCTTGCTGAAGGTCAGAGGCCACTCAGAAGGTCGAACTCATAAACCCCCCTGGTGACAGATTTGCGTGGGGGCCGTTTCCATTTCCTTCCTCCGCTCCCCGCACCCTGAGGGTCCTTTTAGCAGAGGACTCCCTCCGAGAGCTGGCAGCTTGTAATGCAGAGCCCCCCCCAGGGTCAGGCCGTCGGTGGCGCAGCCCCCACCGGTGGGGTGTGCAGAAGCTTGGAGCCGGCGTTCGTTTGGCGTCCGTGTGGGGCGGAGGGGTAGAACGGGGCAGGGAGCGAGCCGGGCTCTGAAGAACAGCGCAGACGGAACGTCAGCACGCGGCCGTGAAAGGACGCCATTGGGTTTGCTTTTCACACATTAGGTTCTGCTTAGAGCAGACAAGTACCAGGGAGAATGTTCTGAAAAGAGGCTTTGTGTCGGAGCTGGACGTGGCTCCCTTGGATTTGTCATTTCAGGAATGTCGCCAGATGTATTGACTTACTCGCAATTGCTTTGGTGCCATCTGGCCCCACGGAGGCCGTGTTCGGGGTGGAAAAAGCTCCCCAGAAGAAGCAAAATGTGTTCATCATGCTCTTGCTCTCCTGCTTATTTAAAGAGGGTGTGTGTGTGTGTGTGTGTGTGTGTGTGTGTGTGTGTGTGTGTGTGTGTGTGGAATGTAACTTCTTGGCGGGAGTGGGGGGGGGGATGCCATTTGAAAATCAAATAAAAGGTTTTTCAGGAGAAAGGGCTCCAGAAAGCCAAAGTGGGCTGTGATGTTTACACAGAGACTTGAAAGTTAGCCCCCTTTGCTGTCACGTTGTATATACATGTCAGAGTTCCATGTTGAGCTTCTCGGAGACCCTGCTCTTTAGCATGTAAAAAGTTAACCCCGTGGATCCTGGCCACTGGGGCCGCTTTCCTCTGAGTACTCCTGGGTTGCCCAGACACAAGCTCTGTAGCTGGATGTGCCAGGCGGGGGATTCCGACCCTATTCCAGCTTATCACAAAGAGCCCAGGGGCCACCTGGTAGCATTGTTCTGCACCCAAGGGCCTTTCCAGGAACATCCGATTCAAGAGTCTCTCCTTCCCCCTTGGGTGCAAGCCCTCTGCTCTCCTGGGTTGCGGTTTCGTTTCTGAGTCACTCTTCAGCCTTTTAAATCAGGGGCGTCCAGGCTGTGGACATGTGAAAGAATGTGTGCCTTTTTGGGGGAATGACAAGAGCATCATTGAGCGTCTGGGACCAGCCTCCCACTCGGCAACTTGGTGCGGTCCTGGATTTCTGTAGGCGACGGCCATGCCTGGCCTTTGGCTCAGAAGACGCATGGAGGATTTCAAGAGGGGTCAGGGGGCGTCTTCTGAGAGGAGGTCCCTGTGTGACGGCATCACTCAGACATTCCTGAAGCTGCAATGAGATGGATTTTACCCACTCTTACCTGTCAAGGAAGATCCTAGAATCCAACCTCATACTACGCCCCCCTCCCGCCTACCCACCCCCAACCCAACCATATATTGGACTATGTGCCCTTCTCGAGACTCAGCAAATAAGGACAAGGCAGGTCCACGGGACACGTTCAAGGCCGCCATCATATTGACTCAGATTGGGACCCAGGGCGTTTGTACTGATGTGAAGGTGACACAAGGAGCAGGACGGGGTCTGGGAGGTGCGGGGCTCACCCCCTTAGCAATCAGGCTGACTCCCAGGTGGGGCTGTGGTGTCTGTGCCCCAGTTCCTGCTGTGACAAGGCTCCGCTGTCCCTCCTTCTAGCCAGACCGTCCTACTTTCCCAGGAACCCTTGCAAGGAGGGAGCTACCCAGCGCTGCTTCCGCCGGAAGCAGGAGGAGGAGAATTTCGGGAACCTGGTTTCTGGAGGAGAAGCCAGGTGCTTTGTGGGAGCTCGGTGAGTGGTTTTCCTTCCTTGAGAGTTTATTTATCCAACTGTCCCTCCCGTCTGATATATACCGCAGAGGCCTTGAGTCCAGCTGGCCCAGCGTCATTCTGGACAAGCAGGAAAGGGCCAATATCCTGCTAGCCGGGGCCCCATTTTTTTTCTTTACAGAAAGTGGGGAGGTGGGAGTGGCTCTGGGAGGCCCATTGCAGCTTAGTGATCAACAAAATGGGTCCACAGCAGCCTCTGAGTGGGGAAATTCGGAGGGTTCTAGAAGAATCGAATTGACATGGCGTTTGGTATCGTGTGTGTGTGTGTGTGTGTGTGTGTGTGTGTGTGTGTGTGAATATATTTGGCTGCTTTAAAGCTGTGTGTCTCAACCTTTTTCTGATCATTGCCCTCTTCCAGCTGTTTCTTCCTGTTCTGCCTGGTGCCCCCCTAATTTCACGCCAAGGCCCTGTATCTACAGGGTTTTCATCTGTTGGCCCCCTTGGGACCAACAAATGACATCCAGGTTCTTTTAGAACCCTACCTGGGGCCCAATTGTAAGGTGTTGCTTAAAAGCATTAGATCAAGAGGCATTTTTTTTTTTTTTTTGCTTTTTGGGTCATACCCAGCGATGCTCAGGGGTTACTCCTGGCTTTGCACTCAGGAACTACTCCTGGCGGTGCTTGGGGGACCATATGGGATGCCGGGGATCGAACCCGGGTCGGCCGCGTGCAAGGCAAACGCCCTACCTGCTGTGCTATCGCTCCGGCCCTCAAGAGGCATTTTTTAAAAAGCATTTCCAGCTTTGGGGCTGGAGTGATAGCACAGCTGGTAGGGCGTTTGCCAACCCAGATTCGATTCCCAGCATCCCATAGGGTGCCCCGAGCACCTCCAGGAGTAATTCCTGAGTGCAGAGCCAGGAGTCACCCCTGAGCATCACCGGATGTGACCAAAGCCAACCTGAAGCTTTGGGGGTGTTTGAGAGATTCAAGAAGGCCTGAGCTATGGACACTCCCCCTGTCGCTGCCAGGAGCTTTAACCGTCCCTCCATGGGAACAGGCTCCCGCAGATTAAGGAAGAGCCTTGGGACCACCTGCAGAGAGGGTCTTGGAAGTGCCTTCTCACACCTTCCCCGAGGGGCCGCCCCATTCCCTGCTGTGGTTCTGGCTGGCCAGGCCTTTCTCCCTGCCCGGCTGGGCTCCCCTTGCCTTGGCGGGAAGTGGCTTGGGAAGGGAGAACAGGGAAGCGTCTCGCTAGCCTGTGCTGCTCCCCCGTCCCCTCATCCTGCGATTCCTCTGCCCATGTGCTCTACCCATCCTCACCCTGTTGGAGTCACAGTCTGGGCTGGGGGCAGGGCCCTGCACACATTCCTGGGCACACACTCCCTGGCGCAGCACCTCCACCCCACCCTGGGACACCACGCCCCGGGTCAGAGGGGGGACACAATGACGTGTGCACCCAGCCCTTCCTCTGGGGCAGAAGAAACCAGCTCACCTCCCTCTTTCTACATCCCGGGCCTCTGCCGGGGCTGACGCTTTCGGGGAGCTGTCTGGGGACAGAGGGCAGGTGGCCCCCATTGTTGGCAGGGAAGGGGAGTGGAGGGAGAGGATGGCGGGAGGCCTGGGTGGGTGACCCGGCCTCCTAACTCTCGTGGGAGACTCACTTCACCTCTGCTGCTCCCCGTTTCCAAGGCCCAGTGCAACGGACATAAGTGAAATCAAGAATTTGGGGCCCACCCTCATCCCCTGGCTGCATCCCCTGTAGGCCCTCCTTCGTGGGGAGCCAGGTGGGCCTGATGTCCCCAGGACAGGCCTGGGAATGGCTCTTCAGGAAATGCTGTGTTACGGCCGGCCAGGTGGTTAACCCCAAGGGCTGGGCACAGGCCTGGCATGCGAGTCCTCTGGGCATGGTCCTGGCAACTTAGCCAGGCTGAGCACCCACCCCATGTCTCCCCGCCAAAATTTTGTTTTTTCTCTTCTTTTCTCTTGTTTAGGAGCTTTGCCTGCAAGTGCTCAGAGCTCACTCCTGGCTCCGTGCTCAAAGATCACTCCTAGGGGGGCAGTGGGGTCCTTATGGGGTGCTGGGGATGGAATTCAGGCGTAGGGGGCAAGCACCCTGCCCTTGGTGCTACCCCTTACCCCCATCTCATCCAATGCCATGTTTTATGAATGTAACTACTGGTCTCCAATGTTCTATAGATGTCAGGCACGCTGCGTTATACATCAGCGTCCACACAGACTACATGAAGGTCACACCAAGAATCTGAGTCCATCCTTCATCAGACAGCTGTCACCCCTATCCCCCCCGCCCCCCGCCAATACACAGTGTTCCCTGATCTCCCTTCTCTCCCCTCTCCTTTCCTTTCCATGGCTGCTTGTGTTAAAACCTGTCCTTATAACTGGGGGACAGAGGACAGTCTAGATAATGGATTTGGATTCTGGCACCATCATTGACTCCCCGTCTTTGGCAGCTTGTGGGCAATTGCTTTAAAGCCTCTTTACTGAGGAACAACACGGTGGTGCCCCCTTCCCCTCACCCCCTCCCATGCCCCCATTTACCCAGGTCCCCCGGAGGACATGGGACCCAAGGATCCAGTCTGGCAGAACACCGGGACATACATGGTTTGTACTCCGTCCAGTGCCGGGCAGGGACCAGCAGATCCCCACTTGGGGATCTGGTTGAAAGCCCCGTGGCACTCCACTGGGTAGTGGGGAGCCCTTGGCAGGGGCTGGGGAAGCCGCAGGGCCGCTGCGTGAACCTCGGGCGCGTCTCCTGCATAAACCCAGCTTCCGAGAAGCGCCCAGCGCTTGAGGACATCACCTGACCTTTATCTAAATCTCCGGGGTTTGCAAACGAGGCTTTGATTTCACAAGGAGGCTTTCGGGGACTTCCTGCTTCTGGTCTGGGCCGCAGCGTGAGAACAGGCTGTGTGTTTTGGCAGGCGGGGGCCGGAACAGGGAAACAGGGTGATGTGTAGAACGCAAGAATAATAGAAAAAAAGGGTGAAGCGATACTTTCTGAGTCGAAATTTTTTTTTTTTTTGGTTCGGGTTGATTTCCGATTTTGGGCAAAGGACTGTGGTTCCCCTTTGTGAGGCTCCTTACCCTGGGGGAGTTATATAAGCCTTCCCCTCCTCCCGCCGGGAATTTGCCACGTAAGCTCCTGCTTCCTTTGCTTCCAAACAACATCCCCTGATCCCACTCCTACAGGGCTCCGAGGAAGTTTTCCAGAAGACCCACCGGATGGGACAAGGGTTTCAGGGAGGGACGGGCCGCAGGTTGAGTCCTTCTGCGAGAGATTGGTGGGCACTGTCCTTTCCGACCAAGAGGTGGGCGGGTGAGTGACTCACTCATTTTTCCGAATGAACCTGCTGGCAGACTCCAACTCTTCCTTTCCGTGGGAATGGAGCTGGGAACTGCACGGTGGCTTGACTCTGAACCTTGTGACCTTTTCCTGACCTTTTTTTTTTTTTTTAAACATCTTTGTCTTTAGGGCCGGAGAGATAGCTCAAAGAACTGAACGCTTACTTTGCATGTAGGAGGCCCCGGCTTGAATCCGGGCCCCTCGAAAGGTCCCTCTAGCACTGCTAGGAGCAATCCCCAAGCACAGAGCCTGGAAAGGCACTGATACTCCACCGGATGTGGACCAACCCTCCAACCCCCCTGACATTTCCTACTTTCCATCTTCCATCGCTCCTGATCCACTTCATTTTTTGAAAGTAAAATAGTTCCCTTTGAGACAAATTATTTTTAACTGAAATTCTGTGGTTCACAATGCTGCTAATAATGTTTTCTCATGCACATGATTCCAACACCACACCCATCATTATTGTACCCCACCCCTCTTCCAAGGACCCCAAGGACCCCTTCCCAAGCCCTGCCCCAACTCAGTTGTGTGGACCAACTCTCCCATTGCGTTGTCTTGGCCTTTTGTTGCCACCTCATGGTGTATCTCTAAGTCCCACATATGAGAGAGCTTTTTCAGGATTTATCTGTTTCCTTCCAACTGATACCTCTCAGCATGATATCCTCTATTTGCATCCATATTGCGGAAAATTTTGTTCTTCCTTAGAGTTCTAGTATTTTATTTTGTGTATAATAAACACAGCACAGCTTTTTGATCTGTTCATCTGTAGTTGGGATTTTGATTATTTCTATATATTGGCAATTGCACTAAGTGCTTCAGTGAGCACGGTAGCACTATCATCCCATTCATCGATTTGCTCGAACAGGCACCAGTCATGTCTCCATTGTGAGACTTGTTGTTACTGTTTTTGGCATATCGAATACACCACGGGTAGCTTGCCAGGCTCTGCTGTGCGGGCGGGATACTCTCGGTAGCTTGCCGGGTTCTCTGAGAGGGATGGAGGAATCGAACCCGGGTCGATCGTGTGCAAGGCAAATGCCCTACCCACTGTGTATCGCTCCTGAGCATAGATGTGTAAATACCATTTTAAATTAATGTTTTTGAGTTCTGGGGATAGAGGCTGAGCCATGGTATTGCTAGATGGTATGAGAGTTCTATTCCAATTTTTTTGAATACAGTTCCATATTGCTCAGAAAGTAAAATAGTTCTATTGAGAGAGGAGACTAACACCAAGGAGAAGTGGGAGGCGAAGGAGAATCAGGATATAGGCTGGGGGACAGGTGACCAGAGTAGAGTGTCCCATTCAACTCTATAGAAAAGAAACATCTCTTGGAAATCTAAAAAGAAAATCATGCTCTCTCCTCTGGGTCCTGCCTCAGTGTGGCTGATAGGGCAGTTCCTAAACCTCTCCGACTCAAGTCTGAAGGCATGTTCATGGACATCTATTCCGTTCCAATATAAAATAGAACAAAGACAGAGATTTATATTAGATTCTTATTCTGGGTGGATGGTGATTTTGAAAGCTTTTATGATAACTTGAATGAGTCATACTTTCACATATATATTATCATTTTCTAGGAATGTTCTGGGTGTTCTTTGCATGGGGACACTGGGTATCTTGGTATCATGTCTTTTGACATTGATCCAGTCCAGACATTTTAATTATTTTGTATGTGCGTGGAGGGGGTACACTCAGTGTTTTTCAGAGCTTGTTATTCAGTCTGTGTGCTCAAGAATCACTTCTGGCTTGGGGGACCTATGCTGATTGAACTGGGGTCAGCCGTGTACGAGGCAAACACTTTAACCCATGTTCTACCTCTCTGGTCCTCATAGCACAAATGATTTTTAGTACCTATGTGCCTAATAGGGGTTCTATTTCCCTTCTGGAATTTCTCCCACAATGCCATTCACCAAGGATGTCTTCCTGCCTCAAGGACCCAGAGATGAAACACATCCTTGCCTACTGTGCATTTCTCTGGGACAACTTGCACCTCAGTTCTAACCTGCATGGGCATCTGTTGTCTGTTCTCTAGAGTTGGGCATTTTGGGAGGGGGAGAAACCATTAAAAAAGAAATCAAAAGCCTCAGGCTGCGTGGTTCCTTGACCGTCTCCCCAAGACCTGCTACATCCGAAGTCAGCCTCTCCCCAAGTGGAATTTAATATTATTTTCCTTGTTTGCTTCTTTGGGGGCTACACCCCATGGTGATCCATGGCTACTCCTAGCTCTGGGCAGCTGGGCATGGCTGGAACATCCGGTGGTGGAGAATCAAACCTAGGCCTCCTGCATATGCAACCCATTGAGCTCTCTCTAAGGCCCCCAAGTGGACCTTGGGATTGGACCATCTCACGGAGACCATCTGCAGGCTAAGCCTCTGGCAGGTGGCTTTATGTGGACGGATCGTCCCTTCCTTGACTATCAACCATGCCCCATCCTCTTTCTTGCTATAAAGACTTTCCATTTTGTAGAACCTTTCTGCACCAAAGGGACTATTCCCAGAGTCACCGATCCTTTCCTAAAGCTAACTGACGTCTTGCGTGGATTTGGATTTATTTATTTGTTTTTCTTCTGGGCCACACCTGGTAGTCTCAGAACACATTACTGCGGGGGGTGGGGGCGGGTATTCCTGGTGGTGCTCAAGAAACTCTGCAGTGTCAGAGAGCCAAGCCAGGCCTCCTGCATGCAAAGCAGGCACACTGGCCCTTGGAGGCACCTCCTGACCCCATCATCATCATCATCATCATCATCATCATCATCATCATCATCATCATCATCATCATCATCATTTTTCCTCCTCCCCCTCCTTCTTCTCCTCTTTTCACTCCTCTTCCTCCTCCCCCTGCTCCTCCTCCCCTTCCCCCTCTTCCCTCCCTCCCCTTCCCTTCTTTCTTCTCCTCTCCCTCTTTCCTCTTCCTTCTCCTCTCCCTCTTTCCTCTCCCTTCTCTCTTCTTTGGACTTCATAGATGCTTGGAAGGTGTTTGTGGAATGCGTGTTGAATAGTCTTCCCCTGAGGAGTACTCTCCTCCGACAAGAGGGGTGATGGATGGTCTACACCGCTAGGACACCAAAGGCTCACTCACACCAGGAGCTCCATCTAGGGCCTATGTCCACCAGAGCTGGGCGTCCGTCTCTGGACAGGGAGTCAGGTAGGTATCACCCCCCATGTGACTTTATATGCATTTTTTGTGCCATGGGGAGATGGTTTGCCCTGGTAACTTCTGGTGTCCTTCAGTTTGCCTGTGTGCCGAAAGCGTTAGAGTCTGGGCTTCTTTTCCTGCTGGGTGGTCTCTGACAAAGAGCATTCCGATGGAGAAAGCCGCGGGCAGGATATCAGAGAAAGCCCAGCAGGAGAGCGAATTACAGAGAGAGAAACAGGCCCGGCCTTGGCTGAGCAACTGCCTTTCCAAGGAAGATGCTCGCGTTCAGCTCAGTCACATTTCTCTCTGAGTGATCCTGGATTCTTAGCAGGAACTAGAGGATGGACTTTTCCTAGGCCGCAGAATAAATAAACAAAACCAGTGGCCAAGGGGTGAGGAGGAAAGAGAGAGGAGGGCCTTTAAAAGAGAAAAAAAAAAAAACCAACAGAACAAAACCCTGTTTTCTTTTAAAGAATTTTAACCTAAAGATTTCACGCCTCTTTTAATTTTGTGTTTGTAACACATCTAATAAAGAATGAGAAGGAACGGAGGCTTCCTTGAGATGCCGGCTGACTTCCTCTAAGATCAGAGAACTCACCCGCAAGACCCCAGCCCTATCTTTCTAAGATGGCCAGGAAATTCCTTAGTGCCCTGTGGGAAGATTAGGGGGGAACGAGGGATTCAGGTCTTTCCTGAGGGGCTCTGGTTCAGCTGGGGAAGTAGAGCATGAGGAGTTGGCCATCTCGGACCCCTTGACCATCCTGAGACCCCAGTCTGGGCTCTGCTGGAACCACAGCTATGGGCTTAGGGAAAGCCATTTCACACTTGGCTCTTTTCTTTTTTTAATTAATTAATTTTGGGGGCTGGAGCAATAGCACAGTGGGTAGGGCGTTTGCCTTGCATGCGGCCGACCCGGGTTCGATCCCCAGCATCCCATAGAGTCCCCTGAGCACCGCCAGGAGTGATTCCTGAGTGCAGAGCCAGGAGTAACCCCTGTGCATCGCCGGGTGTGAAGCAAAAAGCAAAAAAAAAAAAAAAATAATTAATTAATTTTGACTGAGAGAGTCTCTTGCTTTTTTCCCCTGGGGCCTCTCAGAGGGGGTGCGCTCCAGCTTCCTTCCCTGCCCAAGCAGAGCTCCCATGGCTGAAGACCTCTGGCTGGAGCCTAGCCACAACCATGTTCAAAGTCCCTCTCCACATGTTCGGACGAGCCTCACGCATGAGGAACCCAGGTATGTGGGGCTGAGACCTCCAAGCCTGCTCAGATCGGGACTGGGCCTCTTCTGCCCAGATTTCCTATTTTCCAGTAGCTAGGTGGTCACACCCAGGGGCTGCCCCTGGTGCCATGTAGTCCCACCAACGGCCAACGGCCAGAGACTTAAAACAAGCTCCCAGACATCTTATAGCCTAGTTCTCCCTCTGGGAGAACCTGGCAAGCTAGGGAGAGTTTCCTGCCCACATGCGAGAGCCTTGCAAACTCCCCATGGTGTACTCATGTGCCAAAACTAGTAACAATGCTGGGTCTCATTCCCCTGACCCTGAAAGAGCCTCCAATGCGGCATCGTTGGGAAGGACGAGTAAGGAGAGGTTTCTAAAATCTCAGGGCTAGGACAAATGGAGATGTTACTGAGACAACTTGAGAAATTCGACGATCAACAGGATGATGATGATGATGATGATGATGATGATGATGATGATGATGATGATGAATTTTAACTGAACCACCATGAGATACGGTTATAAAATTTCATGTTTGAGATTTAGGCATACAATGATTGAACACCCATCCCTCCACCAATGAAAATATTCCACCACTAATTATCCCCCCCCACCCCATCCCCCACCTCATCCCAGTCCTCACCCTTTCTCTGTGGCAGACAACTTTCCCGATATTCTCTCTCTACCTTTGGGCATTATATTTTGCTCGAATTTTCCCACCGCCATTTCAAGCCTGCCTTCCTGGGACATATAGATCTTTAATTTTCCATTGCTCATTTTGCATATCATGAGAGGTCACTTGACTCTTAGAAGGAGGATAAAAGCCACTGTGTCTGGCCTCCTCTGTGGGGGCTTCAGTGATGATCAGTTGATCATGGGCCTCAATTGGGCATGCTGATCCTCTTCCCTGGCCTGTCAGATGAGGGTCTACACTCCACCCTCATGGCTGGGGCCTGGGCGCACCCTTAGCACTCTCAGGCTTGATGGCACGGTCAGGGTTTTGCAGACAGACCTCACTCACCTGGAGGCTGCCCTGGAGGGCCTTTACCTGGACGGGCGTCCTCTGCAAAGCTGGTGGATGTCTGTAGGGAATCCATAGGCAGATCATGTATTTAACCGGCTGCAGCCATTTAAAGATCCCTTTACATCTGTGTGTATACAGCGTGTTTTTATGGTTGCTTGGAAAGATTTCATGAAACATTTCTCAACATTAGCACAGGAAAATTCAAAGGCATTTGTTTGAGTCATGCACTTGCTCATTCATTTAATAAATACTGGCAGCACTTCGTTAGTGCTATACAACAGCACTGTGAGAATAAGCTCATTGGATTCTCCTTCCTTCCTTCCTTCCTTCCTTCCTTCCTTCCTTCCTTCCTTCCTTCCTTCCTTCCTTCCTTCCTTCCTTCCTTCCTTCCTTCCTTCCTTCCTTCTTTCCTTCCTTCTTTCTTCTCTCTCTCTCTCTCTCTCTTTCTTTCTTTCTTTCTTTCTTTCTTTTCTTTCTTTCTTTCTTTCTTTCTTTCTTTCTTTCTTTCTTTCTTTCTTTCTTTCTTTCTTTCTTTCTTTCTCTCTCCTTTCTTTCTTTCTTTCTTTCTCTCTCTCTCTTTCTTTCTTTCTTTCTTTCTTTCTTTCTTTCTTTCTTTCTTTCTTTCTTTCTTTCTTTCTTTCTTTCTTTCTTTCTTTCTTTCTTTCTTTCTTTCTTTCTTTCTTTCTTTCTTTCTTTCTTTCTTTCTTTCTTTCTTTCTTTCTTTCTTTCTTTCTTTCTTTCTTTCTTTCTTTCTTTCTTTCTTTCTTTCTTTCTTTCTTTCTTTCTTTCTTTCTTTCTTTCTTTCTTTCTTTCTTCCTTCCTTCCTTTCTTCCTTCCTTTCTGTCCACAGCCTGTGGTACTCACCCCTGGGCTAGCCCTGGGTCTCTGCTTCGGGATCTTCCTGTCCCAGCTCAGTTGAAACATTCCCATAGGCGCTCAAGCTGCTGAATTTCGGAGTTAGGGATTTCATATGGGAGAGCCCCGCGCCCCGCCAAACTCCAGTCACAACAGGCCGTGTGGGACGTGGGTGTCTCAGGGGCAGATGGCAGCAGGAAGGCCAGAGACCACCTGGCAATTGGCGATCCAGAAAGCGGTGCATGGGTAGGAGAGTGGGGATCTGAGCTGGCCCCGGGATGAGAAGGTGGGTTGTTGCAGATGGTGTTACTCACCCTAGCTCCACCCCTGCCGACAAGTGTCAGCACCCACATTTGCATTCTTCGTTCTTGCAGAGCAGAGTGGGGAAGGGCCATGTGCTCCTTCACACGAGTGTCAGCAGTGGAAATGGAGCTAGACTAGGCAGGCACCGGGACGCCTCAAGCCTTACCGCTCTCTTACTCTTTCCCTCCAACCCTCCTTCAAAATGAAAAATAATTAGGGGCTGGAGCAGGTCGGGCGTTTGCCTTCTTGCGTGCGGCCAATCTGAGTTGGATTCCCTGGCCTGGGTTTGATACCCAGCATCCCATGTGCTCCCCTGGGTTACCACCAGGAGTAATTCCTGAGTGCAGAGCCAGGATTAACCTCAGACCATTACCAGGTGTGCCCCCAAACCAAAATGAAAGTAAGTAAATAAAATAAAAAAATAAAATTAATCACCAGGACTTATCCTAACGAAAGCTGAAAGGACTTATCCTAACGAAAGCTGATCGTGAGAATTTCTTTTTTCCATTTAAATGGTAGTGAGGCAGCTGACACACCTTCTCCAGGCCCCCCACTCTAGACCAGGGTGGGTTTATGTGACCACTGGCAATAGTCAGGTTGACAATAAGACATTTCTGAGCTGAGGTCATCAAAGGCCACAGTTCACCTTGGCTGTGCCCTGATTTCCCACGACCCCCACTGGGGCATCAGTTTCCATGTTCCGAGGACACACACACAGACTATGGGGCTGTCCACCAGATTGCAGCCAGAGCCCACCACGCCCTGCAAGCAGCCGAGGACCTGGGGTGCAGAGTTCTTGAGACCAGGGCCCCAGCCAACAACATGACAGAAAGCCCCTTAGCTGTGTGATCACGTATTTGGGGGTACTAGCCACTGGATGCAGGGACCAACACAGCTAGACACGTGTCCATCACTTTTTCCTGCCCTTGCCCCCTACCTGTTCGCATTCTTTGCCCAAACCA
Source organism: Sorex araneus (assembly GCF_027595985.1). Lineage (NCBI taxonomy): Eukaryota > Metazoa > Chordata > Mammalia > Eulipotyphla > Soricidae > Sorex > Sorex araneus. The sequence continues at coordinate 6,661,525 of NC_073312.1, forward strand.
CCCTGCTCAACCCTCCCCAGATTCTTTTTCTTTTTTTTTAAATTGAATCACTGTGAGATAGACCCTTACAAAGCTGTTCACGATTTGGTTTCAGTCATACAGTGTTCCAACACCCCTCCCTCCTAAAACCAGTGTCCCCAGTTTCCCTCCCATCACCCCCCTTCTCTATGGCAGACGCTTTTCTTCTCTCCTTCCCTCCCCCTCCTCCACCTCCTCCTCTCCCTCCCCCCACTCTTCCTCTCCATTTGGGCACTGTGGTTTGCAAGACAGATACTGAAACCCTCACCAGATTCTTGACCCAGAGAAGTCTGATCTAATAAATGTCTTACTGCTTTAAGTTGCTTACTCAGAGGATAATTTGCTCTATAGCAAAAGAGAGTTCGTATAAAGTCTACCATCTCTCATCCTCTTTCACTTTTCTGTTCCTACTCTCCAAGTCTAACTGGCTAATTAGGGATATGACTGCTCGAAGTATCGGGCTTCGATTCAGGTAAGTGATGCCTTGTACCAGGCTCCCTGCATCCAAGGGCCCTCTCCAGCCTTCCTCCCACCTGGCCTCTCTTCGTGGGCTAAGCTTCTGTGGGACCAAGAGGACATGCTGCCCTATTTTCCCACATGGCAATGATTCAGAACCTGGGAATCTACCCAGAGGGACCCACTGGCTCCTAATTCATGAAGTCGGTGACAATTACCCATTAACGGTTAAACATTTAGACTCACTGTCTAGAGATTCCCATTCTCTTCTTTTTCTGGGCCTTGAAAGTGTGAAAGTCAACCATGAATGCTTGATCTCAAAACACACCTGTTTGGGAACCAGAGCCTATCAACCAACACAGAGAAAATATTTTCTCCATCAGAATCTGGGATAAAATAGAAATAAATCAAGATTGTGTGTGTTTTTTTAAAAAAAACACAATGAACAATATTTCTTTTTTAAAAAAATTATTTATTTTTAATTAGTGAATCACCGTGAGGGTACAGTTACAGATTTATACATTTTTGTGCTCATGTTTCCCTCATACAAAGTTCGAGAACCCATCCCTTCACCAGTGCCCATTCTCCACCACCGGTAAACCCAGCATCCCTCCTACCCTCCCCAATCCCATCTCCCCCCACCTCACCCTGCCACTGTGGCAGGGTATTCCTCTTTGTTCTCTCTCTCTAATTAGGTGTTGTGGTTTGCAATAAAGGTGTTGAGTGGTCACTGTGTTCAGTCTCTAGTCTACATTCAGCCCGCATCACCCTTCCCCCGCATGGTCTCCGACCGCATTATGCTTGGTGATCCCTTCTCTGAGTTGCCCTCTCCCCAGAATGTGAGGTCAGCCTCCAAACCATGGAGCCAACCTTCTGGTACTTACTTCTACTATTCTTCTATTCTTGGGTGTTAGTCTCCTATTCTGTTATTCTATATTCCACAGATGAGTGCAATCTTTCTATGTCTGTCTCTCTCTTTCTGACTCATTTCACTTAGCATGATACTTTCCATGCCGATCCATTTATATGCAAAATTCATGACGTCCTTTTTTCTAACAGCTGCATAGTATTACATTGTATAGATGTACCAAAGTTTCTTCAACCAGTCATCTGAATGAACAATATTTCTATACTTATAAAACAGTAAGCACCAGGTCAATAGTTATTTCATGAGAATCTTTTCTCTGCTAAATTAAAAAAGTTTTTAATTAAATCATCATGAGATAAAGTTACAAAGTTGTCCATGATTGAGTTTCAGTCATACAATCTTCCAACACATGTCCCTTCACCAGTGTACATTTACCACCACCAATGTCCCCAAATTCCCTCCTGCCATCCCACCTCCAGTCTGCCTCTATGGCAGACATTTTTCTTCTCTTCCTCTCTTTCTCTCTCTCTGTGTGTTTTTATCTTCAACACTATCTATATCTAAAAAGGTAAAAAGATAGTCTACCTATCTATCATCTCTGTTCATGATCCATTACCTATCATACATGTATGATGTGTACATGTTTATATCATATTATCTATTCACACCCATTCTTCATTATCACTTACATATACATAAGCCTACCTACTATTTATCTCTTCAAATATACCTTTCAGGGGCCAGAAAGATGGTAAAATAGTACCAAAGGTGAGGCACTTGCCTTGCATGCAGTCATTTTGACCTTATTTGATCCCTGGCACCATATATGATCCTTTGGACACTGCCAGAGGTCTCTCCTGAGCAGAGATTCAAGAAAATCCCTTAGTCCTACCCCCTTCTCCCCCAGCCCCACCTCCACACCTTTCTTTTTTAAGACCTTTCTATCCTTACCAAGCCCTTTGTTTTCCTGTCCCCACACCCTGCTTTTCCTCTTGTCTGCACCTCATCTATTTCCTCTGAGACATTCTTCTCGGGAATATTAACACTGTGGCTGCTGGCTCAGGGTCACACAGTCGTTGTATGTGTGGGATTATCAGATTTCTGAGCTTATTATCAGCAGTTTCCACCTGCGAGAACACTTCTCACCACTCACCATTTCTCGCTCTTGAAACATGCTTCCTACTCGCTCCTCTTTGTCCTGCCTCTGCATTCCCGTCCAGGAACCACCACGTTTTCATGGTAGGAGAAGTGATAAAATCAGTGCTTTGCTGATATGTTGTGGACTCGTGAAACTCGTTCTAAATGATTTGTCTGCAGGCCAGTCTAGCCACCAGGGTAAAGAAAGCAAAGGGAATCCCTCTTGGAGTCCAGGGGACTGGGCACTTCAGCCTATGCGTTGGAAAATGGCCCTCTGGTTAATCACATATGCGGCAATCATATCGCATTCTTGTGTTCAAGTGAAATCCAAAAGAACCTTGTTGGCTATTAGTAAAATCAGTGACCGTTAAACAACACTCAGGCTACACGGCCCGTATCTCTCCTTCCCGAAGGTATGTGATAGCACCATTCGAGTAAATATGATACAGGAAAGCAATTTTCAAGGTATTTCCTGATATCTAAAAACATTGAATAATCTACAAGTGCAAGATTATTTTGACATAGTTTTCTCGATTGGTGTGTGAGTGTGTGTGTTGTGTGTGTCTGTGTGTGTTGGTGCATGTGCGCGTGCATGCACGCACCCATTTCTGTAGGACATTTCTTTTTCTCTTTCTTTTTTTTTCGTTCAAGTGATTTTGGTTCTAAAGCTCTCCCCTGTGCCTTCTGGTCCCGTCAGAACGGGTTTGTCAGTGGGAAACGCTGGTTCCCGCCGCCGCTCAGCGTCAGTCAGCCTAGACGAGCATTCCAAGTTATCAGTGTAACTCTAAAAGACACGTTTATTTAATCCTGACTCGTAGGACTTAGGCCATCAAGACCCTTCTTCTCCTCTGCCAGCAGAGTAATTGCTACCACATTTAACTCTCCGAATGTGGTGCCATTTCCCTGCAATTGTGGTTAGCTGGAGAGAAAGCCCGAGACACGTAAACCTTGGTTTCTATGAGACATATACGCATGTCGCTGAAACTCGAGAGGGTGCCTTACAATGGTATTCTGTTCGAGAGCCGGAGTTGTCCGAGGCTCCTTGGCAGGGTTCTTAAAAGACTTTGGCAGAGCTGCAATCTTTTTTTCGCTTTCTTCTTTTCTTTGGAAGGCCGGGGGTAGAGATTAGGAAGGGGAGCAGCAAATGGGTAGGGGGTGAGTTTCTCTCTGCTTGTCAAGAACCCGCCATTCTTCAGAGCCACTGAGGCCACTTTAAGTCTTCAGGGCAAGGAGGGGTGCGGAGGGGTGGGGGAGGAGCTGGGGTCTTGTGGGAGGGGCTTCAAGTCTGCCCACATTGCAAACACTCCCCCTGTAAACAGTCCAATTTGCTAATGGGCTTCCAAGGGGGACCGGCTCCAAAGTGTGGTTAGTGACTGCCGATGATAATCACCGCCTTGAGACCAAAGCATCCGCCCTTGACACCTGAGGACCCTAGCAAAGGGAATATTGAGGTGTCAGAGGTAGAGGCAAAGGGATTATTTACAGAGCTCTAGTGAATCCTGGGGATAGGATGCAGGGAGCACTGTCCAAGGAGCACAGAGGTGGTCAGAGGAGAACCCCAATGGCCACCTTGAATGTGTGGTCGGTCCCTGTGCTCCTCACACCCACAGACTTTTATTCCAGTGGAGGGCCAGGGGGGCACAGGCCCCACGTTCCGCTCACTCCTTGGAGTCAGTTCCCCAAAGAACCTGTCACACTCAGGAACTGAGCAGACCCCAAGATGTCAGCTCTGCTCTGGCTCCTCATAGCTGGTGGATCACGGCTTTCTTTCTTTCTTTCTTTCTTTCTTTCTTTCTTTCTTTCTTTCTTTCTTTCTTTCTTTCTTTCTTTCTTTCTTTCTTTCTTTCTTTCTTTCTTTCTTTCTTTCTTTCTTTCTTTCTTTCTTTCTTTTTTATAGACTTAACAGCTTTCATGATTACATTTCAGTCATACAATGTTCAAGGTCCCATCCCTCCAGCAGTGCCCATTCTCCACCACCCATGTTCCCAGTATCCCTCCCGCCACCCCCACCCCTTCCCACCCCCTGCCTCTGTGGCAGGGCATTCCCTCTTACACTCTCTCTCTCTCTCTCTCTCTCTCTCTCTGGTGCTATGGTTTGCAATACAGGTACTAAGTGGCCATCATGTTTGGTCCATAGCCTTTCAGCACGCATCTCCCATCCCGAGCAAGCCCTGGATGGCGACTTTCTTTTGGGGTGTTTGAAAAGCTCATGGATAATAGCCACGTCTCAGAGTTTCCCAGTCAGCAGCAGCCAGGTAAGTTTGTGCTCCTTCACATGTCCAGGGAAAGAAGGGGAGAGAGTCAGCCCTGGCTGCCGGAGGAAGGATGAGCTGGTCTGAGTGCAGGTACGGGCCGGGGAACGCATGCGCCACGCTTCCACGCTGCGAATATTTACCGAGTGAGGCCCCCTGGCCAGACCCCTGGGGATGAGTCAAACAGGAGCCTTTCCGCTTTCACAGATGTCCCCCCTTCGAGCAGGAGGGAACAGACATCCAAGAGCCGTCACACCCAGAATCCTGACAAGTGATGATTGCGTAACGAAGTGCAGGGCGCTAAGCCTTGCTTAGTCTTCCAAGGTGAGGGAGCACCGAGCCTCCTTCTAGGCCGTGGCATTTCTCAGGCCTCAGTTGGCTGGGCAAGAGGAGGAAAGAGTTTCTGAGCCCAGGGAAGGGCTTGTGCAAGATCTTTGGCAGATCTGGGGCGTGGAGGCAGAGAAAGGCAGGAGAGGGGGGCAACAGCCTCGGGGGATAGGTGATTGGTTAGAAACGCAGAGACAAGCCACTTCCCACCCTGCACAAGGAAGGGGATACGGTCTCCTTTCAGGGCCTGTGGAAGTTCTCATGCACCGTGGGAAAATGAAATATCCTCAAGGCACATTAAGAAAACTAGCCCAATAGAAACTCTAAGCCTATTATGGATACAAACCGTGTGTGTGTGTGTGTGTGTGTGTGTGTGTGTGTGTGTGTGTGTGTGTGTGTGTGTTGGGTTGGGCTGGAGAGAGTTGGATTCAGTGTTTCTGTTATCCTACGCTATCGTCGATGGTACAGGAATAGCCCTCAACACGCGTCATGTTGGAATGGGCTCTCTGGGCAGATGACTATTTTCAGTTTTGACGTACATTTAAGAAATGTTTAATTTTATCTTTATAAGGTTGTTCACAATAGTTGGCTCCATTTAATATTCGAACACCAATCCCACCACCATTATCCCCTTCCTACCACCGTATTTCGAATATTTCCACCTCAAATCCCAAACCCTGCCCCCAACGCAGAACCGAAACAATTTCTTTTGTATTGCTTGCTGTGAATATTGATGTGCACTTTCATCTCAGTAAGTCACAGTGAGATTTATGCAGCTCTCGGGAGATTCCTTTAGTCTGTCTGAAGTGCCTGGATCTGGGTGGGTGGTGCATAACCATCAAGTGCCTCCCCCAAACGTCTCAGGCTTCCTTTGTTTTATCACAGAACTCCATCGGAGTGTTACCCCAGAGAAAAGCCCGCAATAAAGCGCATCCCCACATGTACATTTCTTGTTCCATTGGGCCAGGTCTGCTGGGAGATTTTCCTGAGCCCCCAAGAGACAAATCTGAGAAATAAAGGAGGGAAGCCGTGGTCCGACCCTGTGTCTGCCCTGGGATGGGGTAAAGGAACCATTACCACCAAAATTATGTTCCAAATGAACTTTTTTGGTCTTGTTTTGGGGTCACGTGCAGTGATGCTCAGGAGTGACTCCTGGCTCAGTGCTCAGGACCTCTTCTGGCTCTGAGAACCACATGTCATGCCAGGAATCCAACCTGGGTCTGTGTGTGCTAGGCAAGCGCCCTACCTGCTGTACTCTCATGCGGGCCCCCAAAACAAACTTTAGCGAGGCATGAAGTTGACTGGAAAGATCGCGCTTCCAGGGCCGGGAGATAGGTCAGTGGTGATGGCACATGCCCAGTATGCATCAACCTGGGTTCAGTGCCTGGCACACAGTCCTGGTGGTCCCAAGCAGGGTCTCCGGGGTCTCCCCAGCACCTCAGAGCCTGGGTGACAGCACTGCGTCCTGGGGTCCCTGAAGTGAACCACCAGCCCCGTTGGCTGAGAACTGCTAGTGGGGGCCCCCAGAGTCTGAGCAGGGTTTGGGAGTCTGTCCCCCCCCCCCCGACTCCCAGCAAAGAACTTTCCACTGGGCCGCCAAGTAAATAGCAAGAGAACATGTGTGCTACATTCTGGATCATTCTAGGGACCCCCCTCCAGATTCCAACTTTAGATGGAGCCCCCACTCGAATGACGGAGCACCAAGTACTTCCCCTCAAAAGTCAGGTTTGGGGCGCCCCTCATGGGTGGTTCAGACAAAAAGGCCATCAGAGCTCTGAGGATGTAAAGCCACTGTCCCCAGAGGGGCTGGGGAAGGACCAAGTTGGGAGAGAGAACAGAATGGGGTGAAGAGAAATGGGGAAATCCCCCTTTAATTCCTGAGCATGCACAGAACCTGCATTTCACGGGCGGGGGGGCGGGGGGAGTAACCTGCTATGAGAGGCAGCTGGGAGCGGATGGCAGAACTGGGTACAGCTACCGGGAGAAGCTTGTAGGTTCCCAGGAAGTCATGGCGAGGGAGAGGCAGGACCTCGTATTGGGTCTGTTGGTTTCATCCTGTCTAGAATTTTTTTTTCCCCCAAATCCTGGAAGTCCTGCTCAGGCTCTATAGGAAGAAGGAAGCCACAGGAAATGGTCAAGGACAAGAACCACTCATAGTCCACTTTCACATGTTTTTTATCAGCGTGGCATCTGAGCGGATCCACTCACACATACACGTGTGTATTCATCCACAGCCACACAGACGCTTTTACGGAGAACGTGTTCAGAATTCCAACAAAAGCCGATGTGCTCAGCTTAATTGGGCCCCGCGAGTGCTGATTTATGTCCCGCGGTGAACGGTCGCCGAGAAGACCGTTTTATGGGAAAGCTCCGGAGCATCCCGTGGAAAGAATGTATCACGGTCTCCCTAATTCTTCTTTTTTAAGGGACATTTATGTTTCTTTAAAAAATTTTGCTGCCACCAGTGATAAATGCTCCTATTTCTTTTCCTCTCTTGTTATTTCTGGAGAATAAACTCTTAGATGTGGAAGTACTGGGGCGAGCAGTAGAAACCATTCTAGGCACTAGATAGCCGATAGCAAATTGTTTGGGTCCCCATTGTTGGCCCCGGGGTGGGAGGGAATGTTCCCTTGTTTGGCGAGCAGCCTTTTGCCACCAGGGCACCATGTTCATGCAGCTCTCCCACTTTTCCGGTGATCTACACAGCCAGGGGGGCGGGCACGGAAGAGAACTGCTCAGAGAGAGAGAGAGAGTGGGGCTTAGCCAAGACACCGAGAGTCACTCAGGAAAAAGGAACAAAGTTCTGACACATGCCACAATATGGATGAACGTGGAAGCGTTTTGCTAAACCAATGAAGCTGGATACTCAGGGTGAAGTGTTGGATGGTGCCACTGAAACAGAAAAGTAGAGTGGGTCAAGCCACTGAGACCCAAATAAGTGAGTGATTGCCAAGAGCTTTAGGGGAGGGGAGAGATGGGAGGGACTGCTTCCTGGGAATGGGGTGCCTCTTTGGGGTGATGAGAATGTTTCGGAGCAAGGGTGAGGCACTGGGGCACCACACTGTGGTTTGTGACCTCTCCAATGGCTCAGATGGAGCTGACATTCTCATCCACCGAAGTCAAGGGACCTGGCGGGTTCATTTCCTGGAAAATGGGTAAGGAAGCTGACTCTCGCATTCAACAATCTCTTGATCTGTTTTAGTGCTCTGGTCCAGGCTGAGGGGGCACAGTCCTTCTGGGAACAGAAGAAATTTAGTGGGAGCATTAATACCAGTCCCTAACAATGGCAAGCCTCATAATTCTCCAGGCTTGTTTAGTTGTAGCGGATTTCTCAGAGCATTGCATTTTTCTTCAAAGAGATTTTTATAATAGGACAAGATCAAGTTTCTCCAAATAATTTTTAAAAGCCAGTTGGAAGTGCCAACATTTCACCAGGATGGTGGCGTGCTATTGGGCAGGAAGATTTCCCCAGAGTCCCATGTGACGAGCTTGCTTGTAGAAGTTCATATTATAAAACCACTGCCTGGGTCTTTAATTACTCCTTTTGTGTGGAAATGAGTTAGTGAGTCTAAGCTGGAGAGACACAGAGAGAGAGAGACAGACAGGCAAACAGATGGACAGAGAGACAGAGACAGAGACACAGAGACAGAGATGGAGGGAGGAAGAGAGAGAGGAAAGGAGAGAGAGAAAGAGGGAGGTTGGGAGAGAGGAAGGGAGGGAGAGAAAGATGGAGGGAGAAAGAGAGAGGATGAAAACTTGACTGTAAAATTGGTAATTAGCTCACCTGGCCTCAATTTTTAGAATCAAAACATATTCACGTATCTCTGTGAAAGTTGCCAAAGAACTAGCTCATTGGAAATCTCCTAATTATAGGGAAGTGGTATTAAATCTCTCTTTCTTGCTATCTCTGAGATTTAAAATTTTTTAATGACAGTTTTGGCCATGGTTATACATTAAAATCAGTGTTTTTGGATGTTTAAGCTATTGATATAAAATAAAGATGCTATTTTGCATGAAAAAAATGAAAAAGGAAAGAAAGTACCTTTCGAAAATTCCATTAGAAGCTAGCAATGGTGGAAATGAAATTTCCATTAGTCTTATTAACAAAGCCTAGAGGACTTTTGAAAGGTGTTTTAATAGAAAAACCTAGCTCAAGAGACTTACAATTAAAGCCCGAGGATGAAATAATAAACTCTCTCATCTTTATGGTGACGAGATTTGTCATAGAGAAAAATCTGAGACAAGAAGAACTCCCACCTAAGGACAGTCATTTCTTCACTCAGCCATTCATTCATTTAGACAGCATTTCCCACATTGACACAGTGAACACAGACAGACCTTCCCTGAACTGGCTCTGAGGACGAGGTTCTCCTGGAGATTCAGGACACACAGATCAGTCACACCGGCACCCCGCAATGAACATCAATACAGCAAGTGCAGGGAATTCTCCACACCGGAAGACAGGGTGTTGCTGAGGAGACCGGAGTCGATTTCTCAGGGAGCCACAGTGTACAGCTGGCAGCAGAGCTGGGGAAGGAGCTTTATGTGGAGAGACAGTCTTGGGTGCCAGTAACCAGGGGCATGCCCAGAGCGCAGAGCGATTAGCCTCAGCACGTTTGCCTCAGGTGCGGGTCCTGCTCTCATTTGGCGGTATCGAAGTTCTCAGGGAAGTTGAGGGGAGCTTGAACCCAGCGGGGGCGGGTGCTTGAGAAGAGACCGTGGGGAGGCACTGTGTCCCGGGGGGATGTGAGGTGGAAACTGCACCTGGGCATGAGTTTGAAGTGTTGCGTCAGGTGGGCATTTGGGATCTTGCCCTGTGCAGTGTGACCTGGATGCTGCGACTCCCAAGGTCAGTGGAACTTTCCTCTCCAAAAGCCCGTAAATGGAGGGAGAAATATGACGAGTTCGAAGAGCTCTTAGAAATCTTGGACTTCTGGCGCTTCTCATTTTATTTGGGGCCGTGATTCTGTGGTGAGTTGAGAGAAGTCAACTATTCTCTGGCAGAGACTTCGCCTCCAGCACCCAGTGACTTAAAGCCGTCAGTGGGAGGGCTAGGTTGGCACCCTGGACCTTACGTTTCAGACACCTTTTATTTATTTATTTATTTTGCTTTTTGGGTCACACCTGGCGACACACAGGGGTTACTCCTGGCTGTGCACTCAGGAATTACTCCTGGCGGTGCTCAGGGGACCATATGGGATGCTGGGGATCGAACCCGGGTCAGCCGCATGCAAGGCAAACGCTCTACCCGCTGTGCTATTACTCCAGCCCCAGACACCTTTTAAATTTAATTTTATTCTTTTATTCCTGAGGGGGGCATTAGCTGTGTCGCCCAAAGGCAGTGGAGGGAAGGGGGCCGGCTGTGTTGGCCCCGGGGAAGGTGCTGGCCGGGATGGGTGAGTGAGCCAGAGCTCGGAGGAGCTGAACCCGGAACAACGCTGGAGGAGTGACACCAGAAAGGGCCAGGGAAGAGCGAAAAGTTGGAGGGTGGCCCCATCCGGAAAGGCTTTTGCAAGAGCCATGAGTGTCTCGAGGCAGAAGTAAGAACAGTGTCAGTAATGGCTGCTGAGGGCGAGTGAAGATCCCAATTCATGGTTGTTTGCTTGGCCCAGATGGGGTTACGGTAGATACTTTAGAAGTTTTATTGAAATATCCAAATTACCCACCCTCTCGCCCTTCCTTCCTTCCTTCCTTCCAGCCTTCCTCCCTTCCTTCCTCCCTCCCTCCCCTCCTTCCTTCCTCCCTCCCTCCCTCCCTCCCTCCCTCCCCTCCCTCCCTCCCCCTCCCTCCCTCCCTCCCCCCTCCCTCCCTCCCCCCTCCCTCCCTCCCTCCCTCCCTCCCTCCCTCCCTCCCTCCCTCCCTCCCTCCCTCCCTCCCCCCTCCCTCCCTCCCCCCTCCCTCCCTCCCTCCCTCCCTCCCTCCCTCCCTCCCTCCCTCCCTCCCTCCCTCCCTCCCTCCCTCCCTTCCTTCCTTCCTTCCTTCCTTCCTTCCTTCCTTCCTTCCTTCCTTCCTTCCTTCCTTCCTTCCTTCCTTCCTTCCTGTATTCTCCCACCCATCCACCTTCCATTCATCTCTGGACACCAAATTTAATAATGTTCTCCACAATGAATCGTATGCTTGCTTATTTTTTGTCCTTATCCACTCTCCTTCTTGTTTCTTAGGCCTTCACTTCCACCTTTAAGATGGCGAGCATAGAGCATTTCCATGTAATTCATTGTCCCTTTAGTACTTAGGAAACCGGCACACACTATGTAAACATTGAGAAAAAATGCATTGGCTCACCGTCATTTAAAAAATCAGGCATCAAACATGACGGACCCACTATGTTTCAGACATTGCGCTGGATTCTGGGCATGCACACAGGATTCAAAGATGTCCTACTTGCACCCAAGAAATAAATTAACCTTAGAGCATCTGCAAAAGGAGACAGGGAAATATATATTTAGTGAGGGAGACAGAGCCCGCGGAGTTGAAACCTGACAATTCCCATGTGGAGGGTCCTTCTTCCTGCACTCCTAGTCTTCCTGGACAGACTTGTTGCTGTGCCTCCTTTGCTATTGCCGTCTCTGTGCCACCGATGGGGTCCCTGAAGAGCCGAGAGGTGAAGTACCTCACCTACCATGGACGGGAGGGGCGGTCTGTGTGTTGGCAGGAAGGACATGGGACTGGGGAAGGAGAGATTCCATCCAAGGAGGCGGAGACTTCCGTAAGGCTGACGTGGGGCAAGGACACCCCTGGAAGAAGGAAGATGTGGGGGAGAAGAGACTTGTGGATCCTTCTTTTTTTTTTTTTTTTTTAGCAGAAGCAAGGCAGGCCCGCACCCTTTCAAACCCAACCGTCCCCGCAGGACGGGGCCCGCCAGCAAGACGGCCCCTGGCCTGCGCGGTCGGGCGTGCAGGCGAGGGACCCGGGCCGCATAGCTCACATTCTGTTTCCTGGGTCCCGTGAGCTGCCAGCCCCAGACGTGGCAGCCTGGGCCGTTCGGCTTCTTTTTAAGGACAAGAATGATCCCATTCGGGGCGAGGAAGACCTGCCTGTCTTCCCAGAAACTGGGTGATCTGCACGGGAGAGGGCTGACTCAACATTCCTGCCCGCTGACCAGAGCCCCGGGCAGCATCACCCTTCGGAAATGAGGGGATGGGAACCGCACTCGCACCCGTACTCGCTTGTGTGTGTGTGTGTGTGCTGGTTAGCCGTAAAACAGCCGCCCGACACCCCCCCACCGCCCGCCTCCCCCCCATCGCGGAATTATCTGGGTCATTGCCTTGCCCTCCGCTCCAATTTGACAGTCCCGTGCTGGTGTGAGGAGAAACTAACAGTATCAGGTTCCCCGACCCCCCAACCGTTAATTCGTCTCACATGGTGCAGTGGCTCCTTCCCAGCCGCACACCCCGGCTGTCTCGGGGGCTGCTGGGGAGTATGGGGGCTCGGGGGTGGCCGCGGGGGCCCCTTCCTGCCTCTCACCAGATCATGGACATGAAAAGACACGTTGGCTTCATGCGTTTTGTCTTTGGTCACTGATCCATCTGATGCTTTATATTCTGTCGGGAAGGGAAAGCGGGGGGGGGGGGTGGCGTGAAGAATCTGAAGGTGGGGGGCAGGGAGATGGTGCAGGGGTCAAAGCATTTGCCTTGCTCACGGCCAGATGTGGTCTGAATCCCTGGGTACCACATATGCCCCCCCCCCCCAAGCACTGCCAGAAGGGACCCTTGAGCACAGAGTCAGGAGTCAGCCCTGAGCATCACTGGTACTAACTCCACCGCCCTCCCGCCAAAAAAAAAAAAAAAAAAATGAGAAACCACCAAAATGAATCTGGCTTGCAGGAGAGATGGCTGGCGTTTCCAAATGGAAGGGACGAGTTGATGTAGAATTTAAAATTTAAAAAAATAGGTGTGAGTGTTGTCTTGGGCTGACTGAACCGACAGTCCCCAAAGCACTTCCTGCTCGTGCCAACCCCGCCAACCCCACGCGTGAGCTGAGTACCCCAGGGCGCGCGCCGGGCCGTGCCGCTGACCCCGCAGTGCTTTCTGGAGGGGTCCACTGGTGTGAGCCCCTCCTGCTTTTGATCACTCTGACTCGCTTTCTCCTTCGAAACCGGGTTTCTGTAAGCAATTTACAGGTCTCGGGATTCGATTTCAGCTGCCCCCTGGTAGCGCGCGGACGCCTTGCTTGCTCGGCCCCCGGCTCCGGCAGCTTTTGCTCTCAGAGCACCACGCCGGAGTCGTGTGTAGGCTCGAGGTCCGGATCAAAGGCTTCTGGGGGTCTCATCTCCATTTAGTTCCTAGGAGACTCCCCTGGGTCACCCCAGGGCTGTGCTCACGGAGTCTGCCCCCAACAAAGACAAACTCTCTTCTCCGAGAGTAACAGCCGCAAAGACCATCCTCCCAAGGAGCCGGCCGGCCCGGGACGGGCCTACAATGAACTCACCCCTTGTCCCTCAATTTTCTGGGTAATCGGACAAAGCCAATGGGCTCTTTGACTGCTCAAAGCAGCGGGGATTGTATAGGCTGACAAGTGATATATATTTATATATTGTTCTCTAATAAAGACTTCGTTGCCAGCAGAGAAACGCCTGGGAATCAATAACGCATTCATTTCTGCTTAACAATGGGGCTCCAGAAGGCTTTCAGGACCTACGGCTATTTTTAACTTTCCAATCTGTAAAAACTCCACCTAACGGCCAACATCTGCTCTGAGCCAATGGCCACCTTCCCCCCCCAACAAAACCACACCAAACCCCCTTCCCAGCAGACGCCGAGAGATGTGTCTCCCCCTTTGTGTGACCTGCACCCCCCAAAGAAGGTTTGGTGCTTTTGTAACGGGTTTGCCTTCCTCTGCTATAGGCTGGGCCCACCCGGTCTGCATCCTACCTTTGCTCCGTGCATCCCCCCAACACGCCCCCCTTCCGCTCCACTGCCTCCCAGGGCTGTCCTCTCCTCTCCCTGGATCTGGCAGCTCAGGCCAAGAGGGGAGAGAAGGGGTCGCTCTGATTCCCTCTGAGCTTCTGCCCCCAGCAATAATAACGGTGCCTGTTTGACCAAACACACTCAGACTCTCTGGGACTTGACTTCAAAGTCTTCGCCCTGGGCCAGGGCAGAGAGGCAGCCTGGCTTCTCTCTCGTCAGATGCGGGCCCTGGAGAGAGGGTTGTGGCACGGTGGGAGCTTTGTCAATACCCCTTCCCTGGCATTATGTGTGGAGGATGCCACGGGTCTCCCAGAGACAGGGCGGGCGGGCGTGCACAGGGCACTGGGCACCGGGGACTGGGTCACTTCAGAGAGAGGGAGGGAGCGGGCTGGGAACAGTGGGGCATGGGGCTTTGTAAACCAGAGCTGGGCATCCTGCCCACCCTCCTCTCACCTCCTGAATCGGACCAAGCAATGACCCAGTGGCTCTTAGACACCTCAGCAGCTCTGCCCAGGTTTGTCTGCATCTGTTGGCAGTTTTGTTTCTAGAAGGAGGAAAATCTCCCGAAGGGAGATGTGCGGGGATGGGGAGGGGGGAAGGGGGTCTGTGAGCAGAGGGATCCATGCTAAGCTGCCGGCAGTGGGGCGATGGCCTTGTCAGGGCAGAGGGCCTGCAGGCCTGAGTCTTGCAGATTTCCTCTGAAAGGATGAGGGGACCCTGGGGATGAAGACAACAGCCTAGTTCATCTGTCCTAGACGACTCAATCTTGGCAAAACTGAAGGAGTGTTGGGTCACCCCCAAATCATTCTTACTAAAGGGTTGACCCTCCAACTTCTCTCCCAAGCCCCTTAAATCTTCAGTGCTGCAAATTCCTATGGGTTTATCCATTTTCTGATTTTGAGTGGGATTAGCTTTACTCTTCATCTTCCTTCCTTCCTTCCTTCCTTCCTTCCTTCCTTCCTTCCTTCCTTCCTTCCTTCCTTCCTTCCTTCCTTCCTTCCTCCCTCCCTCCCTCCCTCCCTCCCCTCCCTCCCTCCCTCCCTCCCTCCCTCCCTCCCTCCTCCCTCCCTCCTCCCTCCTCCCTCTCTCTCTCTCTCTCTTTCTTTCTTTCTTTCTTTCTTTCTTTCTTTCTTCTTCTTTCTTTCTTTCTTTCTTTCTTCTTTCTTTCTTTCTTTCTTTCCTTCTTTCTTCCATTCTAATTTCTTTCTTTCTTTTTCTCCTTCATTTTCTTTTTGTTTCTTTCACTCCCTCTCTTTTTCTCTTCCGTCTTTCCTTTCCCTTTCCTCTTCTTTCTTTCTCTTCTTTCTTTCTTTCTTTCTTTCTTTCTTTCTTTCTTTCTTTCTTTCTTTCTTTCTTTCTTTCTTTCTTTCTTTCTCCCTCTCTTTCTTTCTTTCTTTCTTTCTTTCTTTCTTTTTTTTTTTTTTTGCTTTTTGGGTCACACCTGGCGATGCACAGGGGTTACTCCTGGCTCTGCACTCAGGAATTACCCCTGGCCGTGCTCAGGGGACCATATGGGATGCTGGGATTTGAACCCGGGTCGGCCGCGTGCAAGGCAAACGCCCTACCCGCTGTGCTATCTCTCCAGCCCCCCTCTTTCTTTCTTTCTTATCTTTCTTTCTTTCTTTCTTTCTTTCTTTCTTTCTTTCTTTCTTTCTTTCTTTCTTTCTTTCTTTCTTTCTTTCTTTCTTTCTTTCTTCCTTCCTTTCCCTCTCTCCTTCCTTCCTTCCTTCCTTCCTTCCTTCCTTCCTTCCTTCCTTCCTTCCTTCCTTCCTTCCTTCCTTCCTTTCTTCCTTCCTTCCTTCCTTCCCCCCTCTCCTTCTTCTACACCCAGCCCTGCTCAGAGCTCCTGCCTGGCTCTTTACTCAGGGATCACTCCTGGCAGGGCTCAGGGGCCATGTTGGGTGCCAGGAACGGAACCGGGTCAGCCACATGCAAGGCAGGTGCCCTTCCGGCTCTACTCTGGCTCTGACCTCCCTCTTCAAAGCCATTTCAGACAAGAAGTGCCGAGAGCAGCAGTTTGGGACTCGTTCTCCTCGTGCCTCAGCCTGGCTGGCAGTGAAGCGGTGCTGTGGTTTCCCTTTGTTTGGAGACCAGAGGCCTGTCGAGTTTCTGCCTGATTGTGCCCAACCACAGTGGAAATGGGGAGAGAACATCGACTCCGCCGTGTTTCCATGGCTTCTTGGTTTGGATGGGAGAGAAAACCCAGAGCTGTCTTTCCGAGGCCATAAACGTCCGCTTTTCCATTTTCTCCAAGCTTGTTCCTGCCAAGACGTTCCAGTCTTCAAAAACACAGGCTTGAGGAGGAGGGTTCAGACGGACTCAACGTAGATTGAAGATGAATTTCTTCTCTTTGGGAGTTTGACTAGCCCTGGTGAACAGGGAAGTGAATATCAGGTTCCTCCCCCCAGGGAGCCTCATGGATTGCAAATTACCTGGAGCCAAGGAGGGTTTTCTGCTTCCTGTTTGCTGGAGAATAGAGAAAGTTGTTTCTCTCCTGAGTCTGGCTCGGTGGAACCCAGAAGAGAAACGTCAGGGAAGAAACTGAAATGAAGGTCCTGCCTCTCATCACAAGCGTTACAGTGTAATAATCTGCTGTTTTTGCCCTGTTCTCCACCACCCCCTTCTAATTTCTTAAGGTCTGTTCTGCAAATTTAATTTAGAGAGAAGATGGGTTAGATGCAAGTTGGCAAACAAACCCATTCATTGGAAATGAATTTGATATTCACTCCGGTGAGCCTTGTCTGGGGAAGCAAACCATTGCCCCCTCCCCGCCACCCGAAATGTAAAACCGACAGGGGAAAGAGGGCATCGTATCCTCTGGGTAGAGTGCCCCGTCTGGTCTTGCCAGGAGCCCTTTCGCCCTGAAGTCTGACCCCGTGGGCAGCCCGTGGATGCGGAGGTGGAGGGATGGAGCTCCCTGCTTGGAGCCCTTCCACCTGCAGTGTGCTTGAAATTGTTTTTTTTTTTTTTTTATTTTATTGATTCACTGGGTTGCAGCGATAGCACAGCAGATGGCGTTCGCCTTTTTTATGAGGCGGACCCGAATTCGATTCCTCCACCCCTCTTGGAGAGCCCGGCAAGCTACCGAGAGTATCGAGCCCGTGTGGAAGAGCCTGGCAAGCTACCCGTGCATATTGGATATGCCAAAAACAGTAACAATAAGTCTCTCATGAGAGACGTTACTGGTGCCCACTCGAACAAATAGATGAGCAATGGGATGACAGTGACAGTTTCATTAGTGATTCACTGTGAGACAAAGTTACAAGCTTTCACGTTTGAGTTACAATCACACAATGATCAAACACCCATCCCTCCACCAGTGCACATTCCCCACCACCAATATCCTCAGTATACCCCCACTTTTCCCACCCTCCCTCTGGCTCCATGGCAGACAATATCCCCCATACTCTCTCTCTACTTTTGGGCATTATGGTTTGCAATGCAGATATTGAGAGGTCATCGTGTTTGGTCCATTATCTACTCTCGGCATACAACTCCCATCCCGACCAATTCCTCCAATCATCATTTTCTTAGTGATCCCTTCTCTATTCCAGCTGCCTTCCACCCACCCGCTCATGAGGCAGGCTTCTAGCTATGGAGCAATCTTCCTGACCCTTCTATCTACTGTCCTTGGGTGTCAATCTCATGTGATGTTATTCTATACCCCACAAATGAGTGCAGTCCTTCTAGGTCTATCCCTCTCTCTCTGACTCGTTTCACTGAACATGATACTCTCCATGACCATCCACTTATATGCAAATTCCATGACTTCATCTCTCCTAACAGCTGCATAGTATTCCATTCTGTAGATGTACCAAAGTTTCTTCAACCAGTCGTCTGTTCTCGGGCACTTGGGTTGTTTCCAGATTTTGGCTATTGTGAAACTGTGCTTGAAATTTTGAACATAGTTTAGGAACCACGGAAGTGCGCCCTCTACCCCTTGCTTGCCACCCAGGCCTGGGGAGTCCTGGCTGGCAGTGGACTTTTCTCCTGAGAGCACAGAAGGTCACGTAGCAGACCCAGCCATTGGGGAGATAGATTTGGGGACATGGCAGGTAAAACTCAGCCTCTCCCGGCGGTGCTGGGGATGGACCAGGGTCTCCTGACAAACAGACTCTCAGGTGTTCTGTGCTCAGGGACCATTCCTGGCGGGACTTAGGGGACCATAAGGGATGGCAGGGACCGAACCCGGGTCGAGTGCATGCAAGACAAGTTGCCTTACCCAGTGGATTATCTCTCTGGGCCGCACTCATGAGCTTCTCCTCTTGGAGGAAATTGGAGAGGAAACAGCAGGATCAAATCATTGCCGGGGTATCTGCTGTGCAGAGAGAGAGCAGGGGCCCATGATGGGGGGGAGGTGGAAGGGCGGGTACCACTCGGGAGCCCGAGGGAGCCTGGGAGTGGAGACTGCGATGCTCCGAGGGGAAGCATGAAGGAGACGGCAGAGCCTGGGTGCAGGGGCGCAGTGGAGTTGGGTGCCCGTGGGGTGACAGCGGAGCTGTGGTCTTCGCAGTTGGCATCAGGTTGTGATGCCACGGGAGAGGGGTTGAGTCGTGGTGGGCACCTGCGGATGTCCCTGCCTACTCGGCTTCTGTGCCTCTGGAGAGGGACTCCCTGGGCGGCAGGAGGACCAGCCCTCAGACGCCCGTACGATGACGTTGTCTCCGAGAAATCATTGTTGTCATGGTTGCTTTGGAGTTGCTTTGTTGGCGGGGGGGGGGGCACACCTGGGGATTCTCAGGACGTGGCTCTGTGCACAGGGATAACTCCCGGCAGGAACCCAGGAACCCTAGTGGTACCAGGGAGCGAACCCAGGCTGGCTGCCTGCAGGGAAATTCCCGCACGGCCCTGCACCGTCTCTCTGGCCTTATTCCAGAAACCTTGGGTGTGAGGCTCAGATGAATTAGGGCTGCGAGCAAGCGCCCTGGCCTCACTGGCAAAGGCAGTGGGGTGAGGTGCTGGAACTGGGCCCTCTGGTTCCAGAAGGCAGGGGCAGTGGTCGGAGCTGAGATGGAGCAGCTGAGAAGGGGCTGCGTCAGGAGTAGTGCCCCCGAGTTGGAAGCCTGCCTCGTGGGCTGGGGAAGAAGGCAGCTGGAGTAGAGAGGGGATCACTAAGTCAATGATGGCTGGACGATTCGCTCGGGATGGGAGATGTGTGCTGGGAGTAGATAAAGGACCAAACGTGATAGGCTCTCAGTATCTGTATTGCAAACCATAATGCCCAAAAGGAGAGAGAGAGAGAGAGAGAGAGACAGACAGAGAGAGAGAGAGAGAGAGAGAAGAGAGAGAGAGAGAGAGAGAGAGAGAGAAGGGGGGAAACTGTCTGCCATGGAGGCAGGGGCAGGGTGGGAAAGGGGGGGTATTGGTGGTGGAGAATGTGCACTGGTGGAGGGATGGGTGTTCGATCATCATATGACTGAAAATCAGACATGAAAGTTCTGTAAGTGTATCTCACGGTGATTCAATTAAAAAATAAATAATTTTTTTTTTGGATCACACCCAGCGATGCACAGGGGTTACTCCTAAAATTACGCACTCAGGAATTACTCCTGGCGGTGCTCAGGGGACCCTATGGGATGCTGAGAATCAAACCCGGGTCGGCCGTGTGCAAGGCAAACGCCCTCCCCGCTGTCCTATCGCTCCAGCCCCATAAATAAAAATTAAAAAAAAAAATTAAAAAAATAAAAGAATAAGAAGAAGGGGCTGTGTTACTGGCGGAGGGAGCCCTGCGCTTCAGGGGGCTGGCTTATCAGGCGGGCTCTCGGGGGATCAGGTTATCAGCTCGATTGACTCCCGGGCGCAGAGCTGGATTCCAGAGCCCTTTGCACGGCGTCCTTTGTGGGCGGGGGTGCGCCCTTTCGTTTCTCTGGGAACTTCTAAATAAAACCCTCGCTGAAGTGTGACAAGGGTGTTCAAGTGGAATATTTGAACAGAAACCATTTGCTTGGCCGGGTTCAGACTTGCAAGCGAGGGAGGGGCGGCCACGTACGGAAAGACCACCCCTACTCTAAAGGGGGCGGGCGAGGTGTAATGACGACTTGGGGGCCTGCCAGCTCTGGTTTCAATGTGGAGACCCACGGAGCACTGACCTGACAAAGCAGCCTTTCTCTGACTCGACTTGCCTGCCGTTAGGAACTTGAGGAATTTTTCCAACATGTTTTTTTGCAAGTGGAATCCTGGTAATCGTTCACTGCCTCTGCCTGTGTCAATAATGGCATTAGAGTAATTTCGAAAAGACCCAGATTATCAGTAATGTGCCTTCATTTCAAACTGTTAGCGCAGTTCTTCCTGGGGGCTCACTTTCTGTTCCTGAGTGGGCTGCTCCCCCCGCCCGTTGGGGATGAATGGGACTTATAATTAGGGCCAATTCTAGTCAATTACAAACAGGGTGCTCTAAGCATCACCCCCTCCCGCTTTTTTTTTTCCCCTTTAAAGCATTCCGTTTTATAGACTCACAGCTCTGGGGTTTCTTCTTAGGGTGTTTTGCTTGCTTTGTATACCATTTGGATATTTTCTACAGCAACATAAAAAGTGATGTTAAAAAAAAATCTTCATGTGTAACTTCTTTGAAAGAGAACAAGACGTTTAACATTAGCCACTAACATTTAGTCTGCTTAATCTACCAGGGCTCAGCCCAGACCCGCAGTCCCCACCATTCCCTGCTGCCTCTCCCTCTTCTGTTCCTGGGCTTGGCAATCTGAAATCAAGCAGTACGATTTAAAAAAAAAAAACTTTTTAAGAAAATTGAATCACTGTGAGACCCTTCCGAATCTTATGGAGCTGTTTATGATTAGATTTCAGTCACCCAGTATCCAACACCCACCCCTGCACCAGGGTGCATTTCCCAGCACCAGTGTCCCCAGTTTTCCTCCCATCACCCCCACCCCATCCCCAGTCTGCCTCTATGGGAAGCACTTCTGTCTCTTCCTCTCTCCCTCTCTGTCTCTGTCTATGTCTCTGTCTCTCTCTCTCTCTGTCTCTCTCTCTCATTTTGGGCATTATAGTTTGCAACACAGATACTGAAAGATTATCAGGTATACACGTTACCTGGACTGGAGCCATAGCACAGCGGGTAGGGCATTTGCCTCGCACGTGGCCAACCCGGGTTCGATTCCTCCGTCCCTCTCGGAGAGCCCCGGCAAGCTACCAAGAATATCGCACCTGCATGGCAGAGCCTGGCAAGCTCCTGTGGTGTATTTGATATGCCAAAAACAGTAACAACAAGTCTCACAATGGAGGTGTTACTGGTGCCTGCTGGAGCAAGTCGATGAACAACGGGACGACAGTGCTACAGTGCTACCCCTTTACCTATTTTTAGAGGACGCTGTAATACCTGAGGTGGTGATTTTTTTCTGTTTCTGAACTTACTTGAGGTTTTAACTGTGTTTTGAATAATAAAATACCCCCTTAGGAAGATCTGGAGGGGTCGTGCTTGAGTAAGTGCAAAGGCCCTGGGGTGAAAACAAGCTTTGGGTGCATGGGAAACTATGATGAGATTCTGTATCTGGAACCAGAGTGAGGAGCAAGCTCAGAAATCAGATCAGAAACGGAAATGGGGACTTCAGAGGGAGGATCTAACGGGTCACCTAGCAGCAAGGAATTTTTATTCCAAGGAGTTGTTGTGGCTTTCAAAAGCAGATATTGCTTGGTGACAGACTGGTGTCCTGGGGAAACGGGGGCCTTGAGAATGAAACAGACCTGGTTTGAATCTTCTACCAAGCATGACCTCAAGTGAGTCTTTCATTTGACTGAGTTCCGATTCCGGCTGTGAAAGAACAGCCACGCGGGCCGCGTACCGCATTCCTTCCACCCTTCCCTCACCCCACAAACCCTTACTGTGGTTCTGCTGTGTCTCATGCCCTGGAGTTCTAGATCGACGTGAAGAGAACAGAGGGGGGGTTCCGGGGCTTGGTGCCCATTCATAAGAAACAGCATGAGTAGAAAGAGGTCAGGCTGTGTTCAGTGGCACAAGACTACAGGCAGAGCCCTGGGTTAAGGAGACAGGAGAGGATCTCTTAATAACTTGTTGCAATTTTTTTTGGCTTTTTTTGTAGGGGGGGGGTCACACCGGGTGATGCACAGGGGTTACTCCTGGCTCATGCACTCAGGAATTAACTCCTGGCGGTGCTCAGGGTACCGTATGGGATGCTGGGAATCGAACCCGGGTCGGCCATGTACAAGGCAAACGCCCTCCCCGCTGTGCTATCGCTCCAGCCCCCCCTTGTTGCAGTTTTACTAGGAAAGGACACTCAGGTCAGAGAAGTTCCCGTCCTTCCTGAAAGAGGCTGACCGAGACACCAAGTCTGTCTTTTCTGCTTCTAGAGTCCTCCTTGGCTCAGATATGACCTAACGGTCAGCTCCAGTCCTCCATACGTAGCAGTGAGATACTAACTTTGCTCGGATGACTGAGGGCTGGAAGTTGAGATTAAATCCCCTCTGGGTAACACTGTTTCCCGCTGGGCACCCCTGTGCCTTTGGGGAACTAAGGGGCTGCTAAAATTGAATGGCCAGAGGTCAACGGCCAGAGCGCTAGTACAGCGGGGAAAGAGTTTGCCTCACATGCGGCAGACCGGGCTTTTGATCCCTGACACCCCATAGGGTCCCCCTGTGCACCGCCAGCAGTAATTCCTGAGTGCAGAGCCAGGAGTATCCCCTGTGCGTCTCCAGGTGTGACCCAAAAAGCCAAACAAATAAATAAAAGGTTGAGAGCTCCCCACTCCGTCCAGAGTCTGGACTGTCTCTGCGGCAGCGTCTCGCCGGCCTTAATTATCCCAGAGGCCTTTTCAGGGCCCCGCTTCATGTCATGGTGTAGCTTCCTACTGGTCCAACTCTCTAACGAGTGAAACGCTCTTCACCCTGTTTGAGAGCTAGGGACGCTGAAGTGCCCAAGAGCAGCTAAGTACCAGGGGCCCGGCCAGGATGTCACAGAGCCTTTAGACGAAGTCTGATGTCCGAAGCCCGTTTCCTTGGCCTCCCCCACCCATGCCAGACGCCCTTTCCCTCCCGACTTCCTTCCTGCAGCTCTTCACATTTTCTCCTCGCGGCCCAGCCATTGCCCCGGAGAACACTGTACGGGGACTCGGTTCTGGCAGATACACGGGGGTGGCGGGGACCTGCTCAGTGAAGGGTGGGACTCCT
Organism: Sorex araneus; assembly: GCF_027595985.1. NCBI lineage: Eukaryota > Metazoa > Chordata > Mammalia > Eulipotyphla > Soricidae > Sorex > Sorex araneus. The sequence continues at coordinate 6,684,627 of NC_073312.1, forward strand.
TCCAGCAGTGCGCACGGCCATGGGAAGGCACGGATGACTGACCTGCCGCAGGGGTAACTGGCCAGGAGCAGGCCCAGAACCTTTCTTGATAGCAAGTACTGCCTTCACCTAAGTACCTTGGTTCTACTTGGTTTTGGGGCCACACAGTGGGGGATGCACAGGGAATCCTCCTGGCTCTGTGCTCAGGAATCACGCCTGGTGGGTTCAAGGAGCTACACAGAAAGTCGAGGTTGAAGCCCGATGAGCAGCGTGCAGGGCGGATGCCCTACCCACTGCACCGTCGCACCAACCTCGAGGTGGTTTCTCCTCGCGTTCTGGCGAAGTTTATTGTTGGTCTCTTTCAAACACTTGGAATAACGGAAGGGCTCTGTGGGGATGGGGTAGGGGGGTGGTGGAGGGCTCCGGGGAAAACGTTTATACGTCCCTGCCTCAGGCTTTTGTAGACCCTTTTATACCAGACCCTTTACTCTACCTCCAGCCCTCATTCTCGGGGAGGTGGGTGGGGAAAGGGGGTTGTCATAGCCTTCCCTTTTATCCGTCAGATTTTGCCTTTTACCCGGATGCCTGACGCCTGCTTGCTCCCTCCTCTTGGCTCCCTCGAAGGAAACTCCAACTCAACTTGTTCGAACAGATTTTCAGTCCCCAAACCTGTGGTTCTTCTCGTGTTTTTCTCTTTTGCTGAGTCTCACCCTCCCGTGTCCCATTACACAAGGCAGGAAGCAGGAAGTCAGCTCTTGACTCGCACCCGCCCCGTGTCTTGTGCCACCCCGTCTCCGCTCCCTGCTGGGGCCTCTCCCTCGACCCTGACTGCTCTGTCTCGTGCTGACCCCCTGCGCCTGGTCCTCCCCTGGGCAGCAGGACTATTCCTTTCAGACGTCAGAGGCGATCATCAGCCGAGACTTAGGCCCTGCCATTGTTTCATATTCTCTCCTCTGCAACCTCCTCTTGAGTGACATTGGTCCCTGGTCTTTCCGCTCTAGCCCACGCAGGCCTGCTCGCCGACCCTGGCCCAGACGCGCCTTCCCACTTTTCCCATTGTGGGCGACCTTCTTTCACTGCCTTCTGAGTTGAGCCTCCCCCCGGTCTGTTGTCACTGCACTGGAGCACACCTTTCCTGGTCAAGCTGAACCCCCCCCTCTGGAGGCCGGGGACACAGTCACAGACGGTGACAAGTCACAGGCCTTCTCGTCCTTCCATGTTACCGTTTTTCTTATGGAATGACGAGTCTTCTCCGCGAGCCTGTGACTTCCTGAGCTCGGGAATCCTGACGACTTTTACCCCACTGTTTTTACCATATGGATGTTGGCCGTTGTAAATTCACGAGAGGCCCCTGTCTATACCAGGAGCGGTCAGTGGATAGCAACTTGGAGAGGAGGCAGCGTCAACTCCAGATAACTGGAGTGGGGTAATCGGCTAGAACTTAGAACTTGAATTTACCCACTGATGTCAACACCATCCCGGTCACTACCACCCTCACGTCACTATCACAGTCAGCAGCTCTACCTCACCACCGCCATCACTACCATTACACCAGTGCGTCCACCAACCACCACTGCCACTGCACCATCACCAGCGTTTCTACCCCCACCACAATCACCATCACTGCACCATCACCACCATACCACTAAACCATCACCACCATTTCTACCCCCACCACAATCACAATCACTGCACCATCACCACCATTCACCACTGCCACTGCACCATCACCACTGTTTCTACCCCCACCACAATCACCATCACTGCACCATCACCACCATACCACCACTGCCGCTATATTATCACCACCGTTCCTACACATCACTGCCACCAAATCATCAGCATCACCATACCACACCATCCCCACTAAAATCACCTCCACTACAGCATCAGCACCATCACCGCCACCACTACACCACCACTGTGACACAGTTACCACCTCTCCATTATTACTACCACCTCTACCATCATCACGTTAACCACCACCACCACCATTGCTACACCTTTACCGCAACTTTCCCACTACAATTACCACTGCCCTACTTCCACCATCCACCTCTCTCACCTCCGCCATCATCGCCGTGGTAATCACAGCCCTGTGATCACAGCGGGAGCGGTTGGTATTTTCATCTTATGGGGCATAACTTGTTGTGTCATTGGATTCTTGGGATCCTCTGTGGTCCTGATGAATTTGCCTCAAATGCTGATGTTTTATTATTTGTTAGGTAATGATTTTTGTTTCATTTTGAGGCCACACCCGGTGGTGCTCAGGGCTTGCTCATGGCTTTGTGCTCAGGGATCCCTGGCAGTACTCCTGGGACCGTATGTAGTGCCAAGGATCCAACCCAGGTTTGCCGTGAGCAAGACAAGCATCTACCCACTATACCATCTCTCTGGCTCTTAGTAATCTCTTCTCCCCCCGCCCCCGCTTTATTTTATTTATTTTTTTAAATGTAAATGTTGGGTTTATTTATTTTTTAATTAAAAAAATTTTTTTATTAGTGAATCACCGTGAGACAAAGTTACAGACTTACAGGTTTTCATGCTTACGTAGGTAATCTCTTTAACTAAAAAGGAAATGCTGGGGCTGGAGCAATAGCACAGCAGGTAGGGCACTTGCCTCGCACGCAGCCCACCTGGGTTCGATTCCCAGCATCCCATATGGTCCCCTGAGCACTGCCAGAGGTAATTCCTGAGTGCAGAGCCAGGAATGACCCCTGTGCATCTCCGGGTGTGACCCAAAAAAGCAAAAAAAAAAAAAAAAAGAAAATGCTTTAACATTAGGCCTGGCATAATTTAGGATTTCAGAATAAAAAACACACAAATTCTTGTAAGATTTTGTGTGAGAATTAGGATTAGGGCAAGAGGTTGTATATAGGGTTAGGTGCTTGTCTTGCATATATCCAACTGTGGTTAGGTCCCTGGCACTGTATACAGTGCTCTGAGCACTACTAGGAGTCACCCCTGAGCACAGAGTCAGGAGTGAGCCATCAGCACCACTAGGTGTAGCCCAACACCCCCCGCTTACCTCACTAAAGAAAAAAGAATCAGGATCTCATTTATTTCACAAATATTTATTGAATACCTAATTTGTGTAAGGCATTCTATTAGAGGTAAGGAATGCAAAGCTCTCTTGGAAATTACAGCAGAAAAAAAATGTCAATAAAAAATCAATTTAAAGTTGTGCTAGGACAGATGACTGGTTGAAGAAACTTTGGTACATCTATACAGTGGAATACTATGCAGCTGTTAGAAAAAATGAGGTCATGACGTTTGCATATAAGTGGATCAGCATGGAAAGTATCATGCTAAGTGAAATGAGTCAGAAAGAGAGAGACAGACATAGAAAGATTGCACTCATCTGTGGAATATAGAATAATAGACTAGGAAACTAACACCCAAGAATAGTAGAAATAAGTACCAGGAGGTTGACTCCATGGCTTGGAGGCTGGTCTCTCATTCTGGGCAACTCAGAGAATGGAACACAAGTAAAATGTGGTCGGAGGTCATGCGGGGGAAGGGTGATGCATGCCGAATGTAGGCTAGAGAATGAACACAATGGCCACTCAACACCTTTATTGCAAACCACAACACCTAATCAGAGAGAGAGAACAAAAGGGAATACCCTGCCATAGTGGCAGGGTGGGGTGGGGGGAGACGGGACTGGGGAGTGTGGGAGGGACGCTGGGTTTACTGGTGGTGGAGAATGGGCACTGGTGAAGGGATGAGCTCTCTAAATCTGTATGGTGGAATCATGAGCACAAAAATGTATAAATCTGTAACTGTACCCTCACGGTGATTCACCAATTAAAAATAAAGTATAAAATTAAAAAAAAATAAAGTTGTGCTAGGAAGATAAAAACTAGTGGAAATAAGAGGAGAGAACAGAGCTCAAGAGGTGACTTGGGGGGTGTTTTGTGTGTTAGTCTTCTCAAGAAAATCACATCTGGCAAATTTGAGCCCCTTCGTTTCTTTCTGAATTCTTCTTGTGAGTTCTTCCTTTGCCTCGGAGGGGTGCTTAACCGGGTGCATTCTCCCAAGTGGAGGAGTGGGTGAGTGAGGACGGTACTAGGTCCCTGGCCTCACCCCCTTACGTCATGTTCTCCTGGGGAGGCAAGTGGGCGGCTGCCACCAGTGGCATTAAGGCTGATTGTGCCCGGTGTGTGGAAGCCACGGGCACCAACCGGGTGCAGCATCCTGCTAGTGGTGAACAGAGACTCGGGGAGCCGATGTGGTTCGCCCTGAGCACTCGGACCCGCAGACAAAGAAGGTTCCATCCAAGAAAGCCGGGAAGCAGAAGGCCTCAGCGCTGAGGTGCTGAGGACAGCCCGTGCTTAGTCCCTGTGGACACGATGCGGGAGGAAGCAAGAGGGTCCTGGCACCCCGTCACCTGGGGCTCGACTGGGCCCAGGCAGGGCTTGGGGTGTGCTGGGAAGAACGGGGAGACGTGGGCACTCGAGATCCCCGGGAAACTGCAGGTCTCCTGAGCGTGGGCTGGCTGGGCTGGGCGGCAGGAAGCTTCCCAACGCTTCCGCTTCCGCTTCCGGGATGGTCTGCCGCCCCCAGGCTGCAGCCCTGAGCCCCGCCCCGCCCGGGCCACAGGGGACCCCCAGGGCCCGCCAGTCACTGCTGGTGCTGGGGAAGGCGAGTCAGGGTGGCCCCAGATACGGGCGCTGCCCCGACACAGCCTCCTAATTCGGAGCAGAAGCCTCAATAAGGAATCACTTTAGAAGAAAGACGACGCTTTCATTTATTGTTTTTTTTTTTTTTCTCCCCCTCCAGTTTAAACATTCTCTGCACTTGAGTGGCTGTTGCTTATGCATCTGACTTATTTAGGCAATTTGCTATTGTGTGTGTGGTCCCATCCAGCCTGCTTGGTAAAGTGTATGTTATAGGCTTGGAAACTGTCCAGGAGAGAAGGGGGAGGGAGGGATGGAGGGAGGGAGGAGAGAGAGAGAGAAAGGGGGATCGAGAAAGAGGGGGAGAGAGAAAGAGGGGGAGAGAGAGAAAGAGGGGGGAAAGGAAGGGAGAGAGAGAGGGAAAGGAGAGAGAGGAAAGGGAGGGGTAGAGGGAAAAGGGAGAGGAGGAGGAGGAGGAGGGAGAGAAAAGAAGGGAAAGAGTGAGAGACGGATGAGGTAGGAAGGCAGGAAGAAGGCAGAGAGGGAGAGAGGAAGACAGGCATGGGAAGAAAGGAGGGGGGAGAGGAGAAGGAGGGAAAGGGAAAGAGAGAGAGGAGGAGGGAGGAGAGGGGACGGAGAAAGAACGGGCGAGAAGGAGGAAGAGGATGAAGAAGGCAGGAAAGAGAACGATGGAACCAGAGAGCTGTTAGTCGCAGCTCGAGCATGATGCCCACAGATGACAAGCCCGCAGCTAATGTGCAGAGTGCTTCCCCCCTCTCTCGGCCGTTGTCAGTCAGCGTGCACACTGACATGGTTTAAATTAGCGTTGTGAGAGCAGTACCCACACAAGAGTGCGTGACTAAATTATTAAGAGCAACCCGTGGGCACCCAGCACGAAGCTGTCCTGGCAAATGGGGGAACTTTATATGGGGTTTTTCACCAGCTGCGTCCCTGGTCACTGAACGCAACGTGTAACCGTTTGCCCAGGGACTATTTTGGGAAGAACAGTCATTTCCATCAAGAGTACATACAACTGAAGGTTGAAATTTTGTTTTGATCACTGGCCAAGAAATTGCCGTCCAAAAATTAAATGTGAAAAATGTTAAGAGAATTGGAAACTAAGGCAGGGAACTCTGCTCCCCAAATTTTAACTGTTACCAACCTGTGAGAAAATAATATTATTAAATGGGTCAATCACCTTAGTAGTAGAGCAATTTTTTTTTTTTTGGTCATTATTTCTGGATGGCTCTTCTGGTTAAGTGGAAAAAGCAAAAGTGTTAGAAGCAAAAGGGTAGGCTGGAACATTAGTGGATGGTGTAAGCTTGGGGGAAATCACCTCATTTATTGGGTCCTCAGCTTGTCCATTCATAAGCCAGTAGTGATCCTGTGCTTCTATATATATATATATATATATATATATATATATATATATATATTTCTCTCTCTCTCTCTCTCTCTATATATATATATATATTGCGAAGAATCAATGAAATCATGTTAGCGAAAAGACACCTCAAACCCTGCAAGCATACATCAAAAATCATCATGGCTCTTGGGGGTGGTAAGAATGAGCTGGGGTCACCATGCAGCTTTAGACTTAGGGAAGCTAAGAAAAAGGATTTCAACATTTTTGGAAAATCCTGGGGGCTATTTCACTGAACAATCAAAGAAAAAGCTGGGACAAATGTTTCCGCTTCAACTCTTGTGGAGTAGATTTGGAAGATGATGGGAGGCAGAGACCAAAGGGAAGGAAAATTAAATAAGAACAAATCTGCAACAGGTTTAAATCTGATGTTCTTCTGAACCTCGTAAGCCAATAAAGTCCTTGGAGCCTCTCATCTTGTTCTCATTTCCACAGATTATAGGCTCATCAGTGTGGGATAATAAACAGTTCCCTGAGTCGAGGGAGAAACATCCAAGGACCAGGAGCAGCTACAGGTGAGGGACAGTGGAAGGGCTTGTGGGAAACCAGCTGAGGCAGGTGTGATATCTCTAGGAGAGACACAACCTATCCCCCAAAACCAAAACCAACAACTGAAAAGGAGTGCGAATCTGGCCTAGACCCTCTCATTGCGTGGTTTCCCCCAGATCTGTTTATTCCATTGATGGACAAGTGAATTGACGGAGACACGGGAAGAGCTGAGGGCGGAAATCAAAGTTTCTTCTCCAAAGTCCATCAAACTTCCATTCACCTCCTTGGTCTTTCCCCCTGGAAGGTGTCACTTCTGCCCTGGTTCTTACAGCTTCTCCCATTCTCTAGGCCTTCATGCAGTAGTGTCAGCTGTGGACTTGGGGCTATTCTTTGCACTGAAGAAAGGGCATCCCTCATTATTGTTGAGTTCCAGAGTCTCAAGAAAGGAAGAAAAGATTACCATCAAACACAATCACCAACATTTTCCCAAGGAAGATAGGAAAACGGCCCCCAAGCATGTGAAATGATGCTCCATTATCTTTCCGTTATTAAGAAACTGCTAACGAAAGCCACAGTGAAATGCCTTCTCATAGCCATCTGGGTGACCACGGCCAAACAAATGGGAAAGAACAAGAGTTAGTCAGGCTGTGAGGAATTTGGAACTCGCATGCATTCCTTGAGGGAATGTAAAATAATGCAGCCATTGTAGAAAACAGTTTGGAGGGTCCTCAAAAGATAAGCAAAGAATATAAGACCTAAAGAGACCCTAAAGAGTTGAAGCCAGGTGTGCAAACAAAACTTACACATGATTGTTCATAGCAAGACTGTTTATAAGAGCCCAAAGATGGAAACACCCCAATGCTTATCAGGTGAGGAATGGATCAACAAAATGTGGACCAAGTCCATCCAATGGATTGTTATTCAGTCATTAAAGGCCAGGCTGTACAGACACATTCAAAATATGTGAGAACCTCACGTTGTAATATTGGATGAACGGTACATCGCCCAAAACATTCATTGCAGAATGATGCCATGTACAGAAAATATCAAGAACAAGTCCATTCATAGAGACAGAAAGATTAGGGGAAATGACTAGGACCATTGGGTTCTCTTTTGGAATGATAGAAATTTCCAGAATGAATGATGATAGATGCACAAAAGTGGAAATGGATGACTACTGAATTGCATACCTCAAAGAATTCATTTATATTACATGGATTTTTATCCTTAATTTAATGGGTGACCGAAAACTCTAGTAGATGTCCATGGCTTAATGATGATGGCTTACTGGGGTAACCTGAATGAAAGACTTCAGAGAAGCTGGATGAGGCAGCTTTGTGGAAGGAGACGGCCTCACCTGAGTAGAACCTTGCCATACGATAGAACATGTCCCAGGTACAGGGCACCAGGCGTGTGGGATGACGGAACAGTGAACAGGAGTTATTTGTCTTTCCATTTGTGTCTTCTTGCAAGATTGAGAAGTAAGTCAGGCCACGAATAGTGTCATGGGGGAAGAAAACCACCGTACCTATTTCCTGAGCACGTCCAGGGACCAGGCAGCACGCCAAGTGCTTTGCAGCCAATAGGTCATTTGATCCTCCTAACAAGTCGACATTTTTCCCACAGTTTACCTGTGATGAAAAAAAGTCATTTGCTCGACCTGGGGTGGAATCATCACTTGTTCAACTCTGTGAAAAGAACTCCCAGAGGTGGGATTTGTCAGAGGCTCAGAGGCTCCATCCCTCCTCATTAACGTCCCTTTCTAAGATCTTCAAAGGTGTATTCAGGGACAGCAGGAGGGCTTTGTTCCTACACCAAATGTAAGCCTGAGTTGTATGGAGGAGTGAGTCCGTGATCTCTGAAACAAGGCTGTGTATATGGAAGAGGTTTCGTATAAAAACTGACTTGTGAAATTGTGAAGCTTGAGAAGTCTCTCGATCTCATATCTCTTGTCTCCACCCACGAGGTGGCAAAGACTCAGGGAAACTGGTGGTAGGATTAAATCAGACTTCTCTCTGAGGAGAGAAGGGCAGTGTCAGCCTGTTGCTCCAGCTTCAGTGCTCTGTGGACCACTTTCTCTCTCTCCTCTTTGTTCTCTTCAGGCCCTCAAGATGGGCTGCTGCCCTCACACCTAGGGAAGGAAAACCACTTTCCTAAGCCTTCTGATTGAACATCAGTTAACCATAGAAAACCCTCGCCGGACACACCCAGAAATACTGTCTAGCCATATATTGGGGCACCCCCATGAGGCGTCCAGCCAATGCATAAAATGAGCCACCACCTCCGTATTATTGAGCCCTTCTGTCTTGGGTTATAGAAAACACTTGCAAGATTATGTTGCTTTTTTATTTCAGGATTTTGGTAATAGTTAAAAATATATAAGCAGATCTAGACTATATTCATTGTGGTTTGATTAGGTTCAACAGAATAGTTTGAAAACTCTTGCATGGTTAGATGAAAAGATAGTGCTATTAGTAATATCCCAGTGCTTCTTATGTCTGAGAGCAGATTGTGCTTTTCTTGTATTCCATTACATTGTTCGTGTGAAATGTGCTCCATAGACTGTCTGGACAAAATTGGGAATCTTTTCAGAGAGAACTCTTTGCATCAGACTTGAGCAATCCAATTCATCACTTATTTATGCAATGTCTCTGGATGAACAATTTTATTTTTAACCTTTCTAATGACTGGAAAATATGGTTCTCCTATATCTCATTTGTATAAAAGAAATCAACAATTGTGTTAGGTTTACAGAAAAAAGGCCAAGATAATGGGGTTCTTATGACTCCACTCCCAGTTTCCCTCCTATCGTCTTGTGTTTGTAGGATATACCTTTGTCATGATTCTGTTCTGACGTTGTTGAAACAATTTGTGTCTTATTCACCTATCTCTTGTTCCCCTGGATCAACTCCCTTTTTCCACATCAGAATCCCAACAGGGGCTCATGACATCTAGCTGCCTGCGTCCTGATGCTTTTCTTATCACAACTTGTCAGAGTCCCCCATTTTGGTTGACTTTGATAGTGTGGCAAAATAGTGGTTGAGTGTTTCATACATTGTCCCTCAACTGGGATATGGTTTTCTGGTTGTTTTTGTTTGTTTGGTTTGTTTTTTTTTATCATACAGGGCTGGTTCTGTAGATGTTGGGAGGGGATGTACCATTTCTCACATGTTGTTAGGGAGAGGTACTTGGCCACGGGACGTATCCCTGTTGACACTGACCTTGAACATCTGTCTGAGAGGGCTCGGCAGCCTTCTCTGCTGTAGGACGACTCCTTTTCTCCGTTCATAGTGGGGTCCCTGGAGGAGCACTCAACACAGAGGAGCAGCACTTCATACGCCTGCCCCACCCTCCCCTGAATTTCACACACCACCTTTTAATATTTCTTCTGAGAGAGGTATTTGATTGGTTTTTATTTCGGTACCATGATTTACAAAACTGTTAATAATAGAGTTTCGGGTATACAGTGTTCCAACACCGGAGGGTCAGCCTCCCTCCACCAGCGGCTCAAGGTGCCCTTCCCACGCCTCTGCCTTGACAAACTCAGTTCTGCAGGTTGATTCTCAGAACTGTGACCATTGGCCATGGGTCATATTCTTACTATGTTTCTCTGTATTTCACATACGAGAGAGATCATTCTGTTTTTGTCCCTCCCCCTGACTGACTTTCCTTAGTATGATGCCCTCTAGTTCCAACCATGTAGCAGAGAATTACATGATTTTATCTTTGCTTGGTCCTGAGGAAGATAAATTTCTCACGGCAAATATATTCATCACAAACATATTCCATTGTGTATAGAGACCACAGTTTCTTCATCCGTTCATCTGTTCTTGGCCACTTGGGCTGTTTCCTAATCTTCGCTGTTGTGAGCAGTGCTCCAGCAAACAAAGACATACAAATGTCTTTTTGAAATAATGGTTTGGGGCTACTGAGGAACTTCTGGGTCATATAGAAGCACAATATTTAATTATTATTATTTTTAGAAGTATCTATGGGGCTGGAGCGATAGCACAGTGGGTAGGGTGTTTGCCTTGCACACAGCCGACCCAGGTTCAATTCCCAGCATCCCATATGGTCCCCTGAGCACCGCCAGGTGTAAATCCTGAGTGCAGAGCCAGGAGTAACCCTTGTGCAACGCCGGGTGTGACCCAGAAAAGCAAAAAAAATAAAATAAAGTTTCATAATGTGGCGTTGTTCCATTTGTTTATTTTTGCTTCTATTTGCTTGGCTCATAGCATTGAGTGGTTGTGTAGTGTTTTACCTATGTTATCTTTGCTATAACTAATATGAATTTAGGTCTTATCTTAAAGTCCTAATTGATTTTGAATTAACTTTTGTGTTATGGTGTGAGACAAGGATATGAAATCTTTTTTTTTTTTTCCATGTGGCTAGCCAGTTTTCTCCTGAACCATTTGTTGAAGAGGTTATCCTTGTTCTACTTCCTCCAGCTAGGTCTTTTGTCAAAGTTTAGCTGCTATTTGATTGGTACTACATGAAGATAGGCTATGAGAGGATGATTGTGTTTGCCTTCAATTTTCTGTGAAGGAAAGTTCTTTCAACAGCATCCAGACTGCTATTTTGGGCAGGATAATTCTTTTGATTGGGCCTGTCCTCTACTTTGTAGAATGGGTAGTGACACTTGTCACCTCTAGGCACCTGAAAACAGTATTAAATAATTTCCAACCATCAAAAGCACTTCCACAGATTTCCAAATATCATTGGGGATCTCAAAATTCATCCTATTCCCTGTACCACTTGAGAACTACCTCATAGTAAATTAATATTCTGAAATATGAAGAGAGAGTTTTCTAGAAAAAATATTGTCTTATGAAACCTTACTCCATTTTCAGGCACAAAAATATTATATACTAGGAAAAAACTCCTCCTATTTGTGACTTATGTTTGATAGAAATCAGGAAACAGAGACATTTGTTCGAGGACCAATTCCAGAGGCAGAACATAGAGCAGAAAGCTATGCTCTAAGCATGCGAGTCCCATTGAGCGTAGCACGATGTTGTGCTATGTAAAAATCTTGGTGTTCCCTTCTCTGTGTGTTGGGAAGACCCATTCAAGTTGAAAGATGCGTGCAGAAAGTAGACTATAGATCAAAATTAATACCTCTATACCTCTATTGCAAACTTCGACACCCAAAAGGAGGGAGAACAAAAGGGAATGCCCTGCCGCAGAGGCAGGGTGGGGTGGCGGGGGATGGGGTGAGGGTAGTGGGAGGGATACTGGGAACATTGGTGGAGGAGAATGGGCACTGGTGGAGGGAGGGGTAAACGATCACTGTATGACTGAAATGCAAACACGGAAGTTCATACGTTTGTAACTGTACCTCACGGTGATTCACTAATAAAAAATTTTTTAAAAATCTTGACCACTCCAATCCTAAAGAAAATTTCTGATATATTTTCATCTTTGTATTAATCAGAATGGACAAAGTTATGCTGTGATAACAAACATCTCTAAATCTCAGATTTTTTTTTTCTCATCCATGGTACACGTCCAGTGAGGGCCAGAGCTGGCTCTAATCTGTGGGGTCACTCGGGAGCCCAGCCTGCAGGAGACGACAGCTTGATCTGTGCATACTCTCGGTCTTCCTGGGGCAGAGAAGTGGACAGTGCAGTGTTCATGCTGGCCATCGTGGGCTTCAGAGAGTGACAGTCATCATTTTCACGTGCTCTTCAAACCAAATCAAAAGGTGATGTCTTACTTCAGGAACACAAGAAAGGGCACTTTTGCCAAGTTCCTGGGTGGAGGGAAACCAGAATATTTGTAGGAGAGCAAATTACCTTTATAGCTTTGAAATACAAAATGGTACTATAGTGGCTAAAGCAGCTACTGAAGGATCGTTAACCAATGCATGGAATGCTTTCTCTATGGCAAGGTCTCAAAAATGCTGAATAAAACTTATATTTTAAGATGCCAGAGAGCTCAAAAGCCTTGCATTGAGGAGGCCCAGGTTCAGCACCCAGCACTGCATGATCCTCTGAGCACCACTGGGAGCCATCCCCGAGATCTGAGACAGGAGTAGCTCTCAGAGCACTGCAAGATGTGATCCCTCCGAGCAAACAAACAAACAACAACAACAACAATAATAATAATAATACTGTCACTGACTGTCACGGTCATCCCATTGCTCGGGCGGGCACCAGTAACGTCTCCATTTTGAGACTTCTTGTTGCTGTTTTTAGCATATCGAACACACCACGGGTAGCTTGCCAGGCTCTGCTGTGCGGGCGAGATACTCTTAACAATAACACTAATAATAAAATATACAGTTTTTTTTCAGGGATAAGAATTTTCATGAGATGTGATCAGAAGCTATTACTGCCGTGTTAGGACCAAGATTTGGGGTTTGGTTGTGTTGGAAAAAATCTCGTCCTTGTTTCTTCTCATGACTTGGTCTCTTTGATAACAGATCAAAGAGATCTTTGTGGTTTTGGTTTTATTGGGGGTGTGTGGGTTCACTCCCATGTGGTTCAGGAGACTTGGTGGTGCCAGGGCTTGAACCCCGGCCTCCTGCATGCAAAGCATGCACTCAGATCACTTAGCTTCTCTCTGATCCCTGCTACTATTAAAAAATTAATTTACTTTTCTTAACTGTGTTGGCACCGTGATTTACACAGTTACTCCTAGTTAAGTATCAGGAGTACAACGCTCCAACACCACTCCCACTGCCAGTGTTCACCAACCCCCACCAACGTCCCCAGGGTTCCTCCCACCCCAGACTCTGCCTCCTTTGTAGGCACATTCTCGAGTTTGGCTCTGTACTTTAGATCAAAGAGTCAACCTTTATCAAAGGGGGTCATGGAATCCGAGTTCCGTGTCCACAGATGTACAGGAGGGGAGATGGAGATCTCAGTGACTCTATTTCCGATCTCCCAAAGAAGACTGAAATTAAAGAAAGGGAGGAGATTCTTTGACGGAGTGCTCTGTGAGAACTCTGGACATAAGAAATGGAGAGTGCGTACCTTGATAATAACAGAGCACTAGCAGGTGGAAAGGTGGCAATACCTCACCCCTCCCTACCTGTATGTGAAGATCTATCAAAGTGTATATGGGGGGCCAGAATGATAGTATGGCGGGTAGGTCATTTGCCTTGCACTCGACCAACCCAGGTTCGATCCCTGGCATCCCATAGGGTCCCCCAGCCCCACCAGGAGTGATTCCTGAGTGGAGAGCTAGGAGTAACCCCTGAGCATTGCTGGGTATGACCCCAAAATAAAAAAAAAACAAACACAAACAAACACAAAAAAATCAAAGTGCATATGGATCACTCTGGTCATGAAGGAGGAGGGTGCTTCTTCCTTGGGTGGCTTGGTGGACTGTGGGCACTGAAGCTAGGGAACGGACTCCGAAGAGGCATTTCTATCCACACCTGATTAACCATGAAGACCAAGGCACAGGCTCCTCTCTTTTTTTTTTTTAATAAAATTTTATTAGAGAGCCATGATTTGCAAAGTTACTTATAGTTGCATTTTAGGCATACAATAACTCAACACTAATCCCACCACCAGTGTCAACTTCCCTCCACCGGTGTTCCCAGATTCCCTCCCCATCTCAACCCCACTGTAGCCCCACCTGTCAACTTGACAGGCACATTACAGAGTTTCAGTGGTTGTGGCTTAGATCTCATGCTTTAAGTTCTGTTGAGTCTGTGTTTGGGGTATAGGGCTCACCCCCTCACTCCTATTACTGAAGACCTGATGCCTGTTTACCCATTACTTTTTTTTTTCTTTTTGGGTCACAACTGGCAATGCACAGGGGTTACTCCTGGTTCTGCACTCAGGAATTTGTCCTGGCGGTGCTCAGGGAACCATATAGGATGCTGGGAATCGAACCTGGATCGGCCGAGTGCAAGGCAAAGGCCCTACCCGCTGTACTATCACTCTAGCCCAACCCATTACTTCTTGTCCTCTTCTTTCCTCCTTGATTTACTTCCTTCTCGTCCATCTCTTTTCTAAACACTGAGGACAAAGGTGATCAAGGCATCCTCCTTTTACTACGATGCATTTCCCCAGCCAGTATTCTATTTTTCACAGATAAGTGAGATTTTTCTCTCTTCTAGAGAAGCACCTAATGTTTTTTTTAGGCAGAAGAACCTGGACATTGATTTAATAAACTCTCACTTACATGCAAAGGCTTGTGAAGCCTGGGAACATTCTAGTCGTGTGAAGACTAATTGCAAAAAGATATTTGCCCTTCTACAAAATGCAAATATACTCCAGTGTTAGTTACAATAACCAAGGGCTGGGAACAGCCCAAGTTTCCAATAAAAGATGAGAGGATAAAGAAGATCTGTCAAGGGCACAATGAAATACTGCTCAACTATAAGAAAAGATGACATCTTGACTTGTGAGGACATGGATGGAGCAGGTAGGGGTCATGCTAAGTGGAATAAGTCAGGAGAAAGACAAATACTGGATTCTCTCACTTGGACTTAGGCTATAAAGCAGGCAGGCAAAGGAACAGAAAATATCCAATGAAAACCAGCCACTGAACTTTGACCAGAGAACGGAGGTTATGAGGAGGTGCGGGCACCCCAGTGGGAGGAGGCCCGATGGGTATCGGTGGAGGAATATTGGTACTTTGATAGTGAGTGAGGTGAGCTAACAGGTACTTGGAAGAGGGATGAAATTATACCCCGAAGACATATACAATCTCAAAAGCATTGTTGCCTCAGCAAAAAAGAAAGCGAACAAACTATTAACTATTATAAAGCAAATCTCAATGTTAGATGTGATGCGGACAGTTATTTTATTTTTAAAATTGAATCACCATGAGATACACAGTGACAAAGTTCATGATTGGGTTTTAGTCACACAATGTTCCAACCCCCGTCCCTTGACTGTATATATTTCCCACCACCAATGTCCCCAGTGCCGCTCCTACCACCCCACCCTGCCCCACCCTAGTCTGCCTCGATAGCAGGCACTTTCTCTCTCTCTCTCTCTCTCTCTCTCTCTCTCTCTCTCTCTCTCTCTCTCTCTCTCTCTCTCTCTCTCTCTCTCGTTCTCACTCTCTTTCTCTCTGGGCATTCTGGTTTTCAAGGCAGGCTCTGAAAGATTATCGTGTCTATTTTTTTTTTATTTTTGGGTCACACCTGGCGATGCACAGGGGTTACTCCTGGCTCATGCACTCAGGAATTACTCCTGGCAGTGCTCAGGGGACCATATGGGATGCTGAGAATCAAACCCGGGTCAGCCACGTGCAAGGCAAATGCCCTCCCCGCTGTGCTATCGCTTCAGCCCCTTGACTGTTATTTTAAACGTGGGTATTGGACAGTTGTATTCATTCTCATATATTGGAACTAAAGTTGATTAAAGCAGTTGTACATGTATGACTATGTGTATAAGTCTAGAAATCCACCTAGAAATCCATTCCCAACAAAGTATACAGGCATTGCAGTGCCCAGTGCAAATGACACGCTACACGTGTGTGTTGGCTGATGGACATTTGCTTCATGAGAGCCTTCTGCTCGGAACCTCTCTGGACATGGCTCCTTATTGAGAAGGAGAGTGCGGCTGGGACTCAGAACTCACCGCATCTTTGCTGATGGTGAAACACCCAGATGGGTTCTCTCTCTCCTGGGAATGGGGAAACATTCCCATCTCACCCCTGAGGTTTTCAAGGTTAAAGTGTTGTTTGTGATGCCTGGATGCTCATTCATGTGGTGAAGTTTGTTTTTGTTAATTGCCTGTGAGTCAATCGCGCAACCACATTTTGCCAGTGAAATCAGCTCACTCTCCAAGCACACACTTTCAAGTTGCTCTAGGTAAAGAAGGAAGATGCTTGGGAGACTTCTTTGAAGTACCGGCCTGCAGAAGAGAGGCTGATGTCTTTTGCCTGGGATCATCACCATTAATGTGCATAAAAACCAAGAACTAAATTTGAGAGCTAGTTAACTCCGAGATGATGATGATAGGCTAGGGGAGGAATGAAAACAGAGGCAGATGAGGTACCCGAAGGCCTTTGTTTTGTCTAAGTGGCAGGGGTAGGTATTGATAAATTGAAGAAATGAATGGGGAAAATAATGTGCTTTTGGAACAACAAAGGTCAGAGCAATTTGAGAGAGCAGGAATAGAATGCTTATCTTTCCAAGGAGCAAAGAGTTTGATCTATCCAATGGAGAGAAGGAAAAATGAAAGATAGTATGGTGAATGAGACGAAAATATAAGATGCCAGAAATAAATCCCAAGATGGCAGTATTTGTAATATGGATGAAGTTGCCAGTTGAAAGATTGAGGTGCTCCCCTAGCAATTGCTTAGCAAAAAGGGCAATGTTTTTTTCTAAGAGAGCAGTCAAAGAAAGGAGTTTGGTTAGACTCATTCGAAATGTAAAGACATGTATCCTAGGCAAAAGAAAACTCAAAGATAGAATAGCACTATTAATTTTCGATAAAGTGGAATTGAAGGAGAAAATTGTCAAGAGCACAGTAACTTTAGTTACTAAGTAAGACATACTTGGTAAATAAAGAGTAAGAAATACACTCAAAATCAGCATTTAATATTACCAAATATGATCACCTTAACATTTCAGGAATGGTAACTGAGAGAGCTGTCATTGTCACTGTCATCCTGTTGTTCATCGATTTGCTCGAGCGGGCACCAGTAACGTCTCTGTTGTGAGATTTGTTGTTACTGTTTTTGGCATATTGAATACACCACGGGTAGCTTGCCAGGCTCCACCGTGCAGGCGAGATACTCTTGGTAGCTTGCCAGGCTCTCTGAGAGGGACGGAGAAATCGAACCCTGGTCAGCCACATGCAAGGCAAATGCCCTACCCACTGTGCTATTGCTCCAGCCCAGGGAAATTATAGACAGCATTTAAAAATATTTAGCAAAAATTTTAAAAGTAGTTATAATAGTGCTTGGAAAGAAGTATAACCTTAGATACATTTATTTGAGAACAGGACAAAGTGAAAAAAAATTTCTAAAGCATTAATTGGAGAAGTTAGAAAAAAAGAACAAACAAAGAAAAAAGCCATGGTAAGTTTAAAATAAGAAAGTTAGCTTCTTAATAATAGAGAATATGGCTGAAACCAAAATGTTGTACTTTGAAAACAATTCCAAAAATATTTTCTCTGGCCAGACTGAGTAGGATAAGGCAAGAATAAGAAAATAACAAAAATATATATTAACAGTCAGGGAAATGAAGTAGAATACATAAGAAAAATATGAAAGAACATTATGACTACCTATACATCAGTAGATTTGAAAATGACATAAAATAGGTACGCTGGTGGAAAAATATAAAACGCCAAAATAGTGTCAAAGAAACTGAAAAAAATGGAATAGATCTGTCAGCAATAATGAAGTTAAAATCATTTTTGAGCTCTGTTTTCCCACAAAAGTGGTTTTATGGGCAAGTTCTACCAAAGGTTAAAAAAAAAGCAGACAGCTGTAGGAAATAGGAAAAGAGTGACAGCATTAGAAATCATTTTGTGAGACTAGTACATTATTGATTCCAAACCCGCCGGGGTTAGTAGGAGAGATCATTTGTCTTTTGAACAGAGATGTAAAAAATGTAAAATGAAATATTAGCTACAAATATACCCGGGTAAAAGTAACACACGATTAGGAAGAGGTTAGCCCAGAAAAGCAAAGATGGTTTAACCTCAGGAAATGTACTGCTACATTATACGAAGGGAGAAAAATCACTTGATTATCTTGTTTGTAGCAAAGCATTTTTTTTTAAAAAGTTCAACATCAATTTATGATAAAATTCTTGACAAATTATGTCTAGGAGGGAACAGACTTCCTTAATATGGTAAAGATTTATGTACCTGACCTACAGCAGAAAACATACTTCAGAGAAATTCTGGATTCATCCCTTTTAAGATTAGGAACATATGCTGCTATTGTTTAACAGAATACCAAATGTCCTGGCCAACTGCAATATAAAAACAAAACAAGACAATGTAATGATTGGGAGGAAAGGAATCAAATTATCATTTATTGATGATAAGAGCTAAATAAAAGTCTATGAGAATCAACAGGAGAAGACTAGAAATATGGCATTTTAGTTTATAAGACACATAAATTTTTAAAAATCACTTGCATTTCCCTACCACCAGTAACCAACCAGAAAATAATGTGGGATGCAAGATACTTTTCTGGAGAGAACACAAACTGTAACTTATTTACGAATTTAAAATATACGTAAAATGTATAAGAGACATTTTAAGAAGATGTGAGGGGGGCTGGAGTGATAGCACAGCGGGTAGGGCGTTTGCCTTGCACGCGGCCGACCTGGGTTCGAATCCCAGCATCCCATATGGTCCCCTGAGCACCGCCAGGGGTGATTCCTGAGTGCATGAGCCAGGAGTGACCCCTGTGCATCGCCGGGTGTGACCCAAAAAGAAAAAAAAAAAAGAAGATGTGAGTAAATAGAGAGCTATTCCATACTGATGAATGGATTACTTTAATATTAACATCTTAGTTAAGATTTTCTCCAAAGCAATGTACATTATCCATGTGATTGAAACAAAATTCTAGTTCAGCTTTTAAAAGGATGTTACAAGGCCCTTCTATATACAGAAGAATTCAGGTAAAAATGCTAAGTTACTTTGCAAAAGAAGATGAAGAAGGCAGAGTTCACATACATAACCATTGAGTAGACCAACTGCACAGAAATAACGGAAAGCAGATACAGCATATTATATCTACTAATCCAATATAATAAAGGTCAGTGGTCCATTAGGACACATTACATAGTACATAATACAAGGCATTGAGAAAAATGGACTCACTGAGAAAAAGAAATACCATGTGCAAAGAGAACCCAGCATAGATGGAAAGTCTAAATATGAAAAGTTTAATAGAATGCTAAGAGATAAAATATAGACCCTCTGGGAAAGGGGAAAGGAAAATTGGTTCTGAAAAATACAAAAAAAAATACAAAAAAAATTAAAGAGATAAACAGACAACACAGGGACTGGAGCTCAAGAGATACAGTATGTGCCTGACATGTGTGAGACCCGGAGTTCTACCTCTGGCCCCACATGGCCCACCAAGGAAGGAATGTTCAGCAATGATGCTGGACCCCATAAGCACTATCAGCCCCCTTCTACAGATATTAACATGATAAATGAATACATTTTCAAAGGCAGCACAAAGTTAATATACAGATGAGAGTTGAGGAAAACATAGCTGCAATGTCTAAGACTAATCATAGATCAATATTAGAATGCAGGGCCCTTCCTGGTCAATAAGAAAATGAGAAGAGTGTAGTGAATCACGAACAAGGGCCTGAGCTGCAAGTCACAGAAGGGACAAGCCCTTCTTGTCTAACAGAACAACAGTACGTGAAGAGATGCTCAAACTTAGTGATATTCAGAGACATGCAATATCCAATCATAGACCAACACTTCCATTTTAATCGGCAACGTTGATAGCCAAGTTCATTGGCTAAGGCGCTGTTTGGCAGGCTCCAGAGTCCTTCTGTGGTACCAGTGGGAATGGAAGGGGTGCCCAGGTCAGCCCGTGGAGGCAGAGCCCACCTCAGTGAAGACGTGCTTCTGTTTACCCACAGAACTGTACTGGTGGACCATGGTGGACAAACGGTTTTGCACGACTCCACACCCATGCTCAAGGTCTACTTTCTTCATGGTGGAGCAAAGGAGTTGAGTGTGTCAGTGGGAGGACAAAGAGTCCAGTAAACCGCCCTGGCTGATTCTCACAGAACACCAGCAGTGATCAAATTCAGGCTATCTGAGCAACAGGGAGGGGACTCTCAAAGAGAGAAAGAAATGACGCATATCCCATTGCGATTCAGGTCCGTTTCAAAAATACAGAGATCGGGGCTGGAGCAATAGCACAGTGGGGAGGGCGTTTGCCTTGCACGCGGCCGACCCGGGTTTGATTCCCAGCATCCCATATGGTCCCCTGAGCACCACCAGGAGTAATTCCTGAGTGCATGAGCCAGGAGTAACCCCTGTGCATCGCCGGGTGTGACCCAAAAAGAAAAAAAAATTACAGAGATCGACCTGCAATTTCACCTCCTATAGTAGACACAAGTTTGAGGCTACGTCTCCAATGCCGTACGATGGTTGGGCGCTGGGGGTGGAGGTGAGAGAGGAGCGGGAGTGGAGAGGTCCGATGAAAGGCAGGCAAGACAAAAAGAAGAAGATGAAGGTGATAGGCACGAACCCAAACTTAAAATAAACCCAGCCATCTGCCTCTGAAACCCAGAAAGCAAGGCAAAACCATCTCTGTTTACTCAGTTTGGCCCGTGTTTATTTTCTTGCTTGCATGGAACATAGACAACTTAAAATGGGATGTTTTTAATACTCAAAGTCACAATGGAAAGGACACTTGCCCCTTCTTCCCCCCCAAAAAAAGAACACTTCCGGTTGCTGTGATTTGGCAGGGGGCCAGGGCAAGCCCGTCAATGCTCAGCCCCCGTTTCCAGCACCTGGTTTCACGCAGGCTCCCTCTGCAGCCTGTGGAAAACTCCCAGGGGGCCTTCTGCTCCCCCAACCCGAGACGCCTCCCACCTGACCCCACGCCCAGCCCTCAGCTTGCTCTGCTGTCCTGGTTGATCGATGTCTCCCCTCCCCCCGTGCTGTGTCAGTCAGGCTGGCAACTTGATGGTGTGCGATGTGATTCCCGGCCAAACCCAGCAGGCTGCGGCAAGTTGTGACAGGCCAACTGTTTCCCCAACAATGTTCGGGTTGTACCAGACAGCACCGACGCGAGACGGACTTCTCGCTGAGAGTCTGTTAGAGTCCTTGCGTGCTCTTTGTAACGTGGGGCCCAGCACACGGACGGAATGTCAGACGCTCTGTCTTCTGAGGGGGACTGCAGGCCAGCGAAGAGTCACGACGATCCAGTCACTCCCGACCTCCTTCAGCTCAGATTACTGCAGTCCTGAAAGTTGGTCTGATGTATAAAAATAAAAAGAAAAGGCGCGGGCGAGGGAAGGGACGCCTCACAGCACCGAGCCAGGCACAGGGCCTAGGGCAGCAGCCGTCTCTCCCGCCACCCGAGTTCGGTAGCCTCCGGTCATTTCCCCCACCCCGGGGAGGTTGATGGCGAAGATGTGGCAGGCGAAGGAAGGAACGGAGCCATGATGGTTGGTCTCACTTGCAGTTTATTCCAGTCTTCCCTCTATACACTCTCCGTCCTCTATACACTTTCTGTCCTCTATACACTTTCTGCCCTCCATACACTTTCTGCCTCTATACACTTTTCCGCCCCCTCACCTTCTCTCCCAACCCCTTTTATTGATCATGGCCCTTCTAAAGGGCGCAATACATTGACGTCACCAAAAGCACCAAAAGATCTTACAGGAAGAACATTGAGGCAACATAATTCTCTTGTATCTGCAGGCCCTTAATCTAGGCCCCCCCCCCCCCCCCAAAGAAGATACAAAACCAAAACGGAAGCCTTCTTTGGGCTGAAAGCACTCGGATTTACATCCCAAAGACCAGGCTGGGCTGCAGCCTGGAATCTACAATGTCAAATCAATTCTGGCTAGCACCTTAGATCCGGGTCAAAGATCAGCTAGGTTTCTGTGACAAAAGGTTTCTGTGACAAAACTCCAGAAGGCAGCTGGAAAAGGGGAAATATTCCAACAGTCTGAGTTTCAGAAAACCCTTAACATTGCATTTTCCTACTTCCCAGTGTCCCTCAACACACACACACACACACACACACACACACACACACACACACACACACACACACACACGGGGATCCCCTATTCTGGTGACCCCACTTCCTCCTCAACATCCCCAACACACACATACACACACACACACACACACACAGAGGAATTCTGGTGACCCACTTCCTCCCAACACACACACACACACACACACACACACACACACACACACACACACACACACACACACACACACGGGGATCCCCTGTTCTGGTGACCCCACTTCCTCCCCAGGCAGGTTTTAACTTCAGTTTCATTTTGTCCCATGAAGACACAGGGCATCTGGAAAATATCCATGGTTCAATAAATGTTCATGAGTGGAACCCTATTAATAGTTCCCCAAGCTGTCTTTCTTTCTCTCCCCAATCAAGTTTTGTTTTAGTAGCCTTTAATTTTTTTTTTTAAAACGGTGATAAGGTGATAATACCATGGAAGGTTGTAGTTCCAGGCATGTAGCAGATTTCCTAATAATAACTCATTTTGTTATGGTGGGTGGACATGGGATTTGTCACTGGGCACAGTTCAACCCCAAACCTTGCTATGGACTCAGCCTCTCCCAGTCGTGTAAGGCTGCTGCTGCGGGTGATCATTTCTTCACAGGTGACCACTCGAGTGGAAAGCCATGTCATGAGTGTTTAAGAAACGTTTCATCTATAAAGATGATGATTTTGGCTATTTTCAAAAAGTCCCAGGGTCACAGAGGTCAGCAGTTTCAGTCAGCACACCTGCGCTCCATGAACTGTGGGGTGAATAAATAATTGGGGAGCTTGTCAGCTTCCAGCTCCCCTGATCAGGAGCAAATCTCTCTAGCTAATTATATTTATTTATTTTTTTTTAAAGCAGCTGTGTTTGAAAGGCAGCATTACCTCTAATTAGTCGGAGGATCTTGAATAAATTAATTTACCTCCCTTCGCTGCTCCCTCGCCTGGGAGCTGAGCGGGTTCTTTATTCCTCTGGCAAGTACATATGAAATTTGTGCTCTGTGCCGGGGCGCCATTAGGAATTGGGACTGGAGCTTCAAACGCAAGAGACCAAGTTACCTCCATGGCGGAACTTAGTGGGTTTGAACTTTGGTGTCACGAACAAAGAGCTCGACAGAAGTGTGAATACAAAAATCCATCCCTTGGAGACAGTTGTAGGACTTAACCTACGGAGACAGAGTACAAATTCCTGGTACCTTACAGCATCCTGGGTGGAGGGTCCTTGAGAAAAAAGATCGTAATTCAAGTCTATCTCTCCTTCTGGCTTCCACAAGAGACCAGAACAGTGGTGGCGTGGGAGCAGCGAGTGAGCTTGGCACGGTGCTGACAATCCTTGGAAACTTTATCGTGGGGAGAGACACGTGTGGGTCCCTGAACTTAGAATGTGTGGGGGACACCGCCAAATAGCAATCTGGTAGAAGTCCTCACACTCGAGAGAGAGGACAGTAGGGAGGTCACTTGCCTTGCACGCAGCTGATCTGGGTTGGGTTCCCAACACTGCATATGGACCCCCCAAGCATCCAGAAGCTCAGAGCCAGAAGGAAGCCCTGAACATCACCAGGTGTGGCCCCAAAACCAAAATTTTTTTTTTAAGTTCTCCTACCAACCCCTGCTTCACACTCATAAGTTACTGGACACAGAGGTGGCTTGGGGATCATTTCCCAGCAAGGGTCTGAGCGGCTCTTGGCTCACTTTTGGGAGTTAAAGCTGATTTGCGTGTGTCTTGTAGTTGGGAGAACAGGGCAGCCTCCGGCCAGTCCTTTTCTTCTTTATTCTCTCTTGTAAGGATCTTGGGCAATCTTCTTTGTCTCCGAGGAGCCTGTGTCTGCTTCCTGGGGCTAGCATAGGGGAAGTGTGGGGTCCCCCAGCTGAGATTCCTTGCATTGGTAAATTCAGGGAGGTGCCTGTCTTCTTCATGCCGGTAGGACTCCAGCTCTGGAGAGGAAAGAAGCTTCCTCTGATGGCTGGGCGTGGTTACTCCCTGTGGCCTGAACTAGACTTTTGAGAGTGCTCCCTTTCCCCTTGGCATCAGTTTAACTCTGGTTCTGCTTACAAAACCTCTTACTAGGTAGTTACTTAATAGATTGAGAACAGCTTCACTGCTCTATACTTTGTGGTCCGTTTGGAAGGGATTGTGAAATCTGAAAGGCACGTAGAGGGAAGAGGTCTGGGTAAACAGGTCAGCAGAAATCAAGTTTGAATGTGAGAACCACTCAGTGGAGTAGAAGCCAAGGCGCTGGAAATAAATCAAAAGGAGCAAACACATTTTTATATTATCTTTATTTAAATATTTGTTACATCCATTACACCACTGAGGTCTATTGACCTTTTCTTGGGGACATTGATTCTTGGGGTTTGGGTTCTTATTTCCCCTAAACCAAGTAATCACTTGAACTCCTTGGCATTGCTCTTGGCCATGGATGCATGAGAGATAGGGAGCGGGAATTAATGCCTTCTCTGGTTGCCCATCTGTGCCTGAGCCAGCCCAGCCTATGGGGCCTTGAAGGCCCACGCAGCCAACACAAACACACTGATCCCCCCTGAACTTGTTAAGAGGAGTCGAGCTGGGTTGCAGAAAATTCCAATGATTGCTCCTGGAAACACAATCAGGTCTCATAGTTCAAGTATGTCACCACAGCCTGCAAGCGAGCATTCCTTCTCAAGTGAAAGTAAACACAAGACTGACTTTCCTGTAGGAATTCCACAGGACAGAGATTTCAACATATCCAACACAAGGATTTTCACCTTCGGGTCTGCTCTGACCAGGAGCAGCGATAAGGAGAGTCAATCTGTTGTTGCCTGGGGTTTTCTGCAGGCCAGGAGAGGGACGGACTGGACATGGTTGCTCACAGCCTTGTAGACTAGCCACACTCAACTATGGAGTCAAGCTGGAGCATGAGTGACCTCTAACATCTAAAGGAACATGTGCTCCTTGTAAGTTTATCCTCTGATTTTTTAAAAATCGTGTTTGCTGACATACAGCCTTCATTAAGCTGCCACAGACTTAAGATAATAGCAGGAAGTTCTGTGCAGATAAACCCAGTATGGCAGTCAGCAAAGAATGGGACTTAGTCAATTAAATCATTAATGGATATTTGAAATGCCTTTATAATGGGGCGCCAATGCAGTGCGCACATTTAGAATAAGGGGAGAACATCTTATCTCACCCCATGGTGCTGGTGGGGGCCAAAGGAGTCTCCCTTGAACTTGCTCTGTTTATAGATGGGAAGGAATGAGGTTTATTTGAACTGGTTTTGTTTTGAGTTTGTGTGGCTTTTTCCTCTCCACTGCAGAATGTATTCTCTGAGTTCCTGTGTCTCTGCACGGGGCTTTCTTTTTCTGTAGCAGTGCCAGAGTTTATCACCACTCACTTCTGGAGAGTGTTCATGCTGCAGTCACTTCCTGTCTGTGAAACAATCATAACATTCACCAGAGTGCTGGGTGTTGAGATCACGTTGACAATTGTTACCTGAAATTGCAAAAAAAAAAAAAAAAAAAAACCACCCCCCCCAAAAAAAACCCACCAAAAGCCGAAATCAAAACACCAATAAAACGTTTGAAAGAGGTTCTTGCCAGAGGTTGACACTGTTTATAGAGAAATACTCTTCTAGTTTCAATTATGTGGGGATAGAATGAAGGAGGCCTGTAAACAGACTGGGGGGAGAAGCCAGTGTTATCGTGTCCCAAAAGCTCTTTAGGGAGCCATTGGTCCCTGCTTTCCTGCAGTTAGAGAAATTCTACACATTGGGGGGCGTCCAGAAGTGGGGTCTGGGAGTACAGAGCCGGGATTCCCACTGTTCAGCCAGGGTGTGAATCCTGGGGTATCCCAAGGGGGAAAATGCACCAAGAGTCCCACCCACAGAGAATCTGCTTCACTTCAGCCTGGGAGTTTGCATGTCTAGTAGGTTCCCAGGTGCTGCTGCCGCTGTGGGTACAAAAAACATTTGAGAACCCCTGATACGGTAAGGCCAAAGGGCAGGTGGCCAAAATTCCCCGTGGGACTTTATCCTCCCCTTCTTGTTGAAAGGAGAAAAACATTTTGAAAAAGATAAGTTTGTTGTTTGCTTTAAGTGTGATTATAGGCATTCCTGCTTTCATGATATACTCGTTTCCCAACAAAGCCATGCACAGAAGGACCGAGTTCAGACGTCCAAAGGAACAAAGTTCCAATGAACTCACGAATGTAGCAATGGAAAAAAAGTGCCAATGAGTCCTCTTTGCTTTTATCTAGCTCTTTTCCATAACGTCGGGGTCTGGTTCCCTCTAAGTGCAATTCACTGGGAGAGATGACCAAGAAGCACTTGGTCACAAACGGGCTTCGTGTCAAGTTCAAGTCTTCTGGGGTGTCAGGGTCTGTGGCAGGTTCAAGTGTTCCGGGGTTGTCGGAGTCTGTTGCAGGTGTTTCTTCAGCATCCTGATGGAACTCTGACCTTCCGGCCTCTTTACACCTTATTCTTCCGCAACCCTGGGCGTGTCCCATCATCGACGGTGAGAACAAGTAGCAGAATTCCACATTCCTGGGACTGGGGTGACCTTCAAAGCTGGATGGTCCATCTCCATGGAAGCCTGTGAGGGATAGAGGGAAATAGGAGGCAGCGGGCTCTATTCAGACTGGGGACGGCATGCACCATTGGTTTTTTTTGGAAAATTCTAAAGGAATTTCTAGAATGTTGATGATTCGTTATCTCAGCGGTCCCAAACGTGTCAGCGAGCGTCAGGAATACATCCTCTATTCTGGGGCTCGATGCACTTAAGCTGCAGGTAAAATCACAGGGATCCACACCCGTGGCTCAGAAGTTGAAAAGGCAGAGGAGAGGCAGCCAGAGTGTAGAGGCTACTCATTCTCAGGGGCGGGGAAGCAAGGAGAGAAACCAGACTTGTGCGTCTCTCCTTATTCGGTGCGGTGGTCTACCAGCGTTCCCCAGGAGGTGAGAGCCAGGGTTTGCCTCTCTCTCTGAGTAACTCCTTCCTCTTCTCCTTTCCAGCCACCTCCTCCCGGCTCTCCTCGGTCAGGGCGGCCACCGAGCTGCCCTTCTGGCAGCCCTACCCGTCCCGGCCAGGGACCCCCCGCACGACTGCGTCTGCTCCCTGCCTCGTCCACCTGTTCCAAAGCATCTCACCAGATTGCCGTGGCCTCCACAGGCTTCCTGGTAGACTCAAAGGGATAATTGTGGTTTCTCAGTTACAAGTGCGATCCGAGGTGACAGGCTTGTGGTCTGTCCAGCTGCAGGGGGAGTTAGAATTACCCGCGCCTGCCGGCTCTCTGCTTACGGAACTGGAGGACTCTCCTGCTCCCTGCCCGGCTGTGCCTCCTCGTCCCTGTGATGTGTAGAGCAAGAGTCCCCAGGGCCGCTCACAAACAGCCCCCCACCCCCCCAGGCCCTCGGAGTTTCTCAACCTGTAGGCATGATAGAGAGGTCCAGCATGTTCTGATTTATCTCCTGGATCAATGGCGAGAAACCATTACTTGCCATGGGAAACAACCAGCCATCCTAAGCGTGGGGGCAAAGGCGTTGGAAATACTTTTCCCCCCTCAGTGCTGGTTTCTTCCCTCTTGTACCTTTGAATTTTACTCAGTTCTTACTATTTTTTGGGGGTCACACCCAACAATGCTCAAGGGTTACTCCTGGCTCATACACTCAGGAATTACTCCTGGCGGTGCTCGGGGGACCATATGGGATGCTGGGGATTGAACCCCGTTTGGCCGCATGCAAGGCAAACGCCCTACCCGCTGTGCTATCGCTCCAGCCCCAGTTCTTACTCTTTGATGAGCCTCGGGAAGCCCTTTTCTGGGTAAAAGAGAAGGAAAGGAAGTAAGAGTAAGGTATCTTACTCTAAAGCCTGTAATCCCCAAGTCATAAGGAACTTGGGGGTTTCCAACGTGACCCACTGAGTCTCATGAGAGGTCTTGCTTAGGGTTAAAAGCACTTTTCCCTCAAAGTTTCTTCCTGACGTGAGACAAAGCCAAAATTAGGAAGCTCCTGTGATGTCCTAGTCCGTGCTTCTGTCATTCTTTGGCCCTGTAGGATTGGCTCCTGGATAAAGGGTGTGCATTCCAACCCGCCCAAAGAAGGACCTATGACTCTGGGCTTTGCCTCTGGAGGAAGACCTCCCTGGTCACAGAGAACTGCATCGCAGAGCCTTGGAAATTCTGCAGGTCTCTTGCTGGTTTTGTCGGGGTTTTATGTGCGACATTCTGGAGGTCAGAGATGATCGTGGCTCTGAATACTACCAAATGCGTTCAAGGCCGTCAGACCCCCTCACTCTTGGGTACTCAAGTGGCCTGTGTCCCACTCATTCCTCGAACCCTAAAGCTGTGCTCAGAGGCTAAGCAGTGAAGATACAGCATCAGACTGCCGCTGCCCTAGTTCCAAGGAATTTCCTCTCTGGAGGGTCCAGAAGGACGGATAAATGGGGTAGGGGATAAATGGGGTAGACGGATAAATAAATCCTCTAGCACATTGGAAAGACACACAGCTAGCTCTCAGCGGACAATTTCCTAGAGAAGATGACTCAGGAGCTGTGGCAGGCATGCTAGGGGGGGCTATGGGCCTGGGGACAAGCAGACAAATATGGCATGTGGGGGACGGGGCCAGAATGGACAGGGCACACACTCGGGAAACCAGGTGATGTGTGCGCAAAGAAAGCCCAAGACCTTCCTCACTAGCGTTTCTCACGGAGAAGACTGGACAAGTCAAACCTCAGTCATGAGCAGTGGTTTGTGTGTTTGGGGCTAGATCTCTCTCCCGGTGGAGATTTAGGTCTTGATTCATAGTAAGGAAACCCACAACGCAAAACGAAAACACATTTTGCGTGGACACACACAGGCAAGCATGCATACGAGCACATTTGCGCTTGCACACATTGTGTGCACACTGGATTTTCAGTTCCATGGTTACTTTTTAATTGGGGGAGGGTGTTGGAGCCATACCTGGCAGTGCTCAGGGCTTACTCCTGGCTCTGCATTCTGGGATCATTCCTGGTGGGCTTACGGGACCAAATGGGGTGCCAGGGATCGAACCCAGGATGGCTGTGGCAAAGCAAGCACTTCACCCTCTGTTCTACTGCTCTGACCCTGGATATTCAAAATGCATCTGCTGTGTCTCTGGGGAGGGGTATGGGATTCCCCATGACCCCAGGTTGCTTGTGTCTGGGGGAGAGTGTAGGGAACGTGATAGCAGAGACTGCAGTTAAGACAGAAGCCGAGAGACTTTGCAGCCTTGATCTCCCCGTCTCGGTGGAGCTCCAGCCTGCCTGTCTGTGCAGTTTGAGCTGGGCCCCATTTCCAGCCTCTTTAATAGCGCCTCATTTATTTTTCCAGTCTTCATCAACATGTTTCTAAATAATTGTCTTCACATCCCATTACCATTTTCTAGAATCTTCCCTGTGGAGGAAAACCGACACACCAACCCCCCACTCTGCTTTAAATGTTGGCAGATGCCTTGTAAAGTTTTATAAAACATACATTAAGCAATTCATCTCAAAGCCTGTTGTGACAAGTCATTTGATTTTAATGAACAATCTGCACTGAAGGGGTTTTGTTATATTTATAGTATGTCTTTCATCAATGACCAGTTTCTTTAAAAGTTAAAAAAAATATAAGAGAAAGAAAAAAAGAGAAAAGAAAGAAAAAGGACAAAAGGAAGGAAATAAGCAGAAAGAAAGAAGGGATTTATCCCTTAGGATAAAGACAGAAATCCAAAGGACAAAATTTTTCCTGAAATGTTTTCCCAAAAAAGCCCAGAAATCTATACCGTATATACTATAAATAATGGGAATAGGATATCCCAGCCCTGAAAGACCCCAATGCTCTTCTGGTCTTTTGAGTTCTCTTCTATGGGGCTCCAAAATTGGGCAGATGACAGAAGGCAACAGGTACTGACTGGGTCGACTTCCTGTCCCCTGCCAGTATTCTTCCCTGATTAGCTTCCTGATTCGCCTCAGTTTATGTGTGTGAGAAGAATGATCTTTCCAAAGCAAGTCTTTAGCTTGGCTTCTTAATTTTCTTTGACCAGGTGTCCCCTGACTGCCCTCTTGTCCAGCCACCAGCAGCAGAATCCATTTTCCAACCCCAGGTCGCCGAGGCGCCTAAGGCTGCGTTCGGGCTGGATTGGGGATGCGTGTGGAAGGAGGGTGGTTCTGCGTGCTGGGGAGTGATGGAGTTGTGTTTCCTGTCAAGGTGTATCTCTTACTTAGCGAGAGCTGCCTCCGCGAGCAGGAGGCTGTTGGTCTCCTGGTTTATACAAGGGACAACATTCCAGGCAAACAGCCAGCTCAATAAGGATCTGCATTATGCAAGCTTTCGGCACCCCGACAAGCGTTTGGGTACGGAGCCATGTACTTCTCTACACGGGCACTCACAGGCTTGTCTCAGCCACGCTTCCCCTGGAGGCAAGGCCCCAACGAAGACTTGTGTACAGATGGTCTCATTAAAAAGTGATCCTAGGCAGGAGGGAAGGAGCCAGTGAGTGCGAAAGGGCAGGAAGGCAGCCCCGGAGGGGACGGGCTACTCAGCTGACTGATGACGGGCAGGTGGTGCTCTACCCAAGAACCCCGAAGAAGAACATCTCAGAAATACCTGTGCAGAGGGGGCAACGGACAAGTCAACGCTCACCTGGGAGAGGCCATCGGGACCTGAGGCCACCTGTATCTTCTGGGCAGACCTTCAGGAGATTCCAGAGAAGGAAATGAGAGGCTGGAGGTCCACGGCTCTGGGGGACCCCCCAAGTGATGGTGGTTTGAGAGGAACTCTACTGAGAAGGTCTGAATGGCGGCAGGAAGGGTTTAAACTGTGGTGAGCCGGGCAAGTAGCCAGCTCTGCGGACAGGTGGATGATTGTCTTCATCGCTTTTGCCCAGACGTGGGGCTGCCACAGAGTTGACAGAAACACATACATCCCCTGGTTGGGAACGTGGCCCTTCAGGGCTTCAGAGTTCCTTAGAGGTCTGCCTTTACTCTGGATGACCCAAGATAGAGAGGCTGTTTCAGATAGTATTAAAATGCTACCATTTTTTTTTTGGTTTTTGGGTCACACCCAGCGATGCACAGGGGTTACTCCTGGCTCTTCACTCAGGAATTACCCCTGGCGGTGCTCAGGGGACCATATGGGATGCTGGGATTAGAACCCGGGTCGGCCGCGTGCAAGGCAAACGCCCTACCCGCTGTGCTATCGCTCCAGCCCCTAAAATGATACCATTTTAAGGTAGCTTAAACTTTGTTCCCAATTCTTGAAAAAAAATGCAAGGGTAATTAGCATTCTAATTCATAGATTTTATTAATTATTATTATTATTTTTTGCTTTTGGGTCACACCTGGCGATGCACAGGGGTTACTCCTGGCTCATGAACTCAGGAATTACTCCTGGTGGTGCTCAGGGGACCACATGGGATGCTGGGAATCAAACCCGGGCCGGCCGCGTTCAAGGCTAATGTCCTACCTGCTGTACTATCGCTCCAGCCCCATAGTTCACAGATTTTTAAATACTTAGTTCTATCATGTTTGGGGAGGGTTATGTTTAAACGGAGCTACTGAGATACTAAATATATATATATATATATATATATATATATATATATATATATAGAGAGAGAGAGAGAGAGAGAGAGAATTATTTTCACTCTAAGGCTCTATCCTAACACGATCGAGGGGTCTAGGAGTGGGGGGATCACTTCCATCCATACTTGGGGGGTTAAAAGCCTGAAGGTTGGCGTTTAGGACTGGCAGTGTGGTATTGCGCAGACCACTGAGGCTAGGGACTACCAGGACCACACCCTGAAAGTGCTTGGTGGGGGGCATGTGGTAACAGGGCTTCAACCCATGCAAGGCACGTGCTCCATCCTTGTGAGCTATCTCCCCAACTCCATTGGTCAACCGGGCTAGGTAAATGCATTGTTCTGTGTGATCATACTCCTAGCAGGGCATAATTTACATCACCCGGAAGTAGCTTTGTACCCCTTGCCTGCCATCCTCTTCCCTGATTCTGGAAGCGTTCATTGGTTTTGATTTCTATCACCTATGTTAATGCTCTCTGTCAGAAGCTCCATACATATGAAAGCCATTTGGTACAGACTAGTGTGTGTCTAGCACCATGCCCTTAGTGTATCGTCCTTGAAACCCAAACATATGGTTTCCTGTCTAGCAGCTAATTTCTTGTTGTGTAGTATTCCACATGTAAATGAGCTGTTTGTCCAGTCAACCCTTGATGGACCTTTGAAAATTCTAGTATTTCACTATTTGCAGGAAAGTGGCTGTGAACAAGATTTTTTTTTAAATTTTATTAGTGAATCACCGTGAGGTACAGTTACAAACTTATGAACTTTCACGTTTGCATTTCAGTCATATAGTGATCATTTACATCCCTCCACCAGTGCCCATTCTCCTCCACTAATGTTCCCAGTATCCCTCCCACCACCCCCACCCCAACCCCCACCACCCCACCCTGCCTCTGCGGCAGGGCATTCCCTTTTGAGCAAGATTTTTTGTGGACATGTGTTTTCATTTCTCATCAATTCATACCTAAGACATTGCTGGGGGAAGGAGTGCTACATATTCCAACCTAACATGCTTATTACACTGTATATTCTCACCAGCTGGATTCTGAGGACACCTCAGCCCTCTCTATGTGTGTTTTCAGTTTCTATTTGGCTGATCTGAGGGGGAAGTAATAGTATTTTATTGTTATTATAATTTATGATTCCCTGAGGAATAACCTTGTTGAACGAATCATTGTGTTGACTAACACAATAGGTTTTCAGTACCT
The DNA here is from genome assembly GCF_027595985.1 of Sorex araneus. NCBI lineage: Eukaryota > Metazoa > Chordata > Mammalia > Eulipotyphla > Soricidae > Sorex > Sorex araneus. Next base: position 6,717,553 of record NC_073312.1, read on the forward strand.
AGTGTCTATTTGAACCTTTCCTTTGGTAACTGTTCCCATTTCAGAGCTTGTTTATATTAGGTTGTTTTCTTTACTCTTACGATTTTCTATGAGTCTCCATGTACTCCGGATCAAGTCCTTTATCAGATGTTGCAAATATTCTCTCCCAGTTTTTCCTTGATGGTCATTTTTATTTTATTTTATTTTGCTTTTTGTCTTACACCCGGTGATGCACAGGGGTTAATCCTGGCTCTGCACTCAGGAATTACTCCTGGCAGTGCTCAAGTATATGGGATGCTGGGAATCGAACCCGGGGCCAGCCATGTGCAAGGCAAACACCCTACCAGCTGTGCTATCACTCCAGCCCCGATGGTCATTTTCTTCAAAGAGTCTATTGACAAGCAGAAAGGTCAAGTTTTGACTTTGTTTAGTCCTTGTGGTTTTATTTTAAATGTATGTTTAATGCTTCCTGTGACTCTTCCAAATTGTCTCAGCCAAACTCCATGGCCATAAGGATGTGTTTTCAAATTTTTTTAGAGGGTATTCATAATTTTATAAGGTATAGGTAGAATTGCACTGGCTACTTCATGCCAATTTATAATCCTTACTAAAAAAAAGTAGGTGATCAGCCCATTTTCATACCTATATACACTAATGGTGACTTGTGCTTATAGAGCTTCAAAAATCCCAACTTAATTCCACTGCTGCCCTCTAACCTGCCCCTGGAATGGGACCCGGGAGTAGAGGGGAGGGGACCTGCTCCAGGCTCCCTGCATTGGCTTTAGGTGATGTTGTTGCTCTAGCCTAGCCCATATGCTGTCCTCACACAAAGGGTCACTCTAATGTCGAAAGCTGACTTATGGTAAATGCCCATGTTGATGCTGCTTCTCTGAAATGAATGGGCTTTTTATTTCACCGGTGACTGCTGAATTTGCGGGGGCTGCCAGGTCAATAAAATGATGTTTGTTTGAATTTGGCAGAAAGAAAAATTGGACTTATATTTACTTTTTTTTGTGTTCCCAAGGCTGTTCTCACTACTCACCCCAACAATACTCTTTTGATTTTTGAAGAAACCTTCAGTGGGGAGAATGAAATGGAGCCGAGGTTCAGGGCACGTTCTCAGTTTCCTTGGCGTTGGGCAGCTCCTGAGTCTCCGGGGCCTCTAAGCCAGGATGTCGAGGCCCTGGATTGCACAAACACGCCAGGGACAGAAATGTCTTTCCTGAAATTACACAGGAATTGTGCAGATTGTCAGACCGCCAGCTGGTTGCTCGGTGGTGCCTTTGGGTCTCAGAAGAAAGGTTTGACTTCTCCCCCCAGATCCTGCTGCATGCTGTTAGTTTCCTTTCAACCTATTATCTGTATTCCACTGGACTCAGGTCTTCTCATCTATAGGATGGGCTAGTGATAGCCAGTTCATTAGTTAGGACAAGCTGAGCTACACTAAAGTCATCCAAGTGATGATCAATCTGTGTGGTTTGGTCTCAAAGCCTCGGTTTTCTCCTTCGGGGCCACCCCCAGTGGTGCTAGGGCTGTGCATATTGTGGACACATCCAGTGACGTTCAGCCTTGTGGCTGACGTTCAGGCTTGATGGTTCAGGGCTTGGTCCTGGTGGTTTTGGTGCTTTTGCCCAGTGGTGCCAGGGGGGACAGAGGCCCATATGGTACCAGGTATCCGACTCAGGGCTTTCTACATGTTAGGCACATTCTCTACCATTTGAGCAATATCCTTGGTCCCCCCTTTCATTTCCTTCGGCAAGATTTATCCATTTCGTTCTTAAGCATCTCGTCCTGGTCTTCTGCATCTCTCTTCCTGGTGATGTAGTGAGCCTTGCTTTCTATGCTCTCTTGGTCTCCTCACCACCCCACCCAGGGGTGTTCAAAGCCACTGTGGGGGGGGCAGGGAGAAAGCCCGAGGGACGGGAGCACATGCCTGCCATGAAAGGAGGTGGCAGAATTTGATCCCCAGTTCCACATACTGTCTGTATCCTGCATACTCAGAACCCAGTCCCTAGCACTATCTGCGGTAGCCTGTATGGAGAGCCCCCCAAATCCCCAAAAGACCAGTCAGCATGGGAAAGAGGGGACTCAGGATGTGTGCCGCCTGGGAAGTGCCTTGGATGGAACACTGACCAGGTCTGGGGAGCCATCCACGGGCCCGTAAGGAGAGACTGGGCGTGCCAGGGAGCAAGCGCCCTGTTTGTGGAGCATTTCCGGTTTCTGCCACAAGTGGACCCAGCTGAGCTTTAGCTGAGGTTTAGTACATTGTAAAGTACCAGAAGTGCCACAGGATCCAGTTGTCTTGGTTCCGGCAAGGCCTTCGCAGCATCAGGCAACATCGGTGAAGTGACAACCACCGATGGTTGACAGCATCAACCAAGTGGCAACGTTTTCTTGAAAAGGGGACTCGGCAAACAAGTTCTTTACCATCTAGCACGTTACATATTAGCAGTGAAAACACGCCGGCAGGAGGGGAAGGCCTGAAGTATGAGAGTCATAGAGACAGGGGGCTGGGGCCGGAGCTGAATGGGAGGTACCCGGGGCCTGCCAGTCTTGCACCAACCACCGTTAAGATGCCTCCATGGGAACAAGGGGGAGTGGCCTGCCGCAGAAGTAGCATGGGGTGGCGGGAGATGGGGTGGGGGTGGTGGGAGGGATACTGGGAACATTGGTGGAGGAGAATGGGCACTGGTGGAGGGATGGGTAACCCATCACTGTATGACTGAAATGCAAACACGGAAGTTCATAAGCTTGTAACTGTACCTCATGCTGATTCACTAATAAAAATTAAAAAAAAAAAAGATGCCTCCTTGGGGCTGGACCAATAGCACAGCGGGGAGGGCATTTGCCTTGCACGTGGCCGGCCCCGGTTTGATTCCCAGCATCCCATAGGGTCCCCTGAGCACCACCAAGGGGTGATTCCTGAGTGCAGAGCCAGGAGTAAACCCTGTGCATCGCCGGGTGTGACCCCCTCGCCCCGCCCACAAAAAAAAGCAAAAAAAAAAAAAAGACTACTCCATAATGAGCCACGGCCATTTGCATGGGAACCTGCACGCTCCAGGCTTCCTGGAGTAGCTTGCACTGGACTGCGAGCATTTTTGTTTGTGTTATTGATGTGTTTAGTGAAAGCATTACTCCAAGAGAGTACAAAGGCGGGTTTCAATGCGGTCCAAGCCAGATGAGTCTAATTCTGGAATGAGTGGAATCTGAAATAACGAGGTTTTCTTTTGCTGTGCCTCGGAGGCTTCCATGGAGTGGTCGGGAGAGGAAGAAATATTTGTTTTATTTAAAAAAACACACAACTTTCATTGTGTTCAAAGTGGAGTTAGAAAACAAATCAATGAAACAGCCTCGCGGTCCAACTGGGCTGGTTCTGTTGTTAATTTCACTCTTCAAGGCATTTAACGGAAAAGATTTGCCTCTTGCTCAGCCCCAGCCCCCGCACTCTTTGGCTCATTTAATTTCGAACTTGGGGCCTATAAACATCGTTTCAAAGTCACTGTCTTTGTTATTAATTCCTTATTCGATTTTCTGAAGCTCTAAACCATGGGTTTTGTCGGGGGGGGGGGCAGTATGTGAAGTCTGTGAAAGTCAGGGAGAGCTGCATGTCTGCGGTCACGCTTAAGGGACGTCGTCATCAGCCCCATCACGACACCCGCTCTGGTTTCCTCCCAACCTCCTATCTAGACAGTGAACATGCACACGAAGCATGTGTTTTCAGAACACGTTGGTTTCTGTCTGCCCTAGTACGCATTTCCTGCCTTTGGTGATATCTTTCCCGCTTTAGGTGGCCTTTTAGTAGAACTTTTCGTGAAAGACCAGGTCCTGTCTTCACCAAGTTCTGGGGCCAGGCAGGACCAAGCCAAGCCAAACCAGACCAGAGTTCCCTCTCCTGGGAATTGTGGTGCCAACAAAGGTGGAAGGTGTTCGCATACAGCTGCCAAGATCAGATACAGATCTTGACAGATGCCTCCTGAAAAGGTCATTAGTTTCTACTTCTTGGGCTCTGGAATGTTCTGATACTTCCCTTTCTGATACTTGGACCTTCATCCTTTGCTTCAGTCCAACGTGCTCCTCCAGATATTTCATATAATGTCCTTTCTGCCTAGAGCCTGTCGTGCTGGTTTCTATCATCAGACAGCAAGTATTTGGGTACTTCCTTGAGTTTGACTCTGACTCAGAATTTCAGCTGATGGAACCTTCAGGATAACGCAAAAATGCACTGAAGTGTTCTGAATGATAGGTCAGCCTTCTTTATTGCATTATAATTTATCTATTAAGAGTGATTCCGATAGCCTAGTTCTCCCTCTTGGAGAACCTGGCAAGCTACCAAGAGTTTGCTGCCTGCACTGTGAGAGAGCCTGGCAAGCTCCCTGTGGCGTATTCATATGCCAGATATAGTAACAATGATGGGTCTCTTTCCCCTGACCCTGAAGAGCCTCCAATGCAGCATCATTGGGAAGGACAAGTAAAGAGAGGCTGCTAAAATCTCAGGGCTAGGATGAATGGAGACATTACTGGCCTGCTCAAGCAAATCGATGATCAATGGGATGACAGTGATACAGTGATTAAGAGTGATCAAAGTAGCCATTAACTTAAGATTGAAATTTTTTTCTTCTGGATAATCCTCTGGTCATAATACTGAAAATAGAAATCATTCTTTTTTTAAATAAAAAAATAATTCCTTGGTATACTCAGAGACTCAACCATTCAATTGATACTGCTTTCTTGGTGTTTGGGTCACCCAGCTTGCCAAGTTGTCCAAAAGAAAACTCATATCCCCCAATTTCCACCCCCCACAAGCCAAACAAGAGAATTCATGATAATAAATCTCATTTTTATTCTATTATAGCTTCTCATTCGGTCTCCTTACTAGAAAGATGATAGCTAATAGAATCATTTAGTATTATACTCCTCCCCAGACGTTTCAATCGCTTATAAAAAATATCTATCTACTGATCTATCTTTCATCTAGCTATCTTAGTTTTCAATTATAATTACATGGTTAAATTTGTAAAGTAGAGAATAAGGAAAAAAATCTCCCCTACTCCTAGAACTCAAAATGAGTTCCTGCTCCCATGTTGGAGCGGTTCTTTTCTGTGAATTTCCATGTGGCACTGCTCACAGTCTTGCTTCTGAGCCTTGCCTTCCACAGAAAATTATGTAGACAATTGTTTCTGTGTGGAAATACAGGCTTTACGTTGCTTTTTAAAGGAATGCATATTATTATAGTAAGTGGTATTCTATATTTACTCAACTATTTTCCTCCTGGACATTTAGAAAGGTTGGGTAAATATAGAGTCCTCTGATTTTATACTTCCCCTCGCCTCAGAGAACAGTTCAGACAGCTCTAAGATTTGCTCAAGAATGCATGTTTTGGGAGGATTTAGAAAGCATTTCCACTTCATTTAGTTCTTTTCCTACTAGAGGCAGCACTGTTCAGAAGCAGCATTCATCACCACATACGTGTCTGTAGTCACAAAGCAAAGAGAAATCTTCAAATTCCAAATCTGATGCTTGCCTGTGACAATCTGAAAGTTTTTATCCTAACCCCTAGAGGTGCCACGATTTTAGTAGTTTGTAGTTGACATGTTGAAGTTGGTGTGTACCACCAGTGGCCTAAGCTTGACACAATTTTCTCATCTAATAGACACAAATTTCAGTGTTAATTACTGCCACCGAGTTTATTGGGTTTAAGTTTGGGGTTTCAAGTTCCCTGGACTTCCTGCGGCTCCTTCCCTTGCATTTTACCCGAAAGCGATCATATTAGGGTTCCTATTCTTGGAGGGCAACCCTTGGTCTGAACTGTTTTCATTTATTTTATTTTAAAATTACAAAGACATTTCCAGTTATATTTGGTTTTGCAATTCATTCCTCCCTCTGTTTCACAAAAAACCATAAAACCCACATTGTCTAAAAATGCTGTGTCGAGCAAAATGGATTCAGTCCTCCTTGGAGAGCAGAGAACTATGGAGCCAGGATGTGTTATAAACATTTCCAGGGAGATTGTCTCTTTCCCAGAATTGGTTTTAGTCAAAGGCTGCTGACCAGTTGTGCGATTTCATTCGGGGTTGCTGACCCAGGACCCTACTTGAACGGGACTCAGGAGGTCACGTCGGCATCTCTCCACCTCAAGCTCCCTCTCTGCTCGCTTTCTGTCTTCACCCCTGCTGGCCGGGCCCCTGCCATTATTTTCCAAGGACCTGAGCCATAATAAACCAAGACTTTGGATTTCTGAATGAATGTTTCTAATGTTATACTTGGTGGTTTCCTGTCGCAGAAGCACAGTCAGGGAATTCTGATTGCTCTGAAATGTGGATCTTTCTTTTCTGGTTAGATTAAACATCCTCATTCCCATCGATTGCAACATTTGATCTTCCATGCTCACAATCTGTAAATTCTCGGGGTAGCAGTTTATTTTCAGCGATTATAACTGGCCTTTCATTTTCCAATCTAAGTGAGCAAAACCAAGTGGAAAGTGTGGGTTTTCTGGAGCATTCTTCCTCCCCCCCCCACACACTTCTGCTTAGCCTCCTATTTAATTGAGAACTTAGATGAGGGATTTTCTCATGCAGGACTTGGCTTCTGCTAGTCTCTTGACTTGAAAGATTCTTGCCCAGAATCCTCCTTCTCTCATGCGAAAATGCACATGTTTCCACCTGGCTACCATCTCTGTGGTGGTTGTGGGCTTCATCCAAGACTTGGGACAGAATGTTCAGGAAACCTCAGTCCTGCCACCTCTCCAGAGACCACTCAATTATCCTCCCTGACAATCTCCCTTCCCTGTTCCCCGCCCAGATTTAGGCAGTGAGAAAAAGGTGGAAGGGGAGAGAGGAGTATGTCGGAGATATATTGGTCCCAATGCTGGTGTTGTTGGTTGGGAAAAAAATGTCCCTTGGTGACAGATGTGCTCTGGAGGCCACTTTGGAGATGGAGATGACCTCTTAGTGTTTTTGCAGGAGACTCTTCTCTGCTCAAGTGCAAATCGGTAGAGAGTAGAACAGCACCTTGATCGCAAACGTGTGGTGGTGTCTACGTAGCTGGGTCACTGCTGCCTGTATCACAGGGGAAGGGTCTATCACTTCCCAGCTGGATGGGAGAAGAACCAGTCAGATTCCAGTTGGGTGGGAGAAGATGCACAGATATGCCAGGGGTGTTCTTCCCCAGCACCCCCCTAGGGCTGCTATAACATCCTTGGTGCCTGCAAACAACAGAAATTCATTCTCTCCAAGTTCTGGAGACTGAAGTTTCCAGACACTGACAAGGTTCTCCTCCCATGGAAGACGCGAGGGGAGAATCCTTCCTCCTCTCTTCGGGTTCTACTGACTCAGCTAGTTTTTAGCTGAGAGCTGCAGAACTCATTCTTCTGCCTGCACTTACTTTCACCTGGTCACCTTCGTGTTCCTCCCGAGGACACGGGTCTTGGGGATTATTGGCACTTCCGAATTCCAGAAGGGTCTTACCTGGACTTACTGACACTAGCAAAAATCCTTTTTTCCACCTTTGCTCACACTTCCACCTCTGGGAAGCAGGATGTGGACGTAAATTCTTTTAAAATCTTTCAAAATAAATTCTTTTATTGAATCACAGGGAGATACACAGTTACACAGTTGTTCATGATTGGGGTTCAGTCATATAATGTTCCAACACTCATTCCTTCACCAGTGTACATTTCCCACCACCAGTGTCCCCAGTTTCCCTTCTGCTCCCCCCATCTCCACCCTGCCTCTGTGGCAGGCACTTTTCTTCTTTCTTTCCTCTCTCTCTCCCCCACCCGCCTCATTCTCTTCTTTTCCTTCTCTCTCCCTCTCTTTCTCTCTCTCTCCCTCTCTCTCTTCCCCCCCCCTCTCTCTTTCTCTGGACATATATTCTTGGTGGCCCCTTTAATACAGTGCATCCCCCAGTCTATATTGGTCAGAAGACTGTGTTGGGATTCTTATAATCTTTGTCTGACATTCTATAAATGTCCAGTTGGATTTGGGATTTTGATTCAGTCCAAGACTAGGACTATCTTCTGTTCTCTCCCCTCTGTCCCCACCACCCTCCCCACCCCCATTCATGAAGATATTTACTTTGGCTTTTCCTCTTCTTTCTGTTTTCAGTCCATGACAATTGCTCGAATATGGAACCTCTTGCCTCCGAGCAGGGCCAGACATCCACATTAGTTGCTAATTACTTGTGAATCTGCAACTGGGGGAAAAAATGTCTTCCTACTTAATAATTTGTTGCAAGATGTCTTAATAGTTTGCACAGACAGTTTGGAAAATGTCTTTCCGATTTTAGTCAATATTAGAATCATCCAACTCTTTCATGAGGGAATAACATTCTTCTCTCCTTCAAAGACAGTTCATAGTTCTTTGCTTTGTGTCAATTAAGACTGGTTCAACAGTGCACAGAATTCTCGGTCTAACCCAGACTCCAGTCAGTCAGATTCTTTGGAAAAGCTATTACCTTTTGTTTGTCTTCCCTATCACTTAGTGACTTTTGTTAGGCTTAAGTCAGTTCCTAGCAGTGTGGAATCAGTGGAGTTTTCAAAGGTGTGGCTCAGTAAGGACCCAATGGAACCACCTGGAACTTGGACTAGAAGTAATAAACTCAGGTTACCATTTCCCTTCTGCTAAAGAATGGCAGTTTGGGTTCTCTAAACGATAAAGGAAGGGGGCAAAACTGGTTAGACTTGAATGGAAAGGATTGGGAATCACTGGCTAGCCGGTAGTGACGTCATACAGGTCCCTTCCCCTTCTTTGGCTTCAGTAATCTTCTTCTCGAATTGGTCTAAAACTCTCCATTTCCTCTGGTTCTCTAAATCCAGGGCTTCCTAAAAGCCCATTGCTTGCTGAACTTCAGGGCTTCTTCTCCAGCTGTTATTTTATATTTTCATCATTTACCCAGCTAGTTTGGAAACAGGAAAGTAGAGCATCCACAGAGCTACCCACCGTGCTCTCTGCTTCCAGTTCCTCATAAAGCATTATTTTGTTTTTAGCGGTTGTTTGCTTGTTTGTTTCAAGCTGCAGCGGAGAGTTCCAAGTTGTTTTTGAAGGAAAGACTCTTGGGGGTTATTATGTAGGCGTTACTTAATTTCACCTTTCCACCTGGGTTTTTCCTCTCTGAGATGATTTCACTTAAACAGGAAGTTTGTCTACAACTTTAGTGGGAAGGTGAACGTTATTAATTGAAAGACTCCATGCTGACAGCAATCTCGGTAATTGTGGGAAGCTCACTGTATTCATTGATAGACTTCACGCTGTTAATTGATAGACAGCAATCTCAGTAACTCTGCACAAGAAAACTTGCGTGTTCGCTCAAGCATAGTTCCCTGTCTGGCTGCTGCCGGAGACAGAATCTCTTTCCTAGAGGTGACCCAGGCTTCCTCCGTTGTTTGGTCTTACTGGAGAGTCCGTGTTTACGGTCTGGATGAAAGAAAGTGAGAGGGAGTGAAGAAGATGGTGCTGGAAGTTATGTGCTCCCAGCCACTCTGGAAAGAATGTTGGGAAGTCTAGGTTTCTGTGTGGCCGGGAGGAGGAACTACAGTTAGGGAACATCTCCATCCCAGACCTTCTACTTCCTGCTTTGGAGGGATGAGGAGGTAGAGGTCAAAGGGTTGCCCTTAGCTCCTCTCCTCTAACTGGGCAAACTTCGGATGAAAATTTATCATTCTTACTGCATTTCTAAAGAGACAGATTTTTGTCATTCTTTTTAAAATTTATTTAATTTAATTAATTTATTTATTTATTCATTTATTTATTTATTGCTTTTTGGGTCACACCTGGCGATGCACAGGGGTTACTCCTGGCTCGTGCACTCAGATATATTATTCCTGGTAGTGCTCTGGGGACTATATGGGATGCTGGGAATCGAACCCGGGTCAGCCCCATGCAAGGCAAACACCCTACCCACTGTGCTATTGCTCCAGCCCCGATTTTTGTCATTCTTTAGCACAGATGCCTTGAGCCCAGATCTGTGCTTTTCTGTCATCTTTGTGTTCTCAAGGTCTCATGAGAATGTAATAGAAAATAATTTGAGAGTCTGACTACCTCGACTCACCCAGGCTCATCCTTCCTTTTTAACAGAGCTTCCAACCACATCTGAGGAAATCGAAAGGGTAATAATCATGATAATCTTCAACATCTATTAAGTGTCTACTATATACTTAACACCACGGTTGGGAGACTTAGTCCTGCCATATTTAATCCTCTCATTAATCTTCAAGTTTTTCTTTATCAAGTGACTGAGAAACAGACTAATTCCTAAGCAGTTTTCTAAGTGATTTTGAGGAAAAGAGCAATTATCATTCCATTTTCGGGGACTAAGCAGTCATCTGGGTAGATAAGTTTGAATGGGTTTGTGAAAGTGGTGCTCACGTGACCATAGACTCCCATCTCTAGTGATTTACTGAGGAACAGGGCTGGTCTGTCTTCACTTCCGCTGAAAGATGGGATGCCCATCTGCCCTTCATTTTGGTGGTTTCCTGCCCAGCCAGTAGTAAGTTACAATTTTGGAGGGACCACTGCCCATTTGATTATTTGTGACACCAGGTATAGAATCCAGGGTCTTCCACATGCCAGGCAAATGCTCTACCAAGAAGCCACATTCCTGCTCAACCACAATTTCTGTTCAGTTAAATGAACAGAAATATTTCAAGTGTAGAAGAAATCACATATTTGGGGGGAGACACGTTTGGGGCAGCCTGGGCTGAAGAGTAACTGCAAAGGCTGGGAAGGCGGGCATTCATGAGCCCAGACACTTTCAGAGTGGAAATTTGCATTTTTAAAAGTTTCCCTCCCTCGGAGAGGTAATGGTTGAATCTGTTCTTTGTCCAGCAAAAAATTTGGGTTCCATATGCTTTATTCAGCTGGATCCAACAGAAATAAATGTCTGTGACTGGGCCTTCTTTGAGTTCTCTCTTCAACCCTCTACGACTTGAGAGATGTTCCTGGAGACACATTTTGAGGGAATTTGGTGAGTTTCTGTAGTGTAGTGGACTAAGGCTATTGAGTTATTAGGATGAACACCTGGTCATTAGACCATGGGTACCTCTAGCACCGAGGCTGGTTTTTGTTTTTGTTTTTGTTTTTTTTGACTAGTGATGGATATGCCAAAACATTTTGGGGATAGGTTTTTTAAGAGCGTTTTGTGTCACCAAGGCAACAGGAGGCATTTCCCAACACCGGAAGAGCCCCAGTCCCTGCTTGTTCAAAGCAGAGGTCAGGATGGGAGCCAATAGCTTGAGATGGGTCAGTCTTTGGTCCATCTCTTCCAGTCAGTCTGTCTTCTGGATGGAGAACAGATGTAAACGGGCTAAAGCAAGATGGCTTTAAGATGCAAACTCAGAGGTTTTTGTTTCTGAAACATAAATGAAAAATTTCTTGCTTCCATCCCACCCTCTAAAGGGAGAAGAGCAAAGACAGCTTGGCAGAGGCTGCCAAGTCCCTTTGGAGAACATGCGTGGCTTTTAGAGACGCATGCATAGCCCTCAGCAGCCTCTTCTTGGGCCTTTTTTTCCCGTGCTGCATGAATCTTGCCATGTCTGGAGGCTGAGCTGCTGGAAGGGATGAGGTCCCTCTTCTGTCCATGGGGTGGGTGATAGGAAAACCCACTAGATGCTGAAGTGAGGGAAGAGTAAGGACATATCAAAGCATCCGATCATTCTGCTCTTAGAGAGGACACTGTGTGGTGCCATTGCCTCTTCAGGAACATGCTTGGTGAAAATACAGACGGTTCTTTACTGCTCATCAGGGGTCATCTTTGGTTTTCTCTGCCCCAGCATCACCAACACTTCCCCTGGTACCTACCTGGAGTCTGATATTTATAGGGTCATCAATGAAACCACCAGATAACTATGGAGTATGTGTGTATGTGTGTGTGCACGTGTGTGTGTGTGTGTGTGTGTGTGTGATTTAAAAGTCTACTGGGGCTGGAGCGATAGCAGAGTGGGTAGGGCATTTGCCTTGCACGCGGCCAACTCGGGTTCAAATCCCAGCATCCCATATGGTCCCCTGAGCACCGCCAGGGGTAATTCCTGAGTGCAGAGCCAGAAGTAACCCCTGTGCATCACCGAGTATGACCCAAAAAGCAAAAAAAAAAAATAAGCCTTCTACTAAACAGCCATAAACTGTTCATGCCAACATCGATTATTGAAAGTACCTATTATCTTCCTGAGAGATAGCCCTCTTGTCACCCCAATAGACTGATTACATTTCCGTGGTGAAAAATCTCATTATGGCCTGTGTTTTGTTCAGGGTTCCTTAAATTGCAGAGAGATGGAAAATATCAGCTGGGATTGCCTTTGGGGAATTTGATTTTATTAATACTTTATGGAGAGTGGCCTTTAATTAATGTTCCATACAAATGGAATTCTCAAAGTGTTACAGAAGACTTCTCACAGGGATGTCAAGCTAATTTGTAGGGATTAATAAGCTTTAAATGTCTAGCACAAAAGACTCATTGACTTCCACTGGGATCATAAGCATTGACTAGAATATGTGTGTAACTCAACATCACACGCATCCCTGGGAAAGGCACTACGTGTTCTTACCAGTTCTGTGCAACAAAGATCATGTTTGACTTGCCGGGAGTCTAAGGGATGATAATTAGAGTCCGTGCAAAGAACTTTGTTGGAGGTTGACCTAATTTCTTGTGGGTGTCTGGACCAGGCTTAGTTTGATTCTATTTTTATCCATCTCTCTTCCTTTCTGACCACCCCACTCAGTGTGCACATGCTCCCACCTCTGGAAAAAGAGGAGTTATCAACAAACACCAGCTAACCTTTGCCAAGGGCTTGCTGTGGGCTGGGGCGAGTGTGTCACCACCTCTTCTGTTTCCTTCTGTTCTTCTAAAGACAAGGAAGCAAAGGCTTTGTGCGTGACTGGCTCATGCAAGGGCCCTCGTAGCACGCGAAGGATTGGGACTGGATCGGGGGTGGGGAGGACTCAGCAGCCCTGGAGGAGCTAGTCCACACCCCATGCCACATGGCAGGACTAGTGCAGAGTCCTGAGAAGCCTGTCAGCTCAGTTCCAAGTGGTCAGGGGGCTCTGTCCTGCCCAGGCCAGGGCACGCAGCACAAGGGGGTGTGTCTCCCTTGGGTGGTGGGTGGTGGGGCAGGTAGGTGCTGGCTGAAAGCTGGATTCAAGCACAGCAGCAGGTAGGACTCATCTCTGGGCTGGGGCCGTTCTAGACCACATGGACTCCAACGTGCTCTTTTCCTAGTTTTACATAACCCAGATGACATTGCAGTTGGGTCTTTAGCATCACACAGAAGAGTGGATTCCAGATTGCTTCTCTTCTGAGGCAGCCAGGCCAAACTCCCCCCAGCTGCTCTGTCTTCCTGCCCCCCACCCCACAAATTGGTTCCTCTGGTTTTATCCCCCACCCCGACCCTAGCCCCTCCAGGGAGGCACGCAGTGGTCTGCGGATGCAGACCTGGAGGCAGATGCCGTGCACAGGGAGGACCCTACTCGGAACGTCCAGGACCTTGATGGGAAACATGAAAGCAAACGCCAGCTGCTCTCCTAGAAAACTTCTAGGGGACAGCCTGGCCATACACACTCACATGTGGAACCAGTGGACTGGAGGTCGCACACACATTCACATGTATACACATACAGTCTGGGCTAGCGGATGGAAGATCACGCACACACACAGGCATGCATGTGCGCACACACACACAAACATACTCTAAACATACTCTGAGCTAGAGAATTAGACCGTTCTCTCTCTCTCTCTCTCTCTCTCTCTCTCTCTCTCTCTCTCACACACACACACACACACACACACACACACACACACACACACACACACACACACACCCCATTCACGGTGCACAGAGATCAGGGCCACACCTGACCTGACTTGGCTTCTCTCCCGAGCACAGGTGGTGCCTTGCCCTGCCCTCTCTGTCCACTCTCTCTGGCCCGCCGACCTGCGGTGGAATCGGAATATGGCTCCTTCTTTCCCTGTGGGGGTCAGAGCTCTGAGGCTGTGGGCCCCACTCTATGTGGAGCTTCTGCCTCACGTCTGTCCCCACGGCCCCCGGCCCCCAGGGTGCCAGGCCAGGTCCCTCCCAGGCAGAGGAAGAGGAGCGCCACCCAGTTGTTTGGGGTTGGTTCCTTGGGTACAGCCAGGGGCCCAGGGTGGCTGACGCCATGTCCTGCCCGTGTCCTGTGTAGCACTCACCAGACTCCGCCAGGAGCCGGGAGGGACAGCGGGCACAGCGGGCCAAGGGGTCACTGTCCACGGTCGACACCCCACTCCCTCCCCTGCCAGAGGAGCTGCTGGTCAGCATAATCGAGACGCATCATCTTCCCCATGGAAACTGCCTAATGGGCCGGACTCCCCTGGGTCCCTAGGGCTCTGTGAGTCTCCTTGTGAGTGTGTGTCTATGTGAGTGTGACTGTGTCTATGTGAGTATGTGTGTCTCCATGTGAATATGTCTATGTGAGTGTGTGTCATTGTGAGTGTGAGTGTGTCTATGTGAGTGTGTCTCCATGTGAGTGTGAGTGTATCTATGTGAGTGTGTCTATGTGAGTATATGTGTCTCTATGTGAGTGTATGTATGTGATTGTGTGTCTCCATGTGAGTGTGTGTCTATGTGTGTGTGCATGTCTATGTAAGTGTGAGAGTGTCTATGTGAGTGTGTCTCCATGTGAGTGTGACTGTGTCTATGTGGTTTGTGTCTCTTCATGTGAATGTCTATGTGAGTTTATGTGTGTCTCTATAATTGTGTATGTGTGTGTCTCTATGTGAATGCGTTGTGTCATCAAGTGAGTGTGCATTCATGTGTGTGTTTATGTGAATGAATGTCTGTGTGTCTATGAAGTGTGTCAGTGTGTCTCTACAGTACTATGTGTGCATGACTACATGTGTATGTGTGTCTCTGTCTTTATGTATGTGCATATGCATCTGTGTGTGTGTCTTTGTGTGTATGTCTCTATATGTATGTGTCTTTGTGAGTGTGTGTGTCTAAATGAGTGTGTATCTCTATGTCAGTGTGTATCTATGGTTACGTCTCTATGAGTGTGTGAAAGTGAGTGTGCCTGTGAGTGTGTGTCTGTGAGTGTGTCTGTAGTGTGTGTCTGTGTGTCTGTGAATGTGTGCCTGTGTCTCTGTGTGTGTCTGTGGATGTGTCTGTGAGTGTGTATATGATTCTTTGTGACCCCCAGGAGAAGATAGTGGTGTGGTGCTCCCTGTGGTGCTCCCCGCGTTGCCCCCAAGTCCTTGCATGTTGATATTATCACTTCGGCTTCCCAAGTCTGGCAGGAGACTCGGAATTAAACACAGACGCTCTGGTGCCAAAACAAAATCGTGCAAAGATGAAGCCCCCGTTCCCGAAGCTCACGGCCTATCACAGTAGGAACAAGCCCGGCTTTGTTTGATTTCCTGCATTGAACACGGGTAGAACCGTCTGGAGCCACATAGGTTCTGATAGACGTGCTGACTCCATGCCAGGGAATTCAGAATTGCTGAAACCCAAGGCAGCGAGGAGCCAGGGAGATGGGAGGGAAGGGGAGGAGGCCGCAGGGCTGGGAAAGGCATTCCATCCGAGGGGTGAGGGGAGGTGGGGGCGAGTTTGGAAATAAAGGTGGTGCAGGCCAAGGACCAGAGTGGAAGAGGAGCCTACCCGAGCTTGTTTGGTCCCAGGGAGGGGCGGCTCCTGGTGGGTGATGCCTCGGACAGAAAGGGCCGGAAGGGACAGAATCCAGTCGGAAGTGCTCGCATGCTTAACTCTGAATTTCAGGGCAGGGGGCGGAAACAAGGTCCAGCAGAGAAGCAAAGTCGGAGTCACTTACACGGGCACCAGGTGGCCCCGGGAGGGGTGTCTGTACCTTGAGACCTGAACCCAGCTCTGAGCTGGCCTGGCCCGGGGTCTTTCCCTGAGCCCAGGCCTTCCTTGCCAGCACGGACTTCACTTTCTAGCAGCAGTTTTTGCTTCGTGTTTGGAGCCTCTCTCTGCTCTTGAATTGACCTTACCCGAGTTTTCCGAGTTTCCTGGATTCCCGATGCTCCACCCTGGTACCAGCCTGTTCTCTGATGATAACAGAGGAGCTGCTTCTTACCCACCGCCCTCTCTCCTCAAAGGGTTGGGTGCCAATAGTCCGCTTCCCCCCAGAGGACCTGCCCCCAGAATTGAGGGACCACGGTTTAAAAGAAGCATTGTTCCAAGGAGCAAGGTAGACCTCGGGATTTGATCAAGGGGCATCACCCAGCCCCACCATGCAGCTACCCTTCCCTGAAAGAGGCCCACGGCTAGGGAAGGCCCAGATCCTGCCTGGGCCCAGGACTCTCCCCTCTCTCCCGATGGTCAGCACTCTGGACATGCCATGTCTCTTTCGTCCCAGCTCTTCCTGGACACTGCCCTTCTGGGGATGGCTGCGTGGGTGTAGACACAGCCTTCCCCTGGAAGTGGAGTTGGGGGAAGTGTTCATTCCAGTTATGAACTTTATGGGGAAGCTAATTTCCTAGAGGTATCCAAGTACCTTCAAAGCCCTATGTTTGCAGATTCAGATGAAAATATTGTTCTCTGTCTTCTTTGGTCAAGAAAAAAAATTAAATCCCCTATATTGGGGTCATAAAAATATATATATAGATATATATGTACACACACACACATATATATATATATATATATGCACATATGTGCCTGTTCATATAGTAGACAGTGCAGCTACTGAACAAAATGGGGCAAATCTAGGAAAGGGGAGATGGCTGTGATGTTCTCCCTATTTTTTCCCTTTGTGAAATGCAAATGCTGAGTCTGAGCCATGTTTATTACATAATGATCGGGTGTGTCTGGAAAGTTGTACCAAGCTGTGAACAATAGCTATCTTGGGGACGAGGAACTTGAGACCTTGTCATTTTTTATATTATGCATCTGTTTCCTCTCTGTTTCTCTCTTTTGAATAGAAAAAAAAAGAGCCCTTTGCTATTCATCATCATCATCATCATCATCATCCCGTTGATTGTCGAATTTTTTGAACGGTCTCAGTAACCATTCCTCCTAGCCCTGAGATTTTAGAAGCCTCTCTTTACTCTTCCCTTCCAATGGTGCCTCATTGGAGGCTCTTTCAGGTTCAGGGGAATGAAACCCATTATTGTTACTGGTTTGGGCACATGGATATGCCATGGGGAGCTTGCGAGGCTCTCCCATGAGGGCAGGAAACTCTTGGTAGCTTGCCAGGTTCTCCCAGAGGGAGAACTAGGCTATAAGATGTCTTGAGGCTGCTTTGTGGCCTTGTGCTTCCGGGAATTTGGTTTTATAGTCTCTGAATGTTGGACATTGGTGGGATTACAGGGCACCGGGGGCAGTCCCTGGGTGTGACCGCTTAGCTACTGGAAAATGGGAAATCTGGGTGGAAGAGGCCCAGACCGGATCCAAGCAGGCTTGGAGGTCTCAGCCCCGGGTCCCACATACCTGGGTTCCTCTGCCAGTTCCTTCATGTATGAGGCTCATCCGAACGTGTGGAGAGGGGCCTTGAGCATGGCTGTGGCTGAGCTTCAGAGGTCTTCAGCCGCAGGAGCTCTGCTTGGCGAGGGGAGGGAAACTGAAGCGCACCCGCTCCGAGGGGCCCCAGGGAAGACAGCCAGGCACGGGGGCAAGAGACTCTCTGCCTTTGCTATTATGGAGGTAAATCCTTGGTCAATTCAAGATGGCAGGAGGCCTGTTTTGTTTGTTGTATTGTGGGATGGGGAGAGAATATCAGGGTAAGCGTTTAGGAGGTTTGGCTTCTCTATTAAATAGTGGTTTTTAGTCTTTTTGTGCCATGAAACTTTTTGACGATCTTTGGATTCTGTCTTTGAATAATGGGAAGTAAAGGGAAATGTGTACAATTACAAAGGAAGTCAAATATATTAAAATATAATCAGCAAGCCATAACATAAATTTGAGACACAGTAATATATGTGCTTCTAAATTAATGCACAACAAACTACCTGTAGGTCTGACAACTAACATAACTTGGACTTAGCAGTGAGCATACGTTGAAAAAGGAAATGTTGCCGAGAAATTGGCAACAACTGAATGTTATCCAAGATGGCTTTTAGGGACACTCTGAGCTCTGCTAATTTGACTGTGGTTTGTTGCCTTTCTTCATAAATGAAGGAAATACTAAATCACAGTGAGCAGGAGTGAAAATGAAGAGGTAATTGGTTTCCCAGCCGGTATCCTAGATCTCTGCTTGCATTTCCCAGGCTCGGAATGAATGCATGCTCTTAACTAGCCATGAGACGTTGGCTGATATTCCCCCTCTAAGCTCTCAATCTTCCAATCCATAAATTGGGAGATTTAGGGAAAGCAAAGGAGAATGAGCTGAGGTGTCAGTGGTGACGGATTGATGGAGACTGTGTGAGGCACGGTGTAAACATCACTGAGTCCACGCTGAGATGGCGGGAGTCTGCCTGAGTGACCAGTGGTGTCTGGCAGGGCTTGGAGGGGGAGAGGAACCTGCTTGGGAAAAATACCCCTTTCCATTTGCACTGATCTTTCTTGCCCCTCCCAGCCCTGATAGTCTAATAAGTCTAAATTCAGACCTTCTTACACTTGTTCCACTCCGGGGACCCCTTCTCACCACAAAATTTTTCACACAACCCCAAGCAAATAGTTATATGAAATAGATATGCAAGCCAAGCACTCACTGATAATAGATCATAAAGAAATGTATTTCAAGCAAATTTTTGCACCTTCTATTAGGAGGTCCCATCACCCCACCCCCACTCCCGAGACACACACACACACATACACACACACACACACACACACACACACACACACACGCATGCACACTCCATGAGATGAGGTTGCAACCTACAGTTTAAGAAGCCTTCCTTGAAATTATTCCCTTCTGATGCTAATTAAAAATATCCTCTGGGGCCAAAGAAATAGTACAGCAAGTAGGGCACTTGGGTTGTATGAGGCTGTCCTGGGTCGCATCCCCAGTACCACATAGGTCCCTTGAGCCCTGCCAGGAGTGACCCCTGAGTGCAGAGCCCTGAGCAACGCTGTGTGTGGCCCCCAAACAACAACAAAAGATCCTCAATTTAACAAGAGGAGTAGCACAAGTTTGTTAGTCTTTCCTCTGTGTGTGTGTGTGTGTGTGTGCACGCGTGCGCGCTTGCATATGTGCATGCATGGATGTGGCGCTTACACATGCATGCCTGTGTGTGGCATTGGTCCCCGCACCCCTGTGGATCATGCATTCTGATAAACCTTTCGATAAATGAAATTGTAAGCATTACCTCAAGTTTCAATAAAGAATGGTTACTGGGAACAGATTGTCTAGAAAGAAAACAAGAATTAGTAAACACGGGTCTTACAAATGAGCCATCTGGAGATGTATTTACATAAGAAAGGAGGAAGCCTTGGTATTTTCATTCTGGGGTTTGTTTCCCTTCTGAGTGGCCACAGGGGTGTTTTTGTCATGAACACACATTGAGCTTTTTAGCAAAGATTGCTGAAAGCAGGGAAAAACAATGCTCAAGAATGGGATGGAGGGAAATGGAGAAGATGAAATGGGTGGCGGGCGCTTCTCCCGGACACTTTCGATTGAATTCTAACACAGACAAATTCCAGATAGAGTCGTGCACTCACGCCCCAAGTCTGGAGTGACATCGTGGCCCCAAAGCGCCAAACGAGAAAGCTCTTCCCATAAGAAGGTCAAATTGGGAGCGTCAGGCTGAAGCAGAGAGGAATGAGGCTGGGCTGGGCGCCAGGTGTAGTTTGGGGGAAGGATGATCCTTTGACCCCGGAGTGCCCCCTTGGATGTTAGAGACATTCTGTCGAACCACTTACTCTCTCCTCCGGGGTGTTCTCCCTCTGAAGGAGCACATGTGTCCTCTCTTCCCAGCGAGTCAGACACATCACTAGTGGGCCCCCAACTCGCCCTGGACCCACCCGCATGGGGCAAAAGGGAGCAGGAGCAGGAGTGATCCCCGGGGGACGGGGCTTTCCCATCCTCTGTGTCCACGACGGAGTCACCCCGCGGCTGGTCCGGGTGGCACTGCCTGTCACACCCACCGAGTGACAGTCTGAGTGAAAATGGCCCCTCTGTGCCTGGGCCAGACTGGCTGGCTGATAGCGTACACATTCGCAAGACAAACAGTTGGACTGGCTTTACAGAAAGCCAGATTTCTGCTCCTCCTGGACGGGACGGGGCTGTCAGGCACGGGACATGTTTGTTGGGAAATTGCATTGCTCAGGGCAATGATTCTTTACTGGGGCAAGAAGGGGCAAGACAGAAAGGGCCAGGCAGGCCCGCTGCCCCGGGCTCCCGAGTCAGAACAGCTGCAACGAGGACGGGAAGTGAAGCTTGAAGAGTGACGGTACCTGGAAGGCAACCAGCAACCCCGAGCCATCAGCTTGGGAGATAATTATGTGCTGACAGGTCTCTGATGTGGACCTGTGTGTGTGTGTGTGTGTGTGTGTGTGTGCCCATGCACGTGTGTACACATGGGCATGCACACACACACACACACACACACACACACTGGCTCTCATGAGCTGTGTACTTGTAGGCAGCGTAGGGATGTTATCTCTGTCCCATTCGTGGGCAAGAAGGAGAAATTTCTGACGATCCAGAACCCTTGAAGTTTGCACTGTGAACCCCTCGGCCACTAAGTTTTAAAATGTGGAAGAAGTAGCTAAAAATCAAACCCGAACAAAACCACAAGCTGTGAAAACTGGAACGTTGTAGACAAAGGTGCTCAGGGTCAGCGACAGGCTTAGTTTGAGGAGATATTTCTAGAATGGTCTGTGAAGGAGTGCAGGATCGAGTGGTCAAAAAAAAAAATGAAGGGAACTGTGGGGAAGAAGAGCAGTCTGGACAGATGGTCAACATGTGGCTAGGCTCCGGGGCCAGGCTTCATGACCACTTCACATCCAGTCCTCTTTGTGGACCCACTTTGCAGATGAGCAGGCCGAGGCTAAGAGAGGATAAGTTTCCTTAGGCTCATGACAGTTGGGAAGGTCTGGGAGTTAACCTCTGGGGTCCAGCTCCAAAGCATAAGTTCTCCTGAAACACAGGAGAACTTGACCCGGTGGAAGTGGCAATTGCAGGTCCATGGGAAGAATGTAAGAGCCGCCCAGGAAGAATCAAGGCCCAGCTTCTGGACCCAGGGAGTGTCAGCATGTCGAATTTATATGTTCTTTTCGACAGGCTCATTGTCCCAATCCCTATTGACCTATTAACCAACAAGTGCAAAAGGAGGATAAGGTCATCCCATTGGAGTTTTGATTGGCAAATGTTTTTTTGGGGCGGGGGGAGGTGGTCATACCCAGTGGTGCTTAGGGTCTATTCCAGGGTGATTCCTGGAGAACTCAGGGGGATTTAAACCAGGGTCAGCCCCATACAAGTCAAGCGCTTGACCTCCTGTCTTACCTTCCGGGTCCTTATTTAGCAAACTCTTATTTATTGATTTAATCATTGAATCACCCGTTTGTTACTCATGCCTGAGTGTCCCAGCACTAATTCCTTCTTTACCTTCCTTCCCTCTGCCCATGTCCTCACTTTCCTTCCTGAGTTTGGCAAACTCTTAAAAGTCCTTTGAAAGTCCAGGGGGCTCTCAAAATGACCAGACAAAATTAGAGCTGATGATCCTTGAGCCGGGTGGTTCCAGACACGGAGGAGCCACCGTGTTTAAACGGTTTGCAGGACCCGCCAGCCCTCGGTGTGTATTTAGCATTCCATATTGGCAGGGTGCGTGATGTCAGACGCAGAGAGTTGTAAGTTCACGTTCTGATAGCTGCAGCTCTTTGAAATTAATGACCCATACATAGAGGGGACAATCAGATTATTTAGAGTATAGAGAGCTGCCTTTGCAGGCAGGGAAGGTAAGTTTCCACCCAGAATCAGAGAGAAACCGAGATTTTTTTTTTTTTTTTTGGCATAGCACAGAGGTGTTGACCTCTTCGACAACACGTGAAACCTTTCCTTTCCTGAACAAGCCAGCATTTGACCAGGAGTCCAGTATGCTTTGCTCAAGAAGGAAAGTTGAGCTCAAGGAAATGGTCTAATTTGACCATTAAAGATGTCAGGCTAAGAGTTTGACTTGCAGGTGAAGTAATGGATCTGACTCGTTCCATCAAAGTCGTTCCAGAAGACGCGGCTCCTAAGGCAGGCAAGTGAAGACGGTAGGTCAGGACCCCGTTTCCCACTTCTAATTTCTGTTAGTGAGCGCCTCTCCCGGTGCCTTTCTGATAGGGGATGGGGAACCGTGATGGATGGGAAAATGACTCTGCCTCTCTGCCGATGAGTTACAGAGATACTTTCTCCACCCCCTCTCCCGTCAGCAGCGTTGGCTCTGCTTAAATTCACTCTTGCTTTTTCAATCCCAATGCCAGGAGCGGCAAATTCCACAGGCACTTGCTAGGGTTTTATCTGATTGTCCCTTTCAGGGGGACTGGAGTGCAGCTCATTGCTGATGGAAATGAAAGGTAATGTAATACCAACATTATGCTACTTTTCCGTGGAGGCCCATAAGTAAGAATCGGGCTTGTTATCCATTCATCTTTCTCTCTTTCTGAAGTTTGCAAAGTGTAACCAGCCAGAACAAATTTGTGTACTCTGTCATCATTTTAGAGCTCATGGTGCTGGATTTTTTTTACATTCTTGGTATTTTCAACGGGAGGGCCAAACAGATTCTTTTGTCCTAGGAAAGTGAACATGCTTTTCAGAGCCCGGAGGGGCCCTGTCCTGACTTTCTCCATACCCGGGCCAGGGAAGGCAGTGTCGATGGTTGGTGCCTGTTCTCTGAACTTGAATGAATTCCGTGAACTTGAAAGAGAGGGCGCTGGGAGCATTGAGTGCATCTGCTATTGCAAGGACCACGCTGTGCGTTTGGTTAAGTTTTCCTTGCAAGGGTTCAGCCTTGATCGAGAGTGGACTCTAGTAGGTTTGCAGTTCCAACTTGTTTGGGGGGCTTACCGGCTGGAAGCCAGCCTACAAAAATAGCAATTTACTGGTGGGGTAGGGATGGGGTGGGGGGGGGAGCAGGTCCTGAGGCATTTGGTCAGGGCAGACATTAGTTCCATTTAGGGCTTAAACCAGCCCACAGTTAATTGTAGGTCTCTTGCATTAGCTTGTAGAAGCAGTAAAAGCATGTAATTCGAGCTAATCTGATGGGCAAATGAACTGGGTGCTTGGTGCCAAGTGAGACTGTGAAACAAAAGGACACATGTGTTTTCAGGAAAAGAAACACACAACATAACACAACATTGTTTCAACTGTTGCACACGTCAAACTCGGGAGGATTCTGGGGAAGGTTTGCCGTTTTCAAAAAGGACTTGGAGGGACCAGCGGGGGAGTTTCTGTGCCCTGAGCCGGTTTCAGGCTAGGAAACCAGGGCAAAGGGGGGCTCGGGGGTGGGGTGGGGGGGAGGGCAGGGAGAATTTAGGGGGCAAAGGCTGATGTCAATAGCTTTTCAAGTTCCTCTTCAGGGAGCCCGTGGGTTTCCGGAGGGCTTTGCATTCATTTGACCTGAAGGCACTGGGGATCAGGCCGGGCCAGGCACATCCCTGTCAATTGGGATTTAATTGCCTGGGCTGGAGCTGTGTAAAGACGCCCCTCCCTCTCCCCCAGAGGTTGTAGCTAGGATTAAGAACCCCAGAGCTACTGGCAGATGTGGTTGAAGGAAGGTGTGGGGATGGTTTGAGGCTAAGGAATTTATTTAACAGAGGAGGGGGGATATAGGGAGAAAGAGAGAGGGGGAGAGGGAGAGGAGGGGAGAGAGAGGGAGGCGGAGAGAGAGAGGGAAGAGAGATAGGGGGAGACAGAGAGAGAGGGGAGAGAGATAGGAAGAGAGAGAGAGGGGAGAGAGATGGGAGAGACAGAGAGAGAGGGGAGAGATAGGGGAGACAGAGGGGAGAGAGATAGGAAGAGAGAGAGGGGAGAGAGATAGGGGAGGCAGAGAGAGAGGGGAGAGATAGGGGAGACAGAGGGGAGAGAGATAGGAAGAGAGAGAGGGGAGAGAGATAGGGGAGGCAGAGAGAGAGGGGAGAGATAGGGGAGACAGAGGGGAGAGAGATAGGAAGAAAGAGAGAGGGGAAAGAGATAGGGGGAGACAGAGAGAGGGGAGAGAGATAGGAAGAGAGAGAGGGGAGAGAGATAGGGGAGGTAGAGGGGGGGAGAGAGATAGGAAGAGAGAGAGGGGAAAGAGATAGGGGGAGACAGAGAGAGGGGAGAGAGATAGGAAGAGAGAGAGGGGAAAGAGATAGGGGGAGACAGAGAGAGGGGAGAGAGATAGGAAGAGAGAGAGGGGAGAGAGATAGGGGAGACAGAGAGAGAAAAAGAGAGAGAGAGGAAGGGAGAGAGCGAAAGAGAGCGAGAGAGAGTGAAAGAGCGAGAGTGAGAGAGATAGAAAGAGAGAGAGAGCGCAAACTTGGCCACCCTTCTGCTAGACCACATTCTTCCCCGAGCTGGATTCTGCGTTGTATTTCTGAACTCCTGAGAGCATCCTTCATTCTGGATCCAGGCGAGGCTGGCCCGGGGGCTGAGATGGGAGTCCTGCTCGGTAGGCTGGCTTCAGGAGAGTAAAGGGATCCAGCAGTTAATCACAGAAGCCCAAAGTTATTCATTTTGGCAAAAATGTGGGAAGCAGTAGCTTAAACATGTGTGAAAGTAGTAGCCAGGGCTTTGGAATACATCTCGCTAATTTGAACCAATTATGTGAAAGGTTGTGTTCAAATTGGGGCTTTTGTTTTGACCATTAGAAGAAAAGGGGGAAAAAAAAACCCAACCCAAACTCTGTTAATACTGAAACTGTGTAATTTGGACTGAACAATAGGATTAGAATCCTCCAAAATTAAGGGCAGAGAATTAAATGGTAACTCAAACTTAAGCTATTATATGACTTGAAAATGGGGTTTTTGAAAAACGTGCTGCTGATTAATAGGTTCGTCAGAGAGGCCATTAGGAGAGAAGGCAGTCTTGTCTGTTACAGACGAAATATGAATCCTGTGTTAGAGAAACAATGGGTAGTTTGTTTTCTTACTATAGATGTTTGTACGAGAATTGGAAATGGAAGCAACTGGCTGCCTATTGGCCCCGTAAGTCAGTAATAAATTCCGAAGTGTGAGCTTCTGGAGAGATGACCCACACTCTCCGCTGGGCACTGCCCGGTCTGAGCAGCAGGCATGGGAAGGGAAAGGCAAAACCACTTCCTGACCCAACGTTTCAAATATTAACGAAGCGTTTGTATAGAGACTCAAACTTTGGAAAAGTATCCATCTCCCAGGGGGGATCCTAGACAATTAAACCTGAGAGGGCCCCATGGAGCAGCTCCAGGGTAGTTCACCCCCAGATAGACCCGTCACTGTCACTGTCATCCCGGTGTTCATGACATACCTGTAGCATCTCTATTCCCTGGGGAAGCTCAGGAAGGGCTCTGGGAGGGTTCTCCAAAGAGACAGACCCAACAGAATGTCTGTCTGTTCAGAATTTGAGACGTGTATGTGTGTGTACACCCATCCATCTACCTACAGAGGTTTATACATCTGTGTTTTGGTCCATACCTGGTAATGCTCCTAGTGGCGCTCGGGGACCACACACAGAGCTGGCGTGCAGAGCCTGCTGTCTAGCTCTTGGGAATCACCACCCCAACCATGTCCTTTATTTATTTATTTATTTATTCATTTATTTATTAGAAAACTACAAAAGTGAATTTTATTTTTTATTTTTCATTTTTTTATTAGTGAATCACCATGAGACAAAGTTACAGACTTACAGGTTTTCATGCTTCTGCTTCAGTCATACAATGATCAAGTACCCATCCCTCCACCAGTGCCCATTTTCCACCACCAATGGTCCCAGCATCCCTCCCACCACCCCTACCCTGTCCCCTTCACCGCACCCTGCCTCTGTGGCAGGGCATTTCCATTTGCTCGCTCTCTCTTTTTGGGTATTGTGGTTTGCTACAAAGGTATTAAGTAGGCATCCTGTTCGGTCTATAGTCTATTTTTCAGCCCGTATCTCCCATCCCTAGTGACCCCGCCTAGCACCCTTTGCTTGGTGATCCCTTCTCTCTCTGAGCTGCTTCTTCACCTAGCACGTGAGGCCAGCTTCCAAGCTTGGAGTACTCCTCTTGGTACTTATCTCTACTATTCTTGGGTGTTAGTCTCAAGCCAACCATGTCCTTTCAGCTGAAGGATCCGGTTCGTGCTTTTATGCTTCCAGATCTAAGCTCAGCAACATGGGTAGAACATCAAACTTTTTGTTGTTGTTCCTTTTGTTTTGAGTTCTGAGTCACTGGTTTCCAGTAGTGCTCAGGACTTATTCCTCGTTCTGTGCTCAGGACCACTGCTGGTAGAGTTTGGGGGACCATATGGGATGCCGGGGTTTGAACCCAGGTCAGAGTATGCAAGGCAAGTCCCCTACTTACTGTGCTGTTGCTCCAGTCCTCACACTTTTATTTTTTTATGGACTGGGAAGAGGTTCACACAGATTGGAGGTTAATCTGTAAAATACATTCATGAAAACATCTAGAAAAACATTTGAGCATCTTTCTGGGTACCAATGGTCTAGAGCGGCGGTTTTCACGGGGGTGGGAAGCATATGGCTCCCTGGAGGCCCCGAGGATGTCTCAAGGGTCCACAGTGGGAAAAGTCACATAAATGGAAGGACCAGAGAAAAGAAGAAGGTGTGAAGGGAACGAGGGAGGGAACAGGCTGGAAACATTGACCTAGATAAGTTAGCACCTGGGATTCGTCATCCCAGAGAAACTGCATTTGTAGGATGAAGTGTCAGAATCTGAGCGGGGATCCCCAAGCCCCCGGACTCTGATTACCTGAGAATACTTGGCAAGTGGCTCTATGCGGTTGGTCAACCGGCAAGGAACTTCTGACGGTCACAAATAAGATCCTCACAAGAGGTGGAAAGAAATAAGAGACGAGTCACTGGTACGTGTGACGTTCAAAGAGCAGGCGGTGCCCTTCGGTCACTCTGTGGGCACAGAGGGTTACGGCCCCCTGACAGCTGCATCAGTTTTCACCCTCGGCAAGAGAGCAGCATTTCCTGTGACTGGGGTGAGGGGGAGCTTTGATGGTGACCACAGGGCCAGTGGCTGAATAAAATTGTTTCTCATAAAATTTGTTTGATTGACTTAATTTTTCTCTGAAGACTATGATAAAGTTTTAGCCATTTGGGAGCACAGAGACCAACTGGATGATCTCTGCCTTCACAGAGTCCCTCTTGGTCCCTTTTCAGATGCACACGTGACTCATACACATAGTGCAGATATTTTAATTTCCCCCCAGTAACATGTTATTCTAAGTCCACCTCTGTGTCTTCTGTGAAGTCCGAGCTTTGCAGCAAAAGGAGGCATAACTGAATGAAAGCTCACGACAGTGGTTTGCTTCTCCTCAGGATCATTTTTTAAATGCAGGATCACTGAGGCACAGGACACAGATGCTTGACAGCACACACACACACACACACACACACACACACACACACACAGAGCCTTTGTTGGAGTGATGGGATTGGGCACACTTTAATTGTGGCTCCTCCTTCCCTCCCTCCCTCCCTCCCTCCCTCCCTCCCTCCCTCCCTCCCTCCCTCCCTCCCTCCCTCCCTCCCTCCTTTCCTTCCTTCCCTTCCTACCTTCCTTCCTTCCTTCCTTCCTTCCTTCCTTCCTTCCTTCCTTCCTTCCTTCCTTCCTTCCTTCCTTCCTTCCTTCCTTCCTTCCTTCCTCCCTCCCTCCGTCCCTCCCTTCTTCCCTTCCCTTTTCCCCCCTTCCCCCTTCTCCCCTCTTCCCTTCTCTCCTTCCCTCCCTCCCTCCCTTCCTTTCTTTCTTTCCCACCACTCCTTGCTCACAATCATCTCTGGAGGCAAGGTTACCCCTCACCCCACCCCACTACCATGATCATCCAAAGCCCTTGATTTAATAAGGCGTGTTTTCAGACCAAAGAGATCTTTGAGCTAAGAAAGTTCTTACCTAGTCCTAGCTTAAGAGAGATTTATAGCTTGGAAAATCTTTGTATCATCTCTGTAGCTACGTTTTTTTTTTTTCCCCTTGCAAATCGGGAGTGGAAAAAACGCTGCATTTCACACTTAAAAAGCAATTTGGAATTTATTTTTGGCCCTTTGATAATTCAGGGAGACTTGGAGACGCGGAACATTGCATGGCTTCTGAAGATAATTGAAGAAGCGCCCTGGGTTGAGAAATTTGAAGAATAAGAGTTAAACTTGGGGCATCCAATTTAGAACACAGAAGTTAATGGGACTATTATCACTTTTTAAAGAGTTGCTTTTTTCCTGGCAGAGCTGGAGTTTGATATCAGACACTGGTGTTTGCTGCTTTTCTTTTTTGCACAGTCTGAAAAATGTGTTTACAGGTCTCGTTTTAGCATAAGAAGTAATGGAATAAAAGAAGAAAGTTTAAAAGTTGTTGTGAGGCATTAAGCTCAAGCAGGAGAGATACATTACTTGTTTTTATGAGTGAAGTAATGATACCTGTCTGTTCCCATGGATTTTAGTCATCTCATGTAAAGGGGCACACTCTAAGTGGCCTTCCCCTTAGCATGTACTTCTGAGACTGACTTCCCTGAACCACGAGTCACCCTTTGGTCCTCTGCACGGCCAACTCGTGGTCTGCTGTCGCGCTCCACCATCATTTATTTACCTGTTCATCAACTGGGAGGCCATTGAATCTGCTTCTCCATTTTGGCTCCTGTGAATGACGCCGGTGTGAGTCTTCTCCACAACCTGGGGAGAGTCTGCTTTCACTCCTCTTGAGTTCTCCTGGAGGTGGGATTGCTGGATTAGATGACAGGTAAATCTTGGTTCAGTTCACCACTTTGAAGAAATCGCCCACATGGCTTTGGGGTGACTCGATGGGGATGGGCCGCTTCCCCTTGGGTCATGCTCTTGTCAGTTCTGGGAAGGAAAAGACCCAAAGGGAAGGTAAGAAGGGGGAGGGTCCCACAGGTCTCCCACCAAGGAACTGGCAGTTTTTAGTCAATTCTTCACTGGGAACGAGCTTCTCTTCTTTTAAGTATCTTTGTGGGATAGTAAAGTTCTAGCATGACTGTAAGGGCCTAAAAGTTGTGATGTAATCCTTGTATCAAGCTTCCTGTGACTCGACAGCCTAATTCACTTTTTAGGAATTTTTTTTTTTTTTTTTTTGCTTTTTGGGTCACACCAAGCAATGCACAGGGGTCACTCCTGGCTCATGCACTCAGGAATTACCCCTGGCGGTGCTCAGGGGACGATATGGGATGCTGGGATTTGAACCCGGGTCAGCCGTGTGCAAGGCAAACGCCCTACTCCAGCCCCAAGAATTTGTTTTTGTATCAGAAAGCAAATGCTTCCTCCCCTTGTGAACTTTTCCAGTGTGCTGCCAGGAATATGCTCATGACAACCATGTCTGGATCTACGGTCAGTGAAGTGTACCGACACCAACCCTGTGAGACCCTGGGAGGGAAACAACCAGTTGCCCAAACATTTGCACTCCCCAGAATCTACTTGTGTGCAAAGGGTCTAAATCATTTCAATCATTTCACACAAATCCTCTTAGTACCATGGGAGGCAGTGTTTGGGGGCACAGTTTTGGTCTTGACATTCACAAAACAGAAGAAGATATTGGATCAGCCCCGGAGGGATACCGTTTGACATTTTCACTTTGAGAAGAGCGAAGAGGAATCCCTGAGGAACTTGATAGGATCCTCGGTGTTAGACCTAAAATGGTTAAATCACAATGAATAGTGGCCATGAGGATCCCTTTTCTTTTTCTTGAGCAGAAAGATGATATTAGCGCATGTAATTATACCCCTAGGTGGCATTAACCACAGAATTGAAGGTTTGGCTTCCTTCTGGCAAACAAGCCCGAGGCTTTGACTTGACGCTCGCACGGCTTACTTGTATAATCATGCTACATGTGAAGGGTGGAAATTAGAGTGTAGGGTTGCTGATTTATATTCCATGAACTGAGTTTTCCTGTGCCAGCCCCCAAAAATCTTACCAGTGCTGCAGTTTTTCGGTTTTCTCGTGGCTTCGGCAGCCCCTGTAAATGTTCCGGGAGGCAGATTTGGTACATTCCAGCACAAGGTCTAATTATGGATGTCATGATTGGTGAACAGTGAAAGCAAATGCCCAAACACTAAACCTGGACCTTTTTGTTTTTGAATTAAAAGGGCAGCAACCCAGTGTCAACAGTTTTAGACAGCTTGGATTATAGCTCTAAGAAATAATCAAAGTCAGCAAGAAAAAACAAACCCAGACGGTTCTGTTGCTTATTACTGAAGGAATCTAGTTGTCTTACGTGTTGTAACTGACACGATTTGACATGCTCGCTATTTTTTTTTTTTAGTCTTTGGGTTTTGAATAATTGCTTCTTGCAGAAAGCCTGTATTTTCTGTACTCTGTGGTTGCCAAGTTGTACTTGACTTTTAAAAGAGAGTCAAAGGAACGTCTCCTTGTGAGAAATTGCTGCTTTGTGGAGTGCAAATGAGAGGGTTTGTGATCTTTGAAGCTGGGAAGGCCAAATCTGTCCTAGCAGCCCCGTGGCCGGGCTGTACTTCATCTTCTCCCTTCATAACTCGGCGGCCCTTTTGTTGGAACAGAAAGGGGGGGCCGGGGAGAGTCCAGCCTGCAGTGAGGGATCCCCGCTTTGGGCTCAGAAGGCAGAGACTCCTCCTGGGTCCTGCTAGTCCAGAAGGTAGACCACCACCCGCTAGCAGTGCCTCTTCATGGGTTGATTCTGCGCCCCCCTGCCCCCCGCCAGGGAACTCGGGGCAGCTCAAGTGTTGCTTGCTGTACCCAGAGGGGAGGGTGCTCCTGGGAGGCCATGGGGAGAAGCCCAGGTTATTGCTGAACTCCGACCTTGCCCAGGACAGCAACCCCCCCAAAGAGGGGTTCGGTGGGGTGCGGGGCGGAGGGGCCCAGGTCTCTGGGATGACACGGCACAGCTGTGAACTTTCCTTCTCCTTGGCCTCAGAGGGCGGAGAAGCGAAAGACGAGCTCGTGTCACCCTCCAAACAAAGGGGCACTGTGCGTGGCTCCTCGGCTCTTGGAATGAGGCTGGGGGGGGGCTGGGAAGAGGAGGAAGGAGCAGCAGGCTCCTCCCGCCTGCAGGAGCACTGTGGGGCCGGAGGGAAGGGCACAGCCACACGCAGGCCCTGCACCAAGCAGGCACCCAGGGGCACAGCATAGAGGCCTTTACCGGCACATACAGAGGCACACACTGAGGCGCCAGCACAGCACGGGGGAACACACGAGGCACACACATGTGTGGCACAACATGCATAATACAGAAACAAACACACATGTTGAACACATGCATACATGCATAGAAATATGGAGCATTGGGGATATGCTCTCTCTCTCTCTCTCTCTCTCTCTCTCTCTCTCTCTCACACACACACACACACACACACACACACTCGCACACGCCCTGGATGTCACATTCATTCCAGCCTCTCCCCGCTCTGCTCGGCAAGCCACTGGCAAGCACCGGCAGGCCTGGATCTTTCTTCCTTTATTTGTCAAATGTTTCATAAAATACTTTTGCCCTCAGGTTAACTTTTTCTCTCCTTTGTTGTGAAAAAATGTGTTCTTTGGGGGAGGAATTATGCCCTAAGCCAACTCCTTTCTTGGACAGGAAGCGCTGGGGGACTCAGATGAGACATCATCCCGAGTTCCCGTGACCTCTGCTCTGTGGGCGACCCCGCAGGCGTGTGAGTCGGACTCTCCGAAGCCACATCTGCAGGGAAGACCCCCCACCACCACTTTCTGAGCATTGTCAGGACCCAGCACCCGAGCCCTGGCGGTGTTGGTGAGGAGAGTGTGGCACCCGCTGGCCCCTCCTCAGCCTCAAAGTCCTCACCACGGCTCATGGTCCCGGTGGTGGAGGGGTCATGCAGGGCAGGAAGTGTCCACCTGTGAGATACTCATGTTCTCGCTGACTCCCTCTTTCCTCTTTTAAGGAAAGACCTAGAATTCTCCAAGCTCAGCAGGGCGGGGTGAGAAGTGCTGGGAGATGGTGGCCTTCGTCCCACCCACCGGAGATGTAGACGGGGACAGAGAGCTGAGGGGCTTTGCTGCCAGGTGTGGCCAGCGCTGGCTCCCAGCAGCCACAGAAATTGGGAGATTTTTACTCCCCTTGTTTCTCAGATGAGGAAACTGAAAATAAGTTATTGGTTGACAGTTTGACGGTTTTGGAATGTCTCAGTAAGAAGGTCAGAGTGTGACCTCTGGCAGGTGTCTTAGTATCACTTAGATCCGCCCCTTGGTCAGGCCTTGACCACAGGTCCTCGGACAGAAGTCATATCTCCTGGGAACACCATCCAGTAGGGACTCTGAGCTCCCGGGGTGAGAGATCCTGGGGCTTCCTGCCCTGCCCGATCTCAGACACAGGGACATTTGCTTCTGGGTAATTTCCCACCTGGGACCCCGGGTGTGCACTGTGTCCCTGACTGTGGCTTCCCAGAGCCAGTGCTTGTTCCAGCACAGGGCGGAGATTCTGGTCGGGCACCTGGAAGGAGCTGTGGCGGGCTGCTCCCAGCTGTCTTGCAGCTGCGCCCTCTGCTAACTTGGGGGGGGGCCCTGAACTCAAGAGGTGGCTAGTTTGGGTTCAGGTGTGTAGTCAATGGAACATGCACACTATTTTCAGAGACTTGAAGTCGTGTTACGAATCACAAAATCCCGTTGATTGTCGATTTCTCGGGCGGGCTCAGTAACCTCTCCATTCGTCCTATCCCTGAGATTTTAGAAGCCTTTCTCCACTCGGCCTTCCCAACGATGCCCCATTGGAGGCTCTTTCAGGGTCAGGGGAATGAGATCCAGTTTGTTACTGGATTTGGCATATGAATACACCATGGGAAACTTGTGAGGCTGTCCCATGTGGGCAGGAAACTCTCAGAAGCTTGTTAGTTTCTCCCAGAGGGAGAAGTAGGCTACAAGATATCGCACGGCCGCTTTGCGGCCGCACACTTCTGGGAACTTGTTTTTAAGTCTCTGGATGTTGGCCATTGATGGGATTACACACACCTGGGTTCTTCTGTTGGTACCTTCATGCGTGAGGCTTGTCCGAACATGTGGAGAGGGGCCTTGAGCATGGCTGTAGCTAGGTTCCAGTGGTCTTCGACCAGGCGTGTGGGCAAGAGACTCTCTGAAGTCATGAAACAGACTTTTTTCTCAAAGGAAGATTAAAAATGAAAAAAAAAAAGTCTTTCATACACACACATGTACACACATGAGAAAAGATTTCATTAGGGACTTTTAAAATATTGATGACATGGTGAAATGTTATTTGGGATCTATTAGGTTTAATAAAAATGTGATATGAAACAAGTTTACCTGTTTTGAATGCAGTAAATAGTACATTTTAAATGATCTACATGAACCTCACTTTCTTTGGGATGGTAGTGGACAATTAAGTGTTTTTGTTTTTTTTAAGGCAAATATGTGCTAACTCATTTGCCTCTCTCTCCCCGCAGTGAAAATGCAACTCCAGTAGAACTGTCAAAGCAACCCCAGGGAGCAAGTGTGGTTGTGTTTTCCTAAATGAAAAATACACCGGGTGAGATGAAAATGATGAAGGCAAATTCTTAAAACCCATTGATGGTTGTCCTGAGAGCTAAACTCCGCCTCGGTCTCCTTCATTGGTAGTTTATGAGAAAGAACATCAAAGAGTATACAAAGAGAAAGGGTGTCTCTCCCTCCCACCCCAGCCCCCACCCCCCACCCCCACCTTGGCTGGGAATTCACAGCAGCCACAAGCTTCATGAGTATTCTCACATTCTTGCTATTCAAGTAAGTGCAGGACGTATAAAAATGCCAGTGAGCGGACAGGTCAACTTCGTTGGTCTTTGGTGGATCCAGGCACCATGGATCATTCCCATGTATTAAATTCCTTGTAGCACAACCTAAGTAACACCTTTGACAATCACCTTGTCTCTGCTTTGTTGTTTTAACTGACATCCATGTTGTATGAGTCCTGGTGCACAACATCATCACTCCGTGTGTAATAGACATAATCACCACAGTGAGTTGGGCTGGTCTCCATGCCCTCCCACCATTATTTTGTTCTTATAATGAGGTCTTGTAAGATTCACTCTCTTAGCAACTTGCAACTTAGCCTTGTTCGTGCTAGTCCTGCTCTGCCTTACTGTGGAATGAACTCAAGGCCGCAGTTTAGCACTTTGGATCCTTTCATCACTGTCAGAGCAGACTGTTTGGCAGGATTATTTGGAAAGGGTTTGTCCCAGAAGAGGCTCTAAGTTCAAGGGAGCAAGTTTTGCTGCCTGTCTGTCTGAGGTGTGCATCCACACAGCAGCAAATGCATCCACGTTTGGTGTCTGTGGTCTTTCTCCGGAGTAGGCCAAGCCAGGGGCCCTCGTTTGGTGCTTTGAACCTCCAGGCAAATGTGAAAACAGACTGGCCATTTGTTCCACAATGTTGGGGGCTGGAGTCTCCCCCCAACACACACACACACACACACACACACACACACACACACACACACACACACACACACTGAGAAGACCTCCCCTCTCGGGTCTGCTTGCCCCTACTCATGAATCAATGTTGTGATTCATCGTGCCGCTGCCACTCCAGGCTACAGGGTCAGGAAGAGTCTTTGGTGGAACTCCTTGTAGTCCTGAGTTTGGAACTATCGGAAGGAACAGTCTGGAGGGCGTATTTGAGCGTGTGGAGCTCAAGTCAGTATGACTGAGGGCAGAAGGCTGGGTCCTGTGGACCGCAGACCCCAGGACTAGACCTCAGCTTTTATTTGTTTCTGGGCCATACCCCATGTTGCTGAGGGGCTACTCTTGGCTCTGTGCCCAGGGGTTACTTTCTGGTGTTGCACAAGGTGCCAGCCCGGGATTGAGCCCAGGCCTCCTGCATGCCTTGTGTGTGCTCAGTCTGCCCAGCAATCTCTCCACCTGGAACCCAGCTGTGCTCTGCCCACCCTGCGGGCATCTGCTCCAGCTCGGATGCAGGTGGTGCCAAGGGGGCAGCTGAGGGCTGGGTAGAGCGAGAAGGCAATGCTTCACTTCCAAGCGGGTACTTAGCTTCGAGCGACTAAGTAAAGGGATAGATGTCAAAATAAAAGCAGTGAAGAGAAAACTTAACGCCTCTAGTGTCGTTTGACCTTCTCTGTCCCCGACTGTCTCTCCTGTTAGAAGGTTCCAGAGCAAGGAGAACTCTGTGTGCCAGGGCTGCTCTAGAGGCCTCGACAACATAAATACTGGGAAGGAGTCACTTTCAGGATTCCTGTTTACAGGTGGGGAAGCGGAAGTGGAGGAAAATGCAGGAGCTCCCCCCACGTGACCCAGCCGGAACTGTCCAAGCCCAAGCCTGAGCATAGGGAGATTGGCACTTGAGTCTTGGGGTGGGGGGAGGGGGAGCTGCCCGCTTTGGGAAATCCTCAAGTGTCTGGGGTTCCATGTGAACCCCTCTCTCCAACCTCAACCGGCTCCTCATCCCACTACTCCGGGTAAATCTCCCAGCCTGAGTGGGGTGACCCCCTACACACACCTAAAATACAGTCAAGTTTGGCGACAGCACCCTCGACTCTCAGGCTCTTCATTCTCTTCCCTCCCGTTGCTGCTGCTGTCCTGGGGTCCAGAGGCCACTGGTCACCGTCAGGGACAATGAGCTGGGGGGCGGGGTGGGGTGCTTACAAGAACTTATGGCTCAGACTCTCCCTTCAAGACACATTGCTGGGGCCCCTGACTTGCCAGCCTCTTCCCCTCCCCCACCCCATCCTTCCTCCCCTGGGTGGACTGGCCACATGAAGACCACCCCCTCGCACTGATGGGAACACAGGCTGTGGACCCCATGCAGACCGTGGAGCAGAAGCCTCCCATGAGGCCCGGACGTTCTAACGAGTTCCCCAGACATTGTGCAGGGCATCTGTTCAGTGGGTTCCTTTGTTCTCTTCTCCCTCTGACTACCGCTATTCTGTCCATGTACCCTCCGGGACCCATAGCAGTGTAAGGGACACCCCCTTGTGTGCTGGCCCCCAGCCCTCCCCATCATGGGAAGCTTTTCCCCCCAATGTCCAGCTGCTCCTCCCCTAGGCTCTCCTGGTTCACCTGTTCAAGCCAGACACCCGGGAATTGTTTGGGGATGGCCGGTGTGCTGGGTGGTGGGGCAGGGCTTCGATGAGTTCAGCACCCAGGGGAGAGTGTTTGGGGCCTCTTGACCAGGCAGTGTCCAGGACCTGGGAATGTGTGTACTGAGCAAACCGATTCTCAAGTGACTTTGGACACGAGTCTTGTGGACTGTTTATGATATTTTGCTTAAGGCCCGGCTCCCTAAGGGGAAGGAGGGTTTGTTTTTGTTTTATGTTCTCCTACCGCAGGATCAAGGGGGGCTGAACCTGGAGACTGGCCGTGGGCAGGCGCCCTTCTCCCATCCTACCTTGCACTTTGGGGACTGGTCTCTGCCCAGGGCCATTGGCTGCTGCTCCTGGTCACCTCCCTGCCCCTGGAAAACAGGGCCTGGGGAGTCCCACAGCCTGCCATTTTCCCTCTGTGGTCATTTGCCAAGACTGATGGCCCTGGACACACAGACCTACCATGTGCAGACTGAAACCACAGGAGCGACCCAGGGGACCCCCTCTCCTATCTCTTCTGTGTTGCCTGTTTAGTGGCAAACTCATGTCTAGGACCCCACATTCTCTGCCCCTTATTCTCTACTCAGATACCCAAATATACAACCACTTTCTCACTTATCTAGTCATTCATGCCATCCACAATTGCCGAAGGTCCAGGGCTTCCTGTCTTCATGAGGACATGCTTCCCCCCCACCCCCGCAAGCTTCGGTCCCCAAAGTTGCCAGGAGGAGCATGAAGGGTGGGGGGGGGGTGCATGTCCTCTTTATCATTGGCTGAAATAAGAGGCAGACATAGCACCACCAACCTCGAGGTGTGGGGAGACCCCAGCTGTGAATACTTGGAGGCTTACCTCCTCTGGTGGTATCTAGAACTCACTAGAGACAGTCTGGGTCAAGGTGGCCATGCAGGCGACGAGTCCCAGGCCTGCAGTTGTCAGTGTGTTCCCAGCTCCCACTCAGAGGGGTCGGGGCTACACAAAATTCAGAACACCAGCCTCACTTTTCTCTGCTGTCTGTGGGTCTTCCTTACACTCTTCCCTGTTGTTGTCTCATCTTCCCACCAGGTGTCCAGAGAGTAGAGATGCGTCCTTCTGTCCTTCCCATTCTCTTTGTTTTGGGTGGGGGAATGGAAGCCTCCCATCCAGTGATCAGGGGGTCTCAGGACCATTTCCTGTGACACTTGGCCCACTGGCATGGATGGTTCAATCCACGTGGTGTTGCTTAGGCTCAGTGGTGTCAGGTCCTAGCAGAGTCCCCCTTGGCTGTATCTATGGCCACATAGTGCTGGGATCCAACCTAGACCCCAGGACCACGGCTGCTTGTCTAAGTGTCAGAGTCTAATAACACTTAACATGGGACGTGGAACATTCATCATGGGTCACCTGTATGATTTTGTTTTGTCTTTGGGCCACACTTGGCAGTGCTCAGGGTTTACTCCTGACACTGCACTCAGGAATCACTCTTAGCAGTCCTTGGAGACCATACGGGGTGCCGAGAATAAACCAGGGTTGGCTGCATGCAAGGCAAGCCCCCTACCCATTGTGCAATTGCTCCAGCCCTTGTGTCATATATGATTTAAATCTGAGAGATCCTTTGGGACAAGTATTATAGTGTTCACTGGGCCATGCAGGAAACTGAGGTTCAAACACTGAGCAATACCTTTGTCACTGACAAGCAGGTAAAATGGGATCTGTACCCATGGTGGTCTAAGGCTCTTCCTCTTTCCTGGATACTTGACTACAAAGCAAAGGAACACTCTAAACCATATTGCATAGAGGACGCTTAAGTTACCC
The DNA here is from genome assembly GCF_027595985.1 of Sorex araneus. Lineage (NCBI taxonomy): Eukaryota > Metazoa > Chordata > Mammalia > Eulipotyphla > Soricidae > Sorex > Sorex araneus. Next base: position 6,755,366 of record NC_073312.1, read on the forward strand.
ACGAAAGAAAAGGCTTCAATTGCATAGACACTGAATTTATTGCCAGCTGATTGATATATTAGTTACAAATCAGATTACATTTTCCATAAAGCATCTCCTAAAGGAGCGCTGTGTCGCAGTGATATTAGCAAAGGATGAATTATTTGAGTACTTGAGAGTTATTAAACTACTTGTCATTAAAAATAATTACTTATTTGGGCTTTCTTCTGGTTCAGACTGGCAGCTTCCTGGAAGTTGAGTGGGTTAGCATGTACTATCATTTGCTAATTCACTGGGCCACAAAAGCAATCAGTTTGGCTTGCCAATACACTAACTTGGTCCTGGCCCTATTTATCAAATATCCTGATGGTTTTAGCAACCTTCATCCGAATTAATCTTGGCCCTTTCCGGCTTTGTCTCCTTGACTAGTTTACTAAGCTTTTGCCTAGGGCTGACACAGAATGTGTGCTGAGAGAGTATTTGCTGAATGAATGAAGCAATGTACTCTCTGTGGTATTCATCAAAATGTCAAATGGGGCAGGACTGAAATGCAGAGTGCCGTCTGTCCCGGGTCCCCACCACTCTCTGCGCCTGCACTTGGTGGTGGCAGCGGCCCGTGGCTGCTTCACTGCTGAGGCTGACACTCTCGTTTAATTATCCCGGGACTCTTTCTTTTGACATCTACCCCTTCTCCATGGTGAAAGCCTGGGACAAAATGCTCACTTAAAACCATCTCATTTTGTCTGTCTGGATCTTTTGCTCTGGTCCTCATGGGGTTAGTTCATAAATGTCAGGCTTCTTCCCAGCCCCGCTCTTGGCTTCTATTTCCACTCTCAAGGGGAGTTTGATATGTTCAAAAGTCTTCTGGAGCCCCATGTAGGCAGACAACTCCCAAGTCTTTTAGAAGTTTTGCAAACACTCACTAAATCCACCCACTGACTGAAAGTCTTGTGATTGAAAAGTCCCTGAAAGTCCCCGAAAAGGGCATCTTTAAGAATCTTTAAAGATGGAATAACTGTTTCTCTCCCCATACCAGTTTTGTCTTGTAGGTTGGCCAGCAGTGGCACTAAATCTCCAAATCTGAAAGCAGCAGAATTCTCCAGAACACAACTCTTGTTCCTTCTCAGTTTTCCCATCGCCATCTACCATCTACTTAGTTACCAAATCCTGGCGATTCCATTCTAGAAATGGCCCGGTGTCCACTCTCCATCATTCTGCATCCGCTCTCCATTCTCTTTTCTCAACCTCACCTGCAGGCTGCCAGGAACAGGCAGTGAGTGACAGCAGATGGACCAATAGTCGTTCTCGTCTCAGACTCCTCCCACAGTGAGGGGCAGCCAATAGCTGACTTGTTTCCCTCCAGATGCTAATGATTGGCGGAACCGCCACATCACCTGTTCGGGCTGATGCTCCAGACCCGGGTTGACTTCCCTGAGTTGAGCTTGCTTTCCGTTTGTGTTGCGGTCATCCAGTCTGCATTGGGCCTGCAGTGGAGACGCAGGAGAATCCCCAGGGCGGCTCTCGACCCGCTGCTGGGAGCCCGAGCCCTTATCTCTGACTGGTGCAAATGATCTTTCTGATAAAACATTTGTTTGTGTTGATGAACGGGCATGGTGTCGCTCTGGGCGCATGTCTTGGTGTGTGTGTGTGTGTGTGTGTGCCTAAGTTAGTGTATGTGAGTGTGAGAGCGTAGACAGGTGTGTGTGTGTGTGTGTGTGTGTGTGTGTGTGTGTGTGCACGCACGCGCGCACCCATGTGAAGGAAAGACTCACCCACTGGACCTAGATGAGTGAGATCAGTCAAAACAGAACCAAGAATGGGGCTGGAGGGATAGCACAGCCGGTAGGGCGTTTGCCTTGCACGCAGCCTATCCAGGTTCGATTCCCAGCATCCCATATGGTCCCCTGAGCACTGCCAGGAGTCATTCCTGAGTGCAGAGCCAGGAGTAACCCTGTGCATTGCCGAGTGTGACCAAAAAATAAAAAATAGAACCAATATTTTAATTTAACACCCAGTAAATCCATGAGGGAATCGCTGTGGACTGTACTTTTGTCTGGCAATGGAAGCCAGCCGGGCCTTGTAGTGTGAGACCCTCCTAGTGACCCTGAATCATTGCTTCTGCCCAATGACATCTACTGTAAGTATGGCACTACTGGGGAGTTGGACCCTCCCTCTGCAGGGCTGAGGCTACATCCCTGAGTGGGAGCTGGTTCCGTCTGCGTGGCCCTCCGTTGCTGCTTGCCTCATCTCTGGATGAGAAATGGCTGTGGCCTCCTTGTGGTCTCTTGTTGTGTCTTGTCTTTCTCACCCTTGGCCCTCTGTTCCCACCTCCTGTGCAACTTGGCTCAACCGCAAGCGCTGCGCTAAACTTCCCCTGGTTCCTTGTTGGGTAAAATGTGGGACGTTCCACAACAAGCAAGAGTTGGCTAACGAACAAATAACATGTCCCCGTGTGACCCTCATAAGTTCATCAGTGCTGGTCTGAAATTCCCCCTGGACGACGGGTCCCGCAGGGTCTCTCTTTCTTTGCTCTCAATGGCACCCTGGCTTGCTACTCCTTCGGCCTCTGTGTCCTCAGACGGAACACCCCTTGGGGCTCTTCTGACACCGGGGTGATTTATTACTTTGCCAGTGTGCATATCCCCAAGGCACGAATATGACCATCCACTCCCTCAGCAAACATTTTTCAATGGAGTCCCACCTGCCAAACACATTACCAGGTGTTGGTACCCAGACCAATGAGATCAGAGCCTTTCTAGGGCAGGGGTTGGCACCTTCTGGCCGCTGGCCAGCTCCAGCCTACCGTCTGTTTCCGCACAGGCCGTGGGCACCCCGCCACACTCCTCCTTCAGGTCGGCATTGTCTGTGTCTGCCTCCTTGCTATGGCAGGAGCAGAATATGTGGCCTGGTGGCCCTGCCAAGCTGAAACTATTTACTATCTGCCCTGGATGGAAAAAAATGTGGCCACCCTTAATTGAGAGGATCTTACAGTCTAGTGGAGGGAGACAGACATAAACAAATAACAGTAAACCCATCTTTCAGCCCCCAGGCCTTGTATTCAGCCACTGTGTGGTCTGGAGACCACCTGAGAATGACTCGGGGCCTCGTCCCATGGATCTGAGTTGCCAGGCCTGAAGAATGCCCCTTTTTTTCCCCAACCTTCCTTGTGGGAGATTCTCCCTGACCCCTGAGCTGGCCGCCTTGGCCAATGCAGGCTGAGCCTTGGTGCCCGTAAGATCGCACCGAGTTTCTGTCCATAGACAGTATCTCAATTCTGCTCAAGCAAGCGAGCAAGCAAACAAATGAAAAGTCACTGGGTTTCATTTATTACAGAGAGCCTCAATCCCACTCTAATTCTGGAGGTCGATTTAGCAGAAACGACCCCAGTCAGCTGGGCCTGTGGGCCTGGGGCGGGGGTAGGGGGTGGGCGGCGGGGCGTGGGGGATGCACCAGAGACCAGTCTCCTCCCGTGTCCCGGGCTAGGCCTCACTGGGGGCTGCTTCCCTTTGGGAAGTCGGGGGGCAGGGCCCTCCTGACAATGGAGGGCTGTTGGCTGCCTCGGGTCCTCTGCCCGAGTTGGCCTGGACAGCGTCACTCACAGTCACCTCATTAAAATAAGCTCCCTGGACCCTTCGCGTCCCCAAGCTCAGGAACGGCCCTCCTTCCTGGCGGTGCCATGTGATGGCCGACAAGAAGAGCAATAAGAGCGAGTCCAGCCCGTTAGTATTTGGAAGGCAAATGTTTCCTAAGGAAAATAAAGCCCGGGACTCTGTGTCGAGACAGATGTTCACACTTGCTACCCTTGTTAGAGTACTTAAGAAAATAAATTCAAGATAAGAGAGGCAGCTCCGAGCATTCCTGAGGCCTGCGGGGTCCTGCCTCTCCGAGCCCCAGCAAACGGCGGCAGCGCTCAGGGCACAAAGGAAGAAGATAACAAAAATGCTTTTCTCAGAAAAGTCACCTCCGTGTTCTTGGTAGAGCCAAACCATGAAAGCAGATGGAATTAAAAAAAAATAAAATAACACCTTGGGTTCTCCGTGTGAAGAATGGCTTTAATGATCCTCATTATTTGATATCCAAACACCCAGAATAAATGCTGCTTTGCTGTGTTGGCAGGCCAGGAGGCTCAGCCCGCACCTTATATGGGCGGCCACGAGTGCGACTTGTTTGCACTTGTTTCCAGGCTGGGAATTCAGGCCTGCCTGGGGAAGGCACTTCACCACAGTTACCCTGCAGAGCTGGAAGCTCTGGGGCTCTCTGGAGAGGTCCAGGCCCCTGGGGGTAGACACCGCTCTCCTGCAGCGTTCTTTTCATTTGATGCACGTTACCCCTCCCGGGAACACGGCTGGGTGTGAAGACGTCTTGGGCATGAAAGGCTACGGCACGAACAATTTTGTTTTATGGTGTTTTAAAGTAAATGGGAACCACTTTCGGATGCAATTTGGAGAAAACCTCCAAAACGTGCACTGGATGTCTTAGAAACCTGAACAACCTAGGTTATTTTATTTTCCTCCTATACTGCTCACAAATCAATTATATAAATCACTGTCACTGTCACTGTCATCCCATTGCTCATCGATTTGTTCGAGCGGGCACCAGTAACGTCTCTCATTGAGAGACTTATTGTTACTGTTTTTGGCATATCCAATACGCACGGGGAGCTTGCCAGGCTCTGCCGTGCAGGCTCGATACTCTCAGTAGCTTGCTGGGCTCTCCGAGAGGGGCAGAGGAATCGAACTCGGGTCAGCCGAGTAAAAGGCGAAAGCCCAACCGCTATGTCTAGTTACCTTACTTTCATATCAAAGGGTCAAATATGGATTTTTTTTCTTGTGTTTTTTTTTGGGGGGGAATGAAGTTTAGGGCCACGCTCGGTGATGTTCATGACTTACTCCTGGCTCTGTGCTCAGAGGTCACTCTTACTGGTATGTGGGGGACCACATGTGGTGTGCCAGGATGAATCTGGGTCAGCTGTGTGCAAGGCAAGTGCGTCACCTATCTCTTTGGCTCCCTGCCTTTTTTCAATTAAGTGTATTTTTCATAGCTTGATGTTTGGTGTGTGTGTGTGTGTGTGTGTGTGTGTGTGTGTCTGTTTCTTCCATGTAGAATAACATACCAGGAAGGAAAACCTGCATAAGGTTCTGGTCTCTCATTTTTTTTTTAAGGAAAGAGGCTTAGAAATGGTTGCTAATTCCACCAGCACGAGAATTACCAGCTGCTTTTTAAAAAGACAAAGAAAAAAAACAACTTCATTTAAAGGAGACCAAGTAAATTTTATGTGCAAATCAGGTTGACCAAGAGAAAAAAAAACAACCAGCCCTGACTTGCGTAATCACGCCAGGAAGGCAATCCTATGTTGTTACACATCTAGGACACAAAATAAATATGAAAGGCATGTCCCCCCTCCACTCAGCTGTTTCTTATTCCTAAAGCTCCGTCCATCATAAATTGCCTGGGAAAGCTGTCCAGATGTTTCAGACCCATCCTGCTTGTCATCCGGGTCCCTCCGACAGGAATTGCATTTGAGTTCATTTCACTGCTACAGTAGCTTGATATAATTAAAGACTCGGTTGGGCGTGTTTTCAGCGCCATTAAGTCATTAAGGGCTTTGGGGGAGCAGGAATGTTCCTTCGTGGCAGCAACATTCTCTGAACACAAAGATGCCAACATTCCGTGTTTGAAAGGACCTTGCTCTGAAATGCAAGTCTGGGTTCTAGAAATCAACAAGAAATCTGTGCCCAAGAACTGCGCTTTCGTGGCCCTTGCTTACTCCAAGATCTGGGTAGAGGTGACAGGACTGTGTTTACGGAGCACGGCGATAGATTCTCCGAGTCGGTTTGCCTCGGTAAAGACACTTGAAACGTTTTTTTTTGTTGTTGTTGGTGGCGGTGCTGAAGGCTGTTCTTGAGTCCAAGATCGCCAGATTCCTGACAACCATCAAGGGGCCAGTCCCTCCCCAGCCCACCTCCGCGACTAAACCAATTTAAAATAATTCAGAGATATTCCTCCTCACGTCTCTCAACAGCCCAGTTTTCTGAACAAAATATGAGGCAACTCCATCCAATTGTTAATGACATCAACAAACAAATTAGACTAGCACCAGAATTCACTTAAAATGGTTGGAACGGCTCAGACAGACACTCAGCTGAACCCACTTTTTTTGAGGCTTGGTGACTTTCAAGGTCCAGATTGGTTCAAAATTACCCTAGAGAGCTGACCCACGGTTGTGGGGGTCCACTAGTACACGGCCAGCTCCTGGCTCTGTGCTTGGGTGTGATTCCTGGCAGTGCTCCGTGCCAGGGACTTGAATCGGGGTGGGGGCTGACACCGCTGCATGCAAGGCAGGTGTCTTCACTCTGGACTCTCTCTGGCCCCGGGGCGCATGTTATGATTGCATCATTAGACCAGAGAGCTTTGGACAAAGCGGCCTCTGCATTATCTGAATAAAAATCCAACTGGATCCTGAAGTGATTTCTGCAGAACAAAGAGAATCTTGTTCCATGGCTGCTGAAGTTCACCTCTTGGGCCTACCTGTTTGGGACCTGCAGAAGAACAGAGGCTCGCTCGAATGGAAATCTTGCATTCTGACTCGATTCACTGCATGTCCTGGTGCATGGAGCTTCTTTGGGGACTGGAGGATGCTGGGGAATGGGGTCGATGGCAAGTTGTTGTTTTGAGCTGGGAGTTAGGCACCTATAGGCGACTGACTGGCATGGCAGGTCCTGTGGACAGCAGGGTGGCAACTTGCGGGAATGTCAGCTCATCAAAGCCAACTGATGGGGGCCAGAGAGATAGTAGAGTGGGGAAGGTACTTGACTTGCACACACCTGACCCAGGTTTGATCCCTGATGCGGCATATGGTCTCAACCACAGCAGGAGTGGTCCCTGAGCTCAGAGCATGGAGTACACTCAAGTGTGGTTCCCTGACCCCCTGGAATAAATAAATAAATAAAGCCAATTGATGGTCTGTTTTTTAAGCCCATCTGATTCTCTTGCATCATGATCACCTTCCTCCAGAAAAGATTTTGTCTGTAAACAGGTTTATTTGTGGCTCAATTTAAGGGCTTGCTCATCTTTTATTGAGCACCTACTAGTGCCAGGTTCCATGGCAGACTTGGGGGATGTCCCAGACAGTTTCATCCTTACAGGACCATCTGGGCTGTGTGTATGGTCTGACCATTGCTCATTCCTCCCATCAGCTCCTGCTCTAGCCCCACCGCTTCAGTGCTGTGGTCACACTGGGCTGGGTGGCTTGGCGTAACCTATCCTTTCTCTTGGAAAGTTCTCCCTCTTGTTCTCCTCATGGGTGCACCTATCGCACATCCAGGTGTCAAATGCCTTTCCAGATCCTCCGTTCTAGAAAATTCTTCACCAGTGCTCCAACAGAGCCTAGTAATGTGAATGGCTACCTACCAGCTGTCTTTAAAGTCATCATCCTGATCAATATTTATTTTGTTTCAGGTTGTTTGTCCCATAGCACATAATGGTTAAGAAAAGTGGGAGCTTGGAGCTCAGTCTGAATTCAAATTTTAATTCTTCTCCTCTCTGGGTCATAATACTGATATCCAGGGTTTTTTTTTTTTCTCCAAAGTGGAAAGGTTTCAATAGTTTTCTCTTCATGTCAGTCTAATTAAATCTCATACTTAATGACCCCAATTTTCTTCTTTTTCTTTGGACCATTTGCTTAATGAAACATTGACAGAACAATGAATGCTAATAGATTGCATTGATTTAAAGCAAATGTCTCCAACACCTGATTTCATAGGTATGGCTATTAAAATAACCAAATTATCTTTATTAAGTTTAGAAATTTACAGTTATTAAATATGAGGATGAGATTTTGCTTGCCTAGGAGATAAATAAAAATAGCTCAAGAACTGGGAAAGAATAGCTCCTTTCTGAGCACACAAGTGTAGCCTGAGGCTTACATGATCCAGGGACTCCAAAGTATAAGACGACTGAATTCAGAAGATTCAACTTCATTTCTGAAAATGACCATTTCTAGGATTTGATCCTCTGCTAACTTAACCAGTGTAGCCTGTAGGATAACATAGCCTCAGGTAGTTTAGGTTTATTGGGTTACTCCCATTACAGTGCTCCCATTCCTCTTTGTTTATTTGTAGCTTCTTTCTCAGTGTTCTGTTGACTTGTAAATATTGTTTTTCTCTTCTCCTTGAGTCCTTTGCATAGTTTATTCAGAGCAATGTCCTTTTTGTATGGACACAGGAAGACTTAGCAAAAGCTATGTTTTTGTAACCTGGGAGTCTTTGACTCTACATGATATTTTCCTCCTGGGCATCTGTTCTCTCAACCTAAGCTTCAGCTGCCCTTACTTCCTAGCACCCCCAAAAGCAGGGTCCCGACGAGGGACGAGACGGACCCAGGGCAAGCGGTGAGTTGTGTGCTACCCTGGCATCGAGATGGGCCTGGCCAAAGTGTCTAATGCTTAACTCTAAGTTAAGAGCTTGATCATGGACAAATCAGTAGACCAAGTAGTTAATGCTTCTAAAACACAGCAGGTGTTAACACCGCAAATGAACTATTGTAATGGTTAGTGAGGGGCTTAGAAGTAATGTTGATTTAAAGGAGCCACTGTTAAAACAAAAAGAGCTGTTGGCAATAGAAAGTTTTTCAAGAGATGGCCCCTGTTCAGGTATTTTTGAAAGGCCAGTTTTGTGGTGAATAGATCTCTTCTGTTAAAAGTTAAGGATTAACGTGCTTAGTCTGTGACAAGATGACAGGTGTGGTCATGAGAATGGCAGTATATGATTCTAGTTCATTCCAGATCTCCCCTTGTTCCCTAACAAGAGCATTTAAAAGTAATCTACTCTATAAAGAAACACACTATGAGACTACTACTCAAGGTCAGTAGAAACAAGGGCCAGGAGGACTGGTCCCTGTTTGGAAGCCTTCCTCACGTACTGGGGGAGGAAGAAATTGGGACAGACAAGGGACCAGTATGACAGTGATAGTTAGAAATGATCATTCTGGGTAAGAACTGTGGGCTGACCTTTTGGAAAACAATATGGACGATTCTCAAAAAACTAGAGGTTGAGCTCCCATTTGACCCAGCAATACCACTGCTGGGAATATATCCCAGAAAAGCCAAAAAGTATAGTCGAAATGACATCTGCACTTATATGTTCATTGCAGCACTGTTTACAATTGCCAGAATCTGGAAAAAACCCGAGTGCCCTAGAACAGATGACTGGTTGAAGGAACTCTGGTACATCTATACAATGGAATACTATGCAGCTGTTAGAAAGAATGAGGTCATGACGTTTGCATATAAGTGGATCAGCATGGAAAGTATCGTGCTAAGTGAAATGAATCAGAAAGAGAGAGACAGACATAGAAAGATTGCACTCATCTGTGGAATATAGAATAATAGACTATAAGACTAACACCCAAGAATAGTAGAAATAAGTACCAGGAGGTTGTCTCCATGGCTTGGAGGCTGGTCTCTCATTCTGGGCAACTCAGAGAAGGGAACACCAAGTAAAATGTGGTTGGAGGTCATGTGGGGGAAAGATGATGCAGGCCAAATATAGACTAGAGACTGAACACAATGGCCACTCAACACCTTTATTGCAAACCACAACACCTAATCAGAGAGAGAGAACAAAAGGGAATACCCTGCCATAGTGGCAGTGTGGGGTGGGGGGAGACAGGACTGGGGAGGGTGGGAGGGATGTTGGGTTTACTGGTGGTGGAGAATGGGCACTGGTGAAGGGATGGGCTATCGAACTTTGTATGGGAGAAACATGAGCACGAAAATGTATAAATCTGTAACTGTACCCTCAAGTTGACTCACTAATTAAAAATAAACTATTAATTTTTAAAAAATTAAAAAAATAAAAAAAATAAAACTAGAACAAAATAGTACAGTGGTTAAGGCTGTCAGCCGATCTGATCCCCAGCACCAAATATGGTCCCCCAACAACTACCAGCAGTTCAGACCTCAGAGTGCAAAGCCAGGAGTAAGCTGTGAGCACAGCTAGATGTGGACCAAAAAAAACTTATACTGCTAAAAAACATACGATATTTAAGTAATTACTTACTAATACTTTGATTCAACTTTAAGTACAAGGCCATGGGCATTGCACACAGCTTCTTGAGCTGGTTGGAGAAGAAAGAAAAGGATCTCCCAGAAGTTAAAGGTAGCAATTTTTTAAAATAAAATTAAGAATAAGAACAACCATACAAAGTAAACAATAAAAGGTTATATCAAGAAATGTACTCTATATCATGCTAAGTAAAATGAATCAGAAAGAGAGGTACAGACATAGAAGGACTGCAGTCATTTGTGGACTATAAAATAACATCACATGAGGTTGACACCCAAGGACAGTAGATAGGGGTGACACCCAAGGCCAGGGATATTGCCCCATAGCTGGAAGACTGCTTCATGAGTGAGGGGAGAAGGCAGATGGAATAGAGAAGGGATCACTAAGGAAAAAAAAAAGAAAAAAAAAGAACTGTGGGCTGAAAGTAGGTAAAGGGACAAACACAATAATCTCTCAGTACCTGTATTGCAAACCATAATGACCAAAAGGAGAGAGAGGAAGAAAGAAGAAAAAGCTGCCATAGAGACAGGCTTGAGGGTGGGGTATGGGGGGTGGTGTGGCCCGAGGGAACTTGGGGACATTGGTGGTGGGAAATGTACACTGGTGGAGGGACAGTGTTGGAACATTGTATGACTGAACCCCAACCATGAACAGCTTTGTAATTGTATCTCAGGGTGATTCAATTAAAAGGAGTAGGGGGGTAGAGGAAAAGGAAGAGGAGGAGGAGGAGGAAGAGGAGGAGGAGGAAGAAGAGGAGGAGGAGGAAGAAGAGAAGGAGGAGGAGGAAGAAGAAGAGGAGGAAGAAGAGGATATAATAGGTTAACTGGCATTAGGGCTTCAATTATACCAGTGCTATGATGAGGGGTTCAGCCATATACCCAAACACAGATTCAACAGAACTGGAAATACGAAATCGAAGTGGCAACAACTTAAACGTTGTAATGTGCCTGTCAAGTTGACGGGGGCGAGGTGGGGGTAGGAGTTGGGGAGGTGGGGTGGTGGAGTGGGCGTTGGAGGGTTGGGATGGGGAGGGAATCTGGGAGCACTGAGGAAGGCAAGTTGACACTGGTGGAGGGATTGGTGTTGAATTATCGTATGCCTAATATGACTTTGATTATATATATCATCAAATTTACAGAACATAAGAGCTTTGCAACCTCTTCTTTCAGCCAAGAAAATGGTACCCACACCACCGGCAGTTGCTTTTCTGTTTAATTAAGGGCTTTGATGAACTAAATTACCATACGCATCCTGCATAGATTCTGGATATTTAGGGTTCTGCAGCCAATACAATTCACAGAACGTTCATGTTTTGCCAAATGGAATTTCATCCTAATCTCCAGGAATTTATATTAGGTGCTTGCATTTTTTTCCCCTTCAGTCCATCCTGAATCCCCACAATCTGATGATGCGGAACTGGCTGGCAGGTATGTCCAGCGGACAAACTGAGTCGGAGGCTTCCATAGGTCAGTTACTGTTCTAATTCATTTCTGGGTTAACTCGAGTAATCACAATGGCAACCCTCAGCGGTAAGAGCCAGCATTAGCTCTGTTTTACGTGTGAGGAAACTGGGAACCAGAAAGAGAAGGAGCTTGAACCCGGGCCCTCGGAGTGTGGAGGTGTTGGCATTGGGTCCCCTTAAGGCAGAATTCAGAGTTCATGTCTTTTTTCTTTTCTTTTTTTTTTTTTTTTTTTGCTTTTTGGGTCACACCGGCACTGCTTAGGGCTTACTCCTGCCTCTTCACTCAATAATTATTCCTGGTGGTGCTTGGGGGACCATCTGGGATGCCGGGGATTCAACCCGGGTCACCCGCTTACAAGGCAAACGCCCTCCCCCACTGTGCTATGGCTCCAGCCCCAGAGTTCATGTCTTTAAGCCTCGGTGTTGTGCTGACGGGCGCATTGCGTGGCCACTTTATGTTCAGCTTGTAAGTTGAGTGTCGGATAAAACTTAGTTGACAGCTGGAAGTGAATGATGGTATGCGGGTGGGGTTTTGAGACGATGAGTCCATGTATATCTGTGTTAATATGAACCAGATTTTCACCTCCTCAACTGGCTACGATTATTCCCTTATCTTATGGATGGAAATCCCACTTTCAGTTATTAGAGTCTCTGGGTTAAGTGTATCTTTTGTGGCTTAAATGAAAAAGTATTGCTATTTTAAAAGCTGGGTGAGGGAGGGGTGGGCCACACCTGGCAGTGCTCAGGAGTAACTCCTGGCCTTGTGCTCTAGAGTGACCCAGCCGTGCTGGGGGACCGTGTGATGTGGAGAATAACCCAGGGTCAGCTTCAGGCAAGCAAGTGCCTCCACCCCTGAACAATCTCTCTGGCCCCTGGCGATTTTTTTTCTGAGTGAAAATATCCTTACAGAAGAAAGCATCTGTGAATTAATACATCAACTGTCCCAGGATAATTTACTTTAAATTGGATTTCTTCTGTGAACTCCGTAAAACAGAGGAGTGTGAAGCATCAGACACTTTTAAATTCATTAAAACTGAGTCTCATTGAATCTTAAAAACTGTAATTAAAACTTTAACCAATGATAATTGTTTAACTTTTGTTGTGGGCTTTCCGGTATGTATTACAATATGGAGAAATCAAAATAATTCGTCTTCACTCAGAGGCTAATTTGTAAGTGACTTTAAAACTAGGATGCAGGTCAGCAGGGACCACAAATAACTCCAATAAAAAGTTTGGTTCTTTCTCAATATGAGTAATGGCTACTTCTTTATATCTCTCTGAGTGGTTTTGTTTACATTTTATTGATGAAGAGTTCATATGTAGAATAGTGGACAAGTTGTAAGTGTATCACTTGATCCACTTTTATTTATATATTTTTAGTTAAAAATTTATTATTATATTATTATTTTTATTAGTGAATCACCTTGAGGGTACTAATTAAAAATTTTTTTGTTACTGTATGCTTCTTTACTGACGAAATGGCGTGTCAAGATTTCGGAAGGGTGAACGCTGGGAACGACATATCCATCCTGTGGAATTTGGTATGTGGGCAGGTGGACGTGGCTATCAAAGAGATCTGAGTAGAAGTCGTGGATAACCTTCTCCATTGCCCTTCTGGAAGATGTAATAGATCCATCAGGACGTCGAAGGGCAATCATCTTGCTCTTGTAGTTGGTGAAGGACAGGCGGGTGTTGCGAATACTTTTCCCGACTTCTGCAACATCAGCCAACACTGCTGCTCTTCTCTCTTTGAGGTCTTCCTTTGTTGTTTCTCTGCACAGCTTTGTGAGCTGAGCTTAGCTTGTGATTGCCTGAAGCTTGCGCCAAACCATGTTGGCAAATGAGCTCAAGAGTTTCCGAAGACAGGCGTCTGTTTGTGGCTTTCCCACTCTTGGCATTCTTTGTGCAGTCATGGAGGTGCTGAACCAGTCGATCGTATTCCTCGTCGATGCTGTCAACGACGGCATCTTCCCATATTCTCCTTCCATAGTCTGCTTTCAGCACACATAGACCATCCCGAACAATCCCCCTAACCATCATTTACTTTCACTTGATCCACTTTTATAGCTGATGACCCCCATGTCACCAGCTCATCTAGAACTAGTTTCAGATCAAGAAATAGAATATGACTAATTCCCCAGTTTAAATGAGTATACTCCCTCCTCCAGACAATGCTAGGGTCTTCAGACACTTTGAAGCTCTAGTTATCACATTTCCTTCTTCTTGACCTCTTGGCTTCCTCCTGGCCTGCCACGGGCCTATCACGCCAAGGTCAATCCCTCACTACACTTACCGGCCTGCCCTTGAACTTCCTGGAACTGAACTTATACCGTGTTTCTTGCATGTGTGTATGGCTAAAATGCTATATATTTTAATGATGAAATGTATTTCGTGCACTGGTGAGTAGCAGTGTTTTTTCACTGCAGCAAAGTTTTCCATTTCAACATTCTACATATAGCAATAAACATAATAGATCGTTGATTTCTATATTTTTATCTGTTCTATATTTGTCTATAGTGAAATTAGTTCATTATTTTAAGATGATCTAATTCTTACTGATTTTTTTTTGTCCCAATGATTCCCAAGAAATATGTGATAAAGTCTCAGTGACAGTCTATTGATGTTTCCCATGATTATGGATGTGAATATTTCTACCTTTAGGTAAAATATCTTTACTTGCATGTGTATTTTGATGTCATGCTACTAGGAACATACAGAATTATCACTGTATCACTTTATCACTGTCTTCCTGTTGCTCATCGATTTGCTCGAGTGGGAACCAGTAACGTCTCCATTGTGAAACTTGTTGTGACTGCTTTTGGCATATCAAATATGCCACAGGGAGCTTGCCAGGCTCTGCCGTGCAGATGAGATACTTTCGGTAGCTTGCCAGGCTCTCTGAGAGGGGCAGAGGAATCGAACCCAGGTTGGCTGCGTGCGAAGCAAATGCCTACCTGCTACGCTATTGCTCCAGGTCCCATTATAACTACTTTATTTTCCTTTCTTATTATACTTTTATCTTTATGAATTCACCATCCTTAATGTTTCTTAAAGCTTATCTGGTCTAATATTAATAATAAATATATCTATTTTCTTTGATTGGCTTTTGCATATATATTCAATTTATTTTTCTATTTACTATAAAATGTTTTGTGTCCATGTATTTGATATGTTTATTATAAGATGTTATTTATATAACAGAATTCATATTGTACATATGAATTATATATATACATATATATATATGCCTTCATGAAAATATGTAGGCCATTGAATTTAATTGTTTGAGGTGCTAGGATCAAATCCAGGGCCTCACACATACCTGCAAGGCAAGTGCTCAACCACTGAGATCTCTCCCTGGCCCTAGGCAGTTTCTTTTTCTTTTGTTCTGGCTTGGGCTGGGGCCATTTCCCCGCCCCCCCACTCCCAGTTTGGTGCTTGGGGATCACTCCTGGTGGTACTGGGGGACCAGGCTGTGCTGCAGCCCCCTGGGCCTCCCGTGTGTCTCCGCATTTGCTCCAGCTGTTGGAGCCATCTCCTCGGGCCAGGACACCCAGGGTCAGAAGGATTGTTATGTTTCTTTCCTGTCTCTCTATCCATCCCGCCACCGACCCATCTGAACCTATTTCTCATATTCTCTTCCCTGTGGTGTTTATATTTTCCCACTAATTTCTAAATGTTTTTAAGTTCTTTTTTTTTAAAAAAAATATACCATGCTTAGATGGGTTGTTTCCTAGTGATTCTTCACTCCCCATTTGATAATTAATGTAGCTATTCCAACATGCATCCTTAAATTACTGGGGTTTAATACTCCCTTCTCCAGACAGTGCTAGGATCTTTAGACACTTTTACACTCTATTTATCACACTTCCTTCTTTTTGACTTTTGTTATGTATTTTACTTCTCCATATGTTGATTCCCAAGCGCTATTATTATTGCTATATTTATTTAGGTTTATCTACATAACGGGCTGGAGCGATAGCACAGCAGGTAGGGCCTTTGCCTTGCTCAAGGCCCACCCGGGTTCGATTCCTTTGCCCCTCTCAGAGAGCCTGGCAAGCTACGGAGAGTATCCCACCCACACAGCAGAGCCTGGCAAGCTCCCCGCGGCGTATTCATATGCCAAAAACAATAACAACTAGTCTCACAATGAAGACGTTACTGGTGCCCGCTCAAGCAAATCAATGAGCAAGGGGATGACAGTGACAGTGACAGTGATCTACATAACACAGATGACCCTTTCCATTTCTCTTCTTTATGCATGACTAGGTTTACACCTAGGAATGTTTTTTCTCTATCTAAAAAAAGAAAAATAAAGCAAAATAAAGATAATCCCCTTTAGTATTTCCTTAAATTCAGGTCTGCAAGTGATTCGGTTCCTAGGTTTTGTTATTCTATGTTTTGTCTTTGGTTTACCTTCAATTTTGTTTTCAGTTTTTAAATCTTTTTATTGGAGGTGTGTTGCATATAGCAAAGTGCACAAATTTCAAATTTAAATTTGATATTTTTAAAATTAGACCAGAGTAGACACCACCTAGATCTAGAACATTCATAGCATTCACGCACACATTTTTTCTTTTTTAAATTTTAATTCAAAATCATTAGCTGCATGTCCAGAGGTAACCATTATTCAAATTTTGAGTACTTTGATCTCTTTTTAAAATTGCATCTACAAAGTATTATTTGGGCTCTCCTTTTCCTTGCTTAATGCTGTGTCCATAAACTTGGCTTGTTTGTGTATGTGGTTATAGTTTTCATTTTTATTGCTATTTGGCATTTCATTGTATGCCATTATCATAATTGATTTGTTTTACTGCTGATGGTCATTTTGTTCATTTGCGATTGTTAGCTATGGTAAAGAGTACTTCCTTCGGGGCTGGAGCGATAGCACAGTGGGGAGGGCGTTTGCCTTGCACACGGCCAACCCGGGTTCGATTCCCAGCATCCCATAGGGTCCCCTGAGCACCACCAGGAGTAATTCCTGAGTGCAGAGCCAGGAATAACCGCTGTTCATTGCCAGGTGTGACCCAAAAAGCAAAGCAAAAAAAAAAAAAAGAGTACTTCCTTCAAGAGTCTCATTTAAGTCTTTGGAGGATATCATGTATGTAACTACTGATGGAAATATATATATATGTGTATGTGTGCACATATATATATATGTATATATGTATACATACTAGGCACATAGGTTCAGTGTGTATTGTAGGTTTCCTGTAAGGCAGAACCATTCTACACTTGCACTTGCTCCACATGTTTATGAGGACATAGAGGTATTTTTAATTTTTTAAATTGAATCACAGTGAGATGTGCAGCTACAAAGTTGTTCACAATTGGGTTTCACTCATAATAACGTTCCAACACCCGTCCCTTCACATGGAGTTCCCTTCACATGGAACATGGAGTTATTAGTTCTTTATGTCTTAGCTATCCTGGTGGGTATAATGATATCTCATACCAACTTGATAACTTATAATGTTAAGAAATATTTTCAAGAGTTTATCAACCTTTTGCAAATACCAGTTGGATTCTTTTTTTGGTCCATTTGAAAACTGCTTTGCAAGTCTTGGTGATTTGCAATTGTTTACAAAATCTGGGAGCAAATCCTTTGTCAGATACATGTGTATTAAATGTATATGTGAGTATGTTGCTTTCAGGAAATTTTAATTTTCTTATTGTGGAGACCAGGGTCGTGTTGTATGATCGAACACCCATCCCTCCACCAGTGCACATTTTCTACCACCAATGTTCCCAGTATACCTCCAGTCCATCCCACCCCTCCCCTGCCTCTATGGCAGACAATTTCCCTCTTACTCTCTCTCTTATGGGCATTATGGGTTGCAATATGGATAGAGATTTTAATTTTAATGAAATCAAATGTATGGAATCTTTTTAGGTATATAAGGCTTTAGTAATTTTATTTTCAAATTAGTTATAGGATTAATGTATCTGAAGTTAATTTATTTGTTTGTTTGTTTTGGGCCCACACTCAGTGCTGCTCAGTGCTTACTCCTGGGTCTGAGCTCAGGAATCACTCCTGGTGGATTTGGAAGACCATTTAGGGTACCGGCAATGGAACCCGAGTCAGCAAAGCAAAGCAAACAACCTATTGCTTCAGCTCCTGAAGTTAATTTTTGTATAGCCTATGAAGTCTCTTGCTCCACTTGTTTAGCACAGCTTATTGAAACATCGTTCTTTTCTTTTCTTTTTTTTTTTCCGTATTTCACAGCATTTTATTACTTTTACTATGCCAACAAAAATACAGGGAGAGAAAAACAACCAACAATACAACCTTGGACAAATAATTTTTTGTTCTTTATATGTCCCCACTTTTTCATCTATTTTTTCTCAAAAATATAAGGATTATAATATGAAGTTGGATTAGGTGCTTTGATATACTGCATCTGCAAATCTGTAATGTGATTGTTAAGTAGCCAGTCTAGCCTTCACCAGGACATAGTGCATACAATCTCTGCAAACCAGAAATTCTAGTTATCAAAAGTATTCTCAGCAAGAAGAGACTAGGAAGTTCTAGCATTAGGGTAGAATCTCATGACCTAGAAAAGTGATCAGAATGAAAGAAAATGACTAATTGCAAGGAGACCAATATATCAAGAATTAAGGAAGAGATCTGAGTGTTGAGTGAGTTAAAAAAATAACACTATACACAGTTTTTAAAACCTAGACATCTATATTCAGATATATGAATTATTCACTTAAAAATGTTTACATATATTTAAGAACTCAGATGTCCAGACAGACATTAGCTGCTGCTTTATTTCCATCCTCTTCTTCCCAATAATTTTATTGAGAATTATGGTTTACGGTTATAACTTAGGTCATCAATCATATTTGTTAGTTTTTCCAGTTAATGAGTCTTATTTTTATTTGTTCGTACTTAACATCATTCTTTTCATGATATGCAAAGTACATCATTTTAGGCAGTATATAAAGTATTTTGATATAGGGCTTTGGTAATTTTACTTCACATTACTTATAGAATCTATCCATCTCGATAATTTGTTTGTTTTTTTAACTCACTCCTGATTCTGAGCTCAGGGATCACTACTGGCAAGCTAAATTAGGTGGCTGTGGATATGTCGACCTTATATGGTTTTCATAATACCTTTATAATAAGTCTGAATATTGTAATGCACATCTTTCCATTATATTCTTTTCATTTCGTTACAAATTTTAGATTCTATTAACTTCCACAAAAATACTTGCTGGGATTCATTTGGGGTTGTATTGAATCTCTGAATTATTTTTGGCAAAATTAACTTTGCAACTATAAAAAGTCTCTTAGTCATAAGCATGACTATCTCCCATTTACTAAAATTTTTAATTTTTCTTAGCAATCTTTGCAGCTTTTGCAGTAGAGTTCTTCCATTTCATATGTGCCTAAATATTTGCTGTGTTTTGATACTGTTGAAATACTATGCATGTGTATCTAATTATATTTATACGCAATTTTAATTTCTAATTGCTTAACCTTTACTTTTGAAGGCTGTTTTGCTGGGTAAGGAATTCTGATTTGAAACTTTCTTTCAACACATTTAAGATTCCAAGATTCCATTCCATTTCTTTTCATTTCCCTTCTTCTCCTAGGACTCAGCTGTCAGTCTTAATGTTTGAATGAGCCTTTTTCTCCCTATTTACTTTAAGGTTTTCTGTTTGTCTTTGGTTTCAGCTATTTCATTGTAGCTATCCAAATGTGGTTTTTCTTTTTCTTTTTTTTTTTTAGTTTTGTGTGTGTGTGTGTGTGTGTGTGTGTGTGTGTGTGTATTTGGCTTTCCTCCTTGTACTCCTTACTTTGGGAAAATTCTAGCCATTACCTGTTCAAATATTGCTTTTTGTCTATTCCTTTTCTCCTCTTCTGGGACCAATTACATGCATTTTAGGACTTTTTGTCCTGACCTGGGTGCCTTTTATATTGATCTTGTTTTCTATACTTTTAAACATCCTTTCTCTCTATTTTTCAGTCACAGCTGTTAATTTTTTTTGCTTTTATTTTGCTTTTTGGGTCACACCCGGTGATGCTCAGGGGTTACCCCTGCTCTGCACTCAGGAATTGCCCCTGGCGGTGCTCGGGGGACTATATGGGATGCTGGGAATCGAACCTGGGTCGGCCGTATGCAAGGCAAATGCCTTACCGGCTGTGCTATTGCTCCAGCTCCCACAGCTGTTAATATTTTTTTTTGCATCTTCTTGCGCTCTTACTTTCTCTTTGATTGTATCTATTCTTCTATGAAAGTTTTCTGCTAAATTCTCCATATTTTTCATTTTTCTGGAATTTCAACACCAAAGTTCCTACTCTTCAGAATACATTTTAGTTTCATTATATTTTCTTCAATATATTAGTTGTGTTTAGTGTCTGTTTCAGAGAATCCTAGTGTTTAGAGTTCAAATAGTCTGCCTTAACTGTAGTTTTCTTTGTCTTGCCTCTAGTTCTTAGTAGCACTGTAGCACTGTCGTCCCGTTGTCCATCGACTTGCTTGAGTGGGCACCAGTAACATCTTCATTGTGAGACTTGTTGTTACTGTTTTTGGGTGTATCGAATACGCCACAGGTAGCTTGCCAGGCTCTGCCATGTGGGCGGGATACTCTCAGTAGCTTGCCAGGCTCTTCCATAGGGACAGAGGAATCGAACCTGGGTCGGCCGCATGTAAGACAAACGCCCTACCCACTGTGCTATCGCTCCAGTCCCTAGTGTTTAGTTGTCAGTAATTTTAAATTGTACAACATGTACTTCTATATACATCTGCAAAGCTATGGATAATGTTCTTCGCCTCCAGGGAGAATACACTTTCCCCTCGGATTTTCTCTGTCCATTCAAGAATAGGACTTCTCAAAGCCTCAGTAGGAGTCCCTACAAAGCTTGGTTTTCTTGATTGGTTGCCTCCTACTTCCAGGACCCTCATCCTCTGGGCTTATCCCATGAATCTGAGGTATTTCGCTTGGTTCCCTTAATCTTTGGTGCCTTTGGATTCAATTCTTTGCACTTGAATCCAAAATATTGGAGTCAATTTTTTATCACTGGGAGATAGTAACCAAACTTCTGCTTCACTTTTTCAGCCCATCTCTTCTTGGCACCTACGCTTGTTTTTCTGTGCTACTGAATTAGATAATGCCCCCAGGAGAAATAATAACGGAGTTAGATTCCGTTCTCCATATCTTGCTTCTCTCCAGGTTCCCCCCCCACCGTCCCACCCAAGCCTTGGCAGCCTTGACAACCCCAATCTCCACATTTAGAATCTCCTGGTTGCAACTTTCCCAACCTCTGCTGGCATCTCTGCCTTCTTCTTTGTTCCATTTTTGCATCCATGCCCCAGGTATGTGCTTCCAGAAGAAAAGGAGTGTGCAAAAATGTGGGTTCGCCTCTGTTATCTTCTCTCTGGGATGTAGCTTATCAAGTCTTGGGTGCCCCGGCAGTTCTTTGACGCCCTCAGAAAGAGGGTTTTGCATCTCGCCCGTGTGTTCTAGTGAACACCCCCACTGAGATCTACTGCAAACGATTCCACCATGGCTAGAAATCTCTTACCATCTTCAAACATTAATACATACACGAAATCTCTCGCACCCACTTAAAATAGATAGGTAAAGCAACAGTGAATAAAATATACTTCCTCCTATTTCTTTTAATATCTGTTACAATATGTGCTAGCTTCTGGAAAGTCTTCATGCCACCCATAGTGCAGTTTGGGGTCTTGTTATTGTTTATTGGAAGAGAGAAAAAGAAAGATTAATACATCATTTAAATATTCATCTGAGTCTAGGAGCCCTGGCTTCTAAGGAAGGTGATGTAATAGCAACTACAGTGACTTCAGGAACAGATGGCATCGTGGCCAAAGAAGGCATGTCTCTCAAGCCCGTTACTTAGGAGTCCATGGCGGGGTAGCCGTGAGCTTGGTCATGGGGACGAGGTGGGTACTCTATTTATACTCTACTTATTGCTTGGGTTCAGATTCCCTCATTTTTCTTCACTAGGCATATCCCCATGATCCAGCAGGGACAAATACTCCTGTTTCTTACACTGTAATCAGGAGGAGAAGCTTTGTTTTTCATTTGATAGCATCTTTCCAGATTGCAAATAAGAGCAAAGAGGCCTGGAGTTGACATCTCTTTTGTTGAGAAGGCAAGATTAAAAAAAGCAAACCTTGGGTTCCTAGAGGGACCAAGTGGCCATTTCCCCACTTTTCATTCTTCGAGACATAATTCTGTCCATCGTGTGTGAGTTCCAGTAGGACACAGATGGGATCAGAAATAAGACAGACCCAAGACTCATCCATCGCCCGGGTCACAGAATGCTATCAAGGGCGAAAGTCATTGCTGTACAAAGTTATGTTGGGGGTAAGCATTGGGGTAAAGGGGGGAGCTATGCCAAAGGGGGAATCTGTGAGGCATGGAGGCCCAGGGAGGCTTCCAGGGGGAGGCAAATTAAAAAAAATTTTTTTTTAATTAATGACTCACCGTGAGGGTGCAGTTACAGAGTTTTGTGCCTGTGTTACAGTCATACAATATTCGAGTACCTATCCCTCCACCAGTGCCCATTCTCCTCCATCGATGGCCCCAGGGTCCCTCCCTCCCCGCCTCCGTGCTGTCCACCCCCGCCTCATTCCCCCCCCCCCCCCGCCGCCCCCGTGACAGGGAATTCCTTAGTGTTCTCTCTCTCCTTTGGGGTGTCATGGTTTGAATGGAGATACTGGGTAGCTATCATGTTCAATCTATAGTCTGCTTTCAACCCGCCTCTCCCATCCCGAGTGGACCCTCCACTGCACTTTGGTTGGTGTTCCAGGGGGAGGCAAGTCGTACTGATGCCAGTGCTCGGCCGTCTCAGCTACCGTGTCCAGGGGTGAAGCGGTGCCCATCTCAACTTTATTATTTCCATGCCTCTGCTTCCCCTGTTCTGTGGTCTGAGCAGACTGGACTGCAAGTACTATTTGGCACTGTCTGAGGTTGCTCCCTGAGCAAATTCTCTCCTGAGTGATTGGGGGCTTGGGGAAGGCCCTCAGGCTTTTTCTTTTTTCTTTTTGGCTCTTGGCCCCTCTGAAGGAGCATTTATCTGCACAGCTCCCGCTGGCTCCCGCTTCCCGCTCCCTGCATAACACCTCGGCCGCGCTGCGGTGGTCAGCGGCTGCCAGAAGATGAATGAAAAGGCCGGGCAATCAGAGACAGCCCCGATCTGAGCCACTCGGGCGCCATTGCTCGAAGCTTTGAAGGGGTTTCAACGAATTAGTGGCGTTGAGAGAAAATTCTTTTGAATCATTTCCTCCCTTTTTCTTGTTGGCGCTGTGAATTTTTCCAGAAGGCAACAGCCAGACCTTGATGGAAACCAAATGATATGTTATTTGAGCGAAATAAAAGCTAATTTATTCAGAATATCAATTTCTTTTTCTGTAGCTTAGTAGAGAGGGTTCTTTCCTCCATGTCCTTGAACCCCAAAGCGGGTTCATTATTGAAGGCTGAAATTAACATGTCAAGTCATATAGCCTCAAAATTTTTTCTTTGAATAGATGAAGATTCCAGCAGCAAAGGACATCCTATTTTTTTTTTCTTTTTGGGTCACACCTGGCGATGCACAGGGGTTACTCCTGGCTATGCACTCAGGAATCACTCCTGGCGGTGCTCAGGGGACCATATGGGATGCTGGGAATCGAACCCGGGTCGGCCGTGTGCAAGGCAAATGCCCTACCCGCTGTGCCCCAAGGACATCCTATTTTTAAATGGGAGAATTAGAAGCCGGGTGGGGAGGAGAGACAAGATGGGGTTAAGGTGTTTCCCTTGCACATGGCCAACCCCTGTTCCATCCCTTTACCAGATCTAGTTTCCCCATGCCACTTCAGAAGTGATTCCTAAGCACTGAGTTAGGAGTAATCCCTGAGCACTGCTTTTGGGAGTCCTATTCCCTCATTCCCCCAAAAGAAGTGAGAGAGGGTCCTTCTAGTAACCCCTGTCCCCTGTGATGTGGCATGGTCCTGAGCCCAGAGCAGGAACCCACACCAGTCAGTTAAACGAGCGATTGGAGCAGAGAAACATTCTTTCTTATTTTAAAAAAGTTTTAATGTTTATTAAACTGCTGTGATTTACAAAGTTGCTCACAATGCAGTTATTTCAGGCCTTTGGTGTTCCAAGTCCACCAGAGTGACCAAGTCCACCAATATCTCCAGTTTCTTTCCCAGCCCAACCTATCCCCTTAAGCACATTCACTGTCACTGTCATCCCATTGCTCATCGATTTGTTCGAGCGGGCACCAGTAACATCTCTCATTGAGAGACTTATTGTTACTGTTTTTGGCATATCCAATACGCACGGGTAGCTTGCCAGGCTCTGCCTCGCGGGCGAGATACTCTCGGTAGCTTTCCGGGCTCTCCGAGAGGGGCAGAGGAATTGAACTCAGGTCGGCTGCGTGAAAGGCAAACGCCCAACCGCTGTGCTATCGCTCCAGCCCACATTACAAATTTATTTTATATTGCTTACTCTAACAAAACTCAAAGAAATGGCAAATAGAATGCTCAGAAAATAAATCAGTGAAAGCCAATTTGTGATTGCTGTATGATTTTCACCTATGTAGATAAGGAAATTAAAACCATTTCATACAATATAACAAAATGCCTATTCTCATTCACATAAGCGAGTTTTCAACTCTGGAAACTAAAACATATTGCATTCAATTTTATTTTATACCTGGGTCTCATTACAGTAATAGTCATGTCCTACTTGCCATTAATAAACTTTAAATTCGGTGCTAATCTATTTTGGAGCTTACAGACAATAGGTAAGACCTACCTAGGTAAAACATTTCCCCTCCCCCTACACTTTATTTAAACACTGTGGTTTACCAAGTTGTTCATGACTGAGAAACATTCTCGTAGGTGACAATCATTTGCTCTCACTCGCAAAGCTCACCTGCCTGAGAATGAAAGTCCCCTGGCCTGAAGCCTCTTTTCAAATCTGAGACTATGAACAGCAGCCTGCAGGAAACGCTCCAAGTCACCGTCATCTCAGACTGTGGCGCCTTAGGGGACAGGATGGGAACGTGGGAACCAGATGCCCAAGGCTCTGTGGGGTACAAGAGTCCGGGTGGGTCTGAACGAGCAGGGCCCTCCCAAGGGAGGCCGCGGGTAAGCAAGGGTCAATTCGAGTCTTGCGTGTGGGCTCTTTACCATCCTGAACAGTGACTGAGAGAAGGACATCAGTGACGGGGCATGCACGCTGAATATTTCTGCAGAAATAACGTGAGTCCTCATTCTGCAACTACATCTTGAAGGTTAACTTGTGCCAGGCCCGAGCAATAATTTGTTGGGATGTGATGGCTCATAGGCTGGGTAGTGTGTCCGCTGAGGGCGAGACTCTGCTCCTGGCGTGTGGAACAGCAGGGAGCAAACAGTGAATTCACCTCCCAGCCCCAGCACAGCGGTTATGGTATCACAAATAGCTTAGGAGTATCTCTGCGCTCCCCCGGGAATAGTACAAGAGGAGAGCAAGGCTGACTCCATCTTAGGCTATTATTGATCAAACAATACTGAACAAGAGAACGTTTTGTCCCCCAGCGCGGATAATTTCTATTTTCTGATGGGTGTCTTCAAATTAGAGTAGGTTATAAGTAATTTGCTGATAGAATTATTTGTTATGATAGATTTAACACTATGAAATTTTAGAGTTATATATTTAGTAATATATTTTTTCCTATTATTCAATCATTTTTATTTCTCATTTCCATTTAGCATTGTGTGGATAGTAGCACTGTAGCATTGTTGTTCCATTGTTCATCGATTTGCTCAAGCGGGCACCAGTAATGTCTTCATTGTGAGACTTGTTGTTACTGTTTTGGGCATATCGAATATGCCACGGGTAGCTTGCCAGGCTCTGCCGTGCAGGGGGATATTCTCAGTAGCTTGCCAGGCTCTCCAAGGGGATGGAGGAATCAAACCCGGGTCGGCCATGTGCAAGGCAAATGCCCTACCCGCCGTGCTATCACTCCAAATGTATATAATTATGACCTTGAGGTTCTTAATGTATCATTAGGAAAAGTCAGTAGTATTTAATATCGTCTTGATATTAAATACATGACTATGTTTTAATGGTTTGAAAAGTGGTTCTCTTGATCAGATCATTTCTGACACTTAAACTGAATGTCGAATTACCAAGTACTCATTTAATCGTCTGACAAGTTAGGTAACAGGTGATTTACTTAATAATTGTGCAAAGAATGAATAGGAATCATGTAAATAATCATTGTCCTGAGAGATCTGAGACACATTTCTAATTCACAAATTTTCTGAAGGAACCGGTGCAGTGTAAGTGACTCGGGGATATCAGTCATCTGAGATACCAACACAGTTCAGCAAGACCAGTGTTCAGCTTCTTCCCACAACCCACCTCTGAACGTCTGACACACCACAGGAGCCTTTGGGTCCATGGAACCTCCAAATTCCTAATTGCTTGCCTACCTTTCTTCTCTTTCTCTCGATTTCACATAAAATAGAAGCATGTCTTTTAATGAATGGCATTCACATTGGGCAACAATGCAGGATTTTAAAATCAATTATGAACGGTGCTAACTTGGAACGGTTTGGTCAGGGGTTGGGGAGGGTTTGGAGATAATACTCTATCACCCTCTTCTCAAAGCTGCCTTCCATGAAAATAATCTTCCTTAATGTCAAAACTTGGTATTTCCTTGAACTTATGGAGGTGGAAAACAAAGGTCTCTTCTTCCTATTAATTTGTAACAAAAACTTTTTTATGAAAAGCTCAGAGCATTGTTTTCTGTACACGTGCTTAGAGACATTTCTGTCCCCACTGAAGGCAACTTGCTGACCCCCTGCTTCTCTGTTAGAAAATGGATTATGCCATTGAAAAGAGGTGATTTTATTTCTGGAATGTCTTTGCGTTTTCAGCAGAACAGCCTCTGAACCCCTTTTTCCCTCATCCACACACTTCCTTCTAACCCCAAAGAGCAGCTGGGTGCAAAGTCCTACTTTAATTTTAGAGAGCAGTGATTGCCTGGCTAACTGCTCACGTCTGGACCCACTGGACTTAAGTTCTCAGCTATTCTTTCCGTCTAATTTAAGACCAGCAGATTCCCTGAGAAGCTTGAACATCTTAGTAACAAGATTATTCTCTGCTTGGGTTAGAGGCAAGGGCACCTCCTTTCCCACCTTAGATCTCTGTGCGTGAGTGCTGTGCAGAGTGTGTGATTTCCATGTTTTTATTCTCTTCTGCTTTTTCTGCTGGGTAGTGCCCTGAGCCCTCAGACCCTTTCTTCCGGGAACTCCTGTAACCTCAGTGATAGATGACTATCTCTCAGTTTGTCCCACTCTCTGCGCTGGAAAGTAATCAAGCCTCATTCCTCGATTTAATTTGGCTAAAAGGGCTTGAATTCTAACTTTAAGGGATTTTCTTGAGCTGTCAGGGAAACATAACTCTGTGTTTCTCCGGGCGCACAATGGGAAGAATAAAGAAGTTGACAGGCTTTTATGGAGCAGATTGTTTTCTTTGTCTTCCTCTCTTTGTGTCTTTATGTTTGAAGTTATTCTGTCCGATTTAATAATCATCTCTTTTCTTTTCTGCATCTTCGTTCAAAAGCTTTTTGAAGGAAGAAAGAGAAAACCAAAAGCTATGTTCCTGAGAGTCTTAGCCACAGAGCCTGCCCCCTCCTCTGCACCCCCGCTCCCCCCACCCCCGACCCCCGCCTCCAATCACTTGTTATTTAGCACTTCACTGTCTCCTTTTGGAGAAACAGCTAAATCTGTATTTTTAACACTTCCGATGGGCAGGTTCCCGAGCTTCTGTTTTGTTATTAGTTGTTGGGCAGTCTGCAAAATCACAAGCACAGCAAAAAAGTAGGCAACGAATTCAAATAAAGATGTTAGCATGGTTTTTGCAACGCTGAATTTTACTCAACATTCCAGATTGCTGTTCGGGACATGCTTCCGTGAGAACTTGGGGCCACTCTTGCCTGTACTTCCAAAGAACCCTGAATGCTCCTGGATACTTGAGTCTCAGATCATCTGCAACCTGAGGACCTTAGGCCCAGGCTAGGTCTTTATTCTCACAATGGGCCGCTCTTTGAAATCTCTTTGCCAGAAAAATAATTTTCCTCTCTACTAGAATCCTAGATGGCCTTTGCTTGGTAGAGAGAATTTCAGAATCATTATCTTTCTTCTCCCTTTCTCTTCATCTTTTCCTCCCTCCCTCCCTCCCTCCCTCCTTTCTTCTTTATATTTGTCAGCCAGCCCCTCAGAAACAATATCATTTAAAAATATTTTGTTTGGGGCCCATACTTGGTGGTTCCCAGGACTTACTACTACTGGCTCTGTGCTTGGGAATTTCTCCTGGTGGGTCTCAGGGACTATACGGGATGCTGGGGATCAAAGCCATGCAAGTCAGATGCCCAACTGCTGTACTATAACTCTGACTCCAGCAATAGTTATCATTTGATATCATTACCAATGCCGTCCACGGTAATATATAGTTCACAAGCTCTTTATTTACTTCTTATTCTCAGATAAACTTTTGCCTCTCATAAAAGTAATATATATTATAGAAATGGCTTTCAAACTCCCTAAACGGATCATGAACAAAAAACCAAATATCATCCACATTCCTCAAATGCTAAAGTTTGGTCATTTCCATCTGGTAATTTGTCCTGTACTAAAAAAAGAAATTAAAAAGTTTGTTTTGCTTAGATAAGAGGTATTTTCTTTCCTCTGCTTTTTAACTTGGCAGACTATTTTAAGTCATTTCACGCACTACTAAAGTGATTCATAAGGGTATTTTTGATGGCTACATAACACTTCACAATATGATGACCTTGTTCTTAAATTGTTCCACTATTATTGATCTATTAAGATGAACCTAGTTTTGGTTTCAGTGTGTGAAGTTATGAATGTTGACCACCTCTGGGAACAGATTGGAGTGAGCCTTTTTTTCCTGGGGCAGGACTCGACAAGCTTTCTGATAGGGCTACACGCAGTAAATACACCAGGCTCTTACAACTCCGAGTCTTCTCTGCAGGAGGAAGTGAAGCCAGGGATGATATGCAGATGAATAGGCACAGCTGCCTTTTAATAAAACCTTCTGTACTAAAACAGGAGTTGGCTTGTGGGGCTATCCTGTTTGCAACTGTTCCAGTGTATATAATTTTATGCTTAGAGATCTCCAAAGCTCTTTGAGCGTTAGGCAGGTCATTAATTACAAATCAATTGCATTATTCTTTTCCATCGGGTCCTCTAAGGTGACTATGCTTGGGTCCAAGCAAGCTGCCTGGCAGCGTCCCCAGCTGCCTTGCGGGCAGAGCTGTGGATCCCTGCCTCTGGTTCTCGGTCGGGCTGATGGGCCAGCTCCCAGACTAAAAGGCCCCCAGGACGCCATGCCCTGGCCCGGAGCAAACGCAGGGCTACATTATTTACCCGCTTGTCAACTCTATTGACAAAGTGACTCCAGAGGCTCTAGCCTGAGTTTTTTCTACCTGCCTTTGCCAGACCTTCACTGGTTCCAGCTCCCAGCCAGTCAGGTAATAAGTCAGAAAAACCAAGGGGACATGCTGGGAGACTCATCCAACTGTCTTTGCACAGCTAAAGCCTTCCAGGACTTCATGGTCAGACCACCCGACCCTCTCCCCATCACTCCTCCCCCACCCCCCCCCCCCCACGCTCCCCGCCAAACTAGCTCCTCTGCGGGTCTGGAGTGAAATGAGCTGAGCATGAAAGCTACTGAAATACTCTCTTCTAGGGCTGCCTCCTCCTCTCCCCCAAGCTGCTGTGGACACTGGGCTGTTGCGTGCCCCAGGGGTCACTGGGGATCACAGTGGGCATGTGCGGAGCAGCTGGACATGCATACACACACACACACACACATACACACACAACTAAGGCAAGTGCTCTGCCACTGAGCCACATCCCTAATCATCTCCTGGTTTTCTGGTTGATCTTTCCGAGTTGTTGTTATTGTTGTTGTTGTTGTTGTTATTGGGCTGGAGTGAAAAGAAAGCACAGCGGGTAGGGCGTTTGTTTGCGTTGCATGCAGCTGACCCAGGTTTGATTCCTCTGCCCCTCTCTGAGAGCCTGGCAAGCTACCGAGAGTATTCCTGCCCACACAGCAGAAGCTGGCAAGCTACCCGTGGCATATTTGATATGCCAAAAACAGTAACAACAAGTCTTACAATGGAGATGTTACTGGTGCCCACTTGAGCAAATTGATGAGCAACAGGATGACAGTGACAGTGACAATGATGATGATGATGATGATGATGATGATGATGATTTTGCTGTTGGACAACTGGGCCCTCAAAGATAAGTTTCCCCACACTACCCCCAAATCTGTGCACTCAAAAAATTGTGGGGACTTCTTTTGTCTGCCAAAATCTCTTGCTCGGAAGGAAGCTGATGCATGACGGTGCCCCCAGTTTGACGAGTGCAAGAAGTGCCAGTAGGAGGCAGGGAAAGTCCTATCGGTCCACTTTCTTCCAAGGCAGGAAGGACACCTGACCTGGCGGTCAGCTGGGATGGAGTGAAAGTCTTCCTCAGACACTAGGAGGTAGTCTCAGAACACGGACCGCCATGAGAGCAGCCCCAAGAGTGAACCCCAAGCCAGACGAGGCTTCCCGATGGTAACTCGAGATGTGATTTCTCTTCCCCTTAAGCCTTCACCCAGGCTGTCTCAAATTCTCTGGCTGTGAACTTCAACTTATTTATAATTTATGGCACACGAGGAGGAGCTAATTTGGGGGTCATTATATTTTGTCTCGCGGCTGATCTTGGAGGGAGCAGCAGAGTCAAGCCCACCCGTTCTTGGGGTTGCCGGCGAGATTGGCTGCTTCCTCCTTCAAGTCAAGGGGAGGAATTTTCGAGGGGAGAAGACAAATACCAGTAGAAAAATGTTAACTTAATAAAATGGACTCAGATCAGATTTCCCTCTTTCTGGCTGCCTCCCTCCTGGAATCCTTTTGTTGACTTCTTGAAGCTGCCCGTGATTTATACGACCCCCTTCCCGTGGGCCGAGCGCCTTTTGATTAAGAAGTGAACCGCAGCTTCGAAACCTAGGGACAGCTGCTCTTTGAATCACCGGAGCACTTACTGCCGTTTTCCACTTTCCCGTGCAAAGTCACCAGCGGGATGCTGAGAGCGCTCCCCCGCTCCCCGCAACACAGGCGACCACCCTGTCTCCCCCTGCTTCTTTCTCATCTGCAGTATCTTAAGGATATGCACGAGAGTGCAGAGGCGTGTTCTGTGTCTGCCCTAAATTTCCCAGGGTAGTTAAGACTCTAGAATCACAAGACTAACATCCAAGTGCCTCCCATGGTGATTCCAAGGGAGGGGGTGCAGATCCTGGGAGGGTCCCCTCAGGACCTGGGCCAGTAGGGGGTGGGGATACCCAGGATATGTGTTGTTTGGAGACGAAGGTGTTCGGATCATTGGTGCAGCTTCATTTCAAGGGATATGATTACGGGAGGGCTGGCCATTCCGTCTGTCCAAGGGGGTGCGGGTGAGGAAAGGGTGAGGCTTCCCTGGATGACCATGAGCTTGAAGGCCCTGCTCTACCCAGCCTCCACCTGTGGTCTCTGGGATGATCAGAGCTTCTAGTGGCCGAGCCCTTTCTTTGAGGAGGGTCGTCCAGTCATTGGAACCCAATAAAGGGACCGTGGCAGTGGGAAAGGAGGGTCCTTCATGGGGGCAAGGAGGACCACTGGTCATCACTGGGCTTGACGAGCAGATGGCAGCCCTAAGTTTCGGGAGAGGCAGGATTTTATTTTTTTATTGAATCACTGTGAGCTACAATTACAAAGCTTTCATGCTTGAGTTTCAGTCATACAATGATCGAACACCCATCCCTCCACCAGTGCACGTTTTCCACCACCAATGTCCCCAGTATCCCTTCCCTGCCCTCCCACCCTACCCCCTGCCTCTATGGCAGACATTTCCTCCCTACTGTCTCTCTCCTTTTGGGCATCGTGGTTTTCAATACGGATACTGAGAGGCCATCACGTTTGGTCCTTTATCTACTCCCAGCACACATCTCCCATCCCGAGCGACTCCTCCAACCATCCTTGTCTTAGTGATCCCTTCTCTACTCCAGCTGGGGAGAGGCAGGTTTTGCTGAGGGTGGCGACCCAGTGCTGTGGCTGGAACAACAAGCTGAGGTTCTACGGGTCCGTGGCCAAGCGTCGGGCGTCCCCGCTGCACGCCTGCCTCACCCCACTGCTCTCACTCTCCAGAGTGAGCTGAACTACTGCAACACGAGCTCGGAGGCCCAGTACAGAGAGTGTGTCTTCTCCTGCCCTAGGGTGTAGGGCCCTACAGGGAAATGCCCCCAAATAGCCCTTTGGAGGGAAGACCGGACCCGGGCAGAGTATGGGAGAGCACCGGAGTGGGGGCACCGGGAGGCCCCTGGAACAGCTGACTGCTTATTTTACTTATATTTTTGTTTCTTTCTGTAAAAGTGCATTCCTTCGGGTTCATTCCCTGGAGCGACTCTTCTGTTTTGTGGCACTTCCTGGGCCATGGACAGGGGAGGCTGTAGAAAGATACACGCTGGGTCTGGTCACTGCTCCTCACACATCCTAGGTCGATGGGGATGGGAACAAACAGTAGGAAAATGCCCCTGAGTGTCCCCTGAGTGTCCCCAGGTGCCACGCTCAGGCTGGATGGCCAGTGAGGGGCAGGGGGCAGGGACCTGTGCCATGTCCTCAGGCACCCCAGGAGATGGTGGGCAGAGCCCCTTTCTCCTGGTGTGTCTGGAGGAGGGAGTAGAGGCCCCGGATGTGGCTTGAACAGTTTCGATTTATTCTTTCTGGCAAAGATCCGGGGGCCCTAGGGCCAGATCAGGACGGTACCACGGGGCGCTGCTCCTGGTTGCACCCTTAGGTACCATGTCGTGGGTGTTTCAGGAGAGCTGGCCCAAGGCTCAGGGTGCAGAAACTCTGAGCTCTCCCTGAGGCTCTGTGGCTCACGGCCAGGAGAGATGATGGGGTGCATTGAAAATGGAATTTCACCAGGCTGGGGAGCACAGGCTTTGCATGGGGGAGCCGAGATTTGAGCCCAGCACTGGCCAGGGTGAGCCTTGAACTCACTCCTCAGGGTGTGGCCTCCAAACCCACCCACCAACCAACCAACCAACCAACCAACCAACCAACCAACCACCCACACCCTTCCCCACCATCCATCTGCCTGGAGCCGGCGTTCCCTGTGCCCCCCTCCCCTCCCGCCCCCCGCCCGGTGCGTCCACAATCTGCCTATCCTTTCTGGGAATTGAATTCCAGCTCTGTTCTGGAGCCTGCAACGCCCTGACGGGTCTCGTGACCTTGCGGCCACCCCGTCATCTTCCCAGTGTTCTCTCCACCTTCCGCTGCCAGGTCTCACCAGGGAGAGGGGATGCTGTGACCCCGGGCCGTTTCTGGTGGGCTTCTGCTCTGCTCCGCATCCCCTCTGCAGGGGTGTGACCGCTATCCTGGGAATCACCAGGGATTCACTCTCCGTCTGGACTCGGGGGGTCCCGAGTGGCCACACATTCTGCTGTGGCCACGTCAGCGCTGCTCCGTCCTGGCAGGGCCACTCAGCCAGCGGCCCAGCGGCCACGCCTGGCTCCCCTTGACAGCACACACCGTCCCCCAGTGAGCCCGGGGAGAGGGCTGGGAGGCTGCAGGCCAACGGGGTGTAACAGGAACTTCCAGACAACACCTTCCCCCCCACCCCGATGCATGCCCGCCAGAATCCAGAAGGCGTGCCTTTCTCGTCCACCCAAAACAGAGTCATGGAAACCTATCCGGGCTCTTCCAGAAGTTTCTGTGGCTGGTGATTTTTCTTCTGCAGCATATGGAGAAAGGGCAGAGGAGGAAGGTGTGGAGCAGGGACAAAGTCTCCGTGCCCGGTTCGGGAGGGAATCAACAAAGGGTCTCGGGCTCAGGGGCCAGCTGTGGAGGACGCGGCCGTTCCTCGGAACGCGAGCATCAGCCAGCACAGGTGGGCAGCCGGGAGCAGGTGCTCTGTGGAGCTTTTATTGTCTGCGGATGGGCGTCGTCCTCCTCCAGAGAACAGAATCAGCAGGAAGCTGGCTGCTTAACAGCGGGGACGAGGCCTCTTGGCAGCTCGGGGTGGAAAATGCCAAGGGAAGGGGATGATGACAGTCTGTCCTCTGACAGGTGGCAGGGACCCCGAGTCAGGGGCCAGAAGGGGTGAGGCAAGGAGCTTCTCCCTGCAATCAGGATCTTGGCCAGATGGAAGCCAGGGGGTGGGGGGCCTCCCATCTAGGAGGTTGGGGAGAGGCAGGCTGGCCCCCAGCTGTCAGGATGGTGTGGCGGGAATGGTTTGAATGGGGCGTAGAGAAGGCCGGGCTCAGAGAGCACCTCCAAGGCTGGGGGTAGGTCAGGGAGTTGGGGCGAGTCCGGAGAAAGATGGGGTGACCAGGAGGGAAGGAGCCTGGCGCCCCACTGAGACTGTTGGAACTGAGACTCCCTTTCTTGCGGTCCCTGGGCTCCAGCAGGGGTCCCTGGCAGAGCTTTGGCCGCCAGGCCTGGAACCCCCTCTGTCTCCGAGCCCCCCCTTGGGTCAGTGAAGCTGTGGCGGGTCGGATCACAGATACCTGCCCACGCTTGTCCAGGGCAGAGCTCCCGCAAGGGTGGGGTGGCTGGGCAGGGGAAGGCAGAAAATCTCCCTTTTGCAATTATCTGCGGAGGAGCTGATAAGAGAAATTCTAGTCCCCAGAGAGATCTCTCACTCTTCTGTGGGGTTGACAGTTCCTGCCCCTTCAAATCTCCTCCTGAACCCTTGGCTCCTCTGGCAGGAAGAATGCTGTGCTGACCTGGAAGAGTACAGGCGTCCTTAACAGAGTCCCGCAAGCTGCTCACGGGAGTGAGTGGGAGCAGGGAGGAGGAGGGTGGGGAAGGAAAAGGCGGATGAGGAGAGGGAGGGGGAGGAGGGAGAGGAGGAGGAGGGGGAGGAGAAGGGGGATGAGGAGGGGGAAGAGGAGGAGGAGGAGGGGGAAGAGGAGGAGGAGGAGAAGGGAGAAGGAGGAGAAGGGGAAGGGGAAGGAGGGGAGGGGGAGGGGGAGGAGGAGGAGAGGAGGGAGGGGGACAGGGACGGGGAGGAAGAAAAGGGGGAGGGAGGGGAAGGAGGAGGGGAAGGGGGAGGGAGGGGAAGGAGGAGGGGAAAGGGGAGGGAGGGGAAGGAGGAGGGGAAGGGGGAGGGGAAGGAGGGGGAGGGGGAGGAGGAGGAGGAGGAAGAGGAGGAGGAGGAGGGGGAGGAGGAGGAGGGTCGTTTCTTGGAGTGAAGGGGAATAGGGCCACCAGCCCCTCAGAGGAGGAGGAGGAGGAGGAGGGGGAGGGGGAGGGAGGAGAGGGGGAGGGGGAGGAAGACAGGGGGGGAGGAGGAAGAAGGAGAAGGGGAGGAGGAGGAAGACGAGGAGGGGGAGGAGGAGGACGAGGACGACTCCTTGGAGTGAAGGGGAATAGGGCCGCCAGCCCCTCGGGGAGTCTCGGGACTTTTCAGGCCTACTCAGTGGAGGTGGGGTGGGTCCAGGGGTGGGGCCCTATTCTCACTCTGCCAGGCTCTCCCTTTCCCCACTGCTCAGCGACGGGCGGGGAGGTGGACCGGGCCTCTAGAAGGGCAGAGCTGCCCCCATGAACACTCACAGACCCTGCAGGTGCTGACGTGCAGCTGGAGGGATCAAAGTCTGCAGTGGTTTTCTCGAGGCCCTTGTCATATAGGGTGGCAGCACCCCCGGCCCTGTGTGCCAACTCGGGGCTGACAACACACACCCCCCTCTCCCACATTTCCTCACCCAACTGAGGGTTGGTTCACTGAGATGTGTCCTCCAGGAGTCCGGGCCTCACGTCCAGCCTTCAGTGACTGACTGAAGGGGTAAGGTACCCCTGGTATAGGATTTCAGCCCCACTACTCTTTCTTGAGAGGCCCGGAGGATCTCTTGGTATGCTTGCCAAAAACAGAGCTAATACCCCAGATGCCCTCAGTGGCCAGGCACTTTCTTCACCTCTGGACAGTGAGAAACTGTATTTCCCTCACGTGCACAAGCTAGTGGACAACTCGAAAAAATGGAAGCTTTCTTCAAAGCTGCCATGTTCGATTCTTGGGGGTTATTGTAGGGCACAGAGACACCCTCCACTTTCTTCTTTGCCTTGGGCTTGCTCACACCCCCCCTCTTGTTAAAATTAAATTTTATTGCTGCTATACTTAAGATACTCCCAGAGAAGAGTAATTTATACCTTAGTTTCTTGTACCGGAGGTCAGGATCCCATATGTGTACTGAAATCAAAAATTGAGGTGCAAAATGGTTTCTGAACAAGTAACAACCAAGAGTTAAATCAAAGACCAGCAAATCAGGAATTCAGGTTGCTTCTGTCTGCGCTCGCCATGTTGCTGTTCTCAGCCAAAAGTGAATGGGAGGAGCTGGAGTGGTAATATAGCAGGTTGGGCATCTGCCTGGCACGTGGCCAACCCATGTTCATTCCCTGGCACCCAATGTGCTCCCAAGCCTGCCAGTAGTGATTGCTGAACACTGCTGGGTGTGGCCCCCAAACAAGAAAAAAAGTGCATGAGGAGAAATTATTATTTTTAACATATTCCTTATTTATGTAAAAGCATGCTTCTTTCATATGTGTGTTCAAATGGGTCAAAGACATCAGGACTCTGTCTTTCTAACTTCCATCCTATGAGCTGTGGGGTCAGTAACCCATGGTTTCTGGAGCACAGTAGGGAGGAGAGGGGGAACGGGACCCCTCGAGGCCCCACCCTCCACCCAGGACCATCTTGTCTACGTCTGCAGAGACTTTGTCACCCACAATGAAGAAGTCTTGCACCCTGGTTCTGACACTCAGGCTGCTGAGTCACCCCTCAAGGAGGGAATCTGCTGAAGAAGACGTGGATAAAGGGGGAGGGGTCTCATGGGGAGGAGAGGCTGCTGATAGGGAAAGAAAAAATGGGGAGGGGGCAGGAAGAGGGAGCCATTGAGGAGATGCTGGGAGCTTTAGGGGGATGGAGCGTTTCCCTAGGGGAGGGGCTTCAGGAGAGGATGATGGGGGGATAGTTGGGGTTGGGGATGTCCAACTGGGGTTAAGTCAACAGGAGGAGGATGAGAAGTGAGACCAGGACAGAAGGGGTCCTGTTGGGGCGGGGGGGCATGAGGGGGAAGGAGGGCTCGTCGATTAGCTCATCAGGATTTGGCAATTCCAAGTCTGGCCGCAAAAGTACCAAATTCCGTCTAAACCTTCTCCTTAGCCACGCCCGCATCCTTCCCAGAAGAGATGATCTCACAGGTATTCCCAACCCCAGGGAATCTGAGGGTGCCTGGTTGCTCTCTCTTTGGAGAGGTCACCTCCACCCACCACCACCTGCGGGCGCTGGCTCCCGCTGCAGGCCGAGAAGCCCAGGAGGGGATGTTGCCAGCGCTGAAGCTGCAGAAAGGGAAGCAGAAAGGAACAGCAGCTATTGTGTTGCTCCTTTCTTGAACAACAGGAAAGGTGGTTACACGTTCAGAAACTTGGTGGAAAGAATCTCAGAGCCAGGAACGCTGCTGAGTTGAGTCGTGGTCCTCTTGCCAGCGGTTTGTTCTGCTTCTAAGAAGGTGGCTGCTAGCCCGAGTTCTCTCTGACTCAGTTTCCCCTTCCTAGCTCTGGAAGGTGGATTTCCATCTGGAATTTCACTTCTATAAAGCTCAACGCTGCTCTGACACGCTCTTTTCTCCTCCGACGGACTATAGGAAATCAATATCAGTTCATTAACAAAGTCAAATGACACGTTTTAGCGTGAGGAGTGACTGTCAGCGATTAAGGACGTAAATGGCCGTAGCTTTATGAGAAACATCTGAAAGCAGTGAAAGGAATTGGCAGAACAGACTCGGGGCCAAGGGCACCGTTGCTAAGTAGACGCGTGCACAGACTATTGTCTCAGGAAGGTCCCTGTCGTCTCACAGGGCGGTGTGCTCTGAGGGCGACCCCTAAAAGCTGCACCCGGGAAGTCTGATCTTCAGAGGACCAGTGAGGTTCGGGAGTCAGGACTCTAGCTGGTCCCTCATGAGTCTGGATCCCGGAGGAACCCAATACCCGCTTCCTCACACCTTCCAGGGAAACCCCTGGAATTCCCACTACCTGTGTTTTCACATCTGTAGACCCCAGGCCTGGCCCCTGCACTGCTCTGGGACCGCCTTCTCCCCGCTCTCTGAGTTCAAGAGCTCGTCTGTCGATCCTTTGCTCTTGCCATCCTGTGTCTGACTCGTCCCTCCCAAGTGTGTTCCCCTCCTGCCATTTGCAGACTCTGTTCCCAACCAGGTTCTCGGGGACTACTCCTGAATCGGTGCTCAGGGATCACTCCTGGCGAGGCTCAAGAGACTATTGGGATAGAACCCAGGTTGGCTGCATACCAGGCAAATGTCGCACCTACTGCTCTCTCTCTCCAGCCCCGCCCGGTTCCGCCATCATCTCCAAACAGTCCTCAATGCCAGTGGGACTCTCCTTTGCGTTTTGCTCTGTCACGTGACTTCTTGCTCCCCACGTGTCCTCACGGTGCCTCGATTGGGAAGGGATTTTGTTTTCAGGGAGGACAAGGGCGAGTGGCTCAGGTTGTTTGGTGCGTGTTGAGTTGGGCCCTATCTTTTGATTTTTATTTAAATTTTTAAAAATGGAATCACGGTGAGATACAGTTACAAAATTGTTCACCGCTGAGTTTCAATCATACAGTGCTCCAGCCAACATCCTTCCCTTCACCAGTACACATTTCCCACCCCCACTGTTTCCAGTTTCCTTCCCACCCCCCTCCAGAACCTGCCTCTATGGCGGACACTTTCCCATCCTCTCTCTCTCTCTCTCTCTCTCTCTCTCTCTCTCTCTCTTTCACTTCTCCTCCCATCCTCTCTCTCTCACTTCCCCTCCCATTCTCTCTCTCTCTTTCTCTCTCTTTAACTTCTCATCCCTCTCTTTTTCTTTTTCTTTCTCTCTCACACACATTTCCCTTTTAGGCACAGTGGTTTGCAGTCCTATTACTGAACAGGTACCATGCATATCACTTTACCTCCTTCCAGCACTCAGTTCTTCCCCAGAGTGATCATTTCCAACTATCCTAGCCATAGAGGTCCCTTCTCTGTCCTAAGTGCACTCCCCACCCCCACCCCCCTTTGGCCAGCTTCCTACCATGAACCTGCTGTTCTTGTTTCTACTGTCTTTGGGTATTGTTCACACACCATGTTTTGTTTTTATATCCCACAAATGAGTGCAATCATTCTTTGTCCCTCTCCTTCTGACTCATTTCACTCAGCACGATAAACTCCATGTCATCTATGTATAAGCAAATTTCGTGACTTCATCTTTCCTGGCGGCTGCATAGGAAATGTTCCATTGTGTAGATGTACCATAGTTTCTTTATCCACTCATCTGTTCTTGGGTACTTGGGTTGTTTCCAGATTCTGGCTATTGTAAATAGTGCTGCAATGAGCCTAGGAATGCAGATGGCTTTTCTGCATTGTGTTTTAGGGCACTAGGGTATATTCCCAGGAGCAGTATGTCCTATCTTTGAGAGAGCTATGGTTAGTGACTTTGAACAGAGAAAATTCGTCCAATAAGTGATTGAGCTGTAGGGTTGAGTACCATTCCCTTGGGTGCTTGCTTCTGTTTCCCATCTGAGCTTCCAACTCTGTCTCTGTCCAATCCTCATGGCTGGGAGCTGTTGACCTTGACCACAAATTGTGTGGGTTCAGCACAACTTCCAGACCACAGAGTCAGCCCTGGTCTTGTATGAAGGCAAAGAGCTGCATGAAGAGACAGGGGACCCAGACCCTAGCCTCTGGATTCCAATTCTCCACACAGATGCTTGCTACTTACTTTATTTTTCTATAAAGTCCCAGATCTTGTGGGAATGAACAAGATTTATTTGCTCTCTTTGAAATAAAAAAAATTTGAATGAACTTTTCCCTGCCTGTTTCCAAGACTACTTGAATTTCTGACCCTTTGGACGGACCCTCTGAGCAGAGTTTGGACATGCCATGACTGCTTCTTTGGCTGGTTTTTCTGATGCTTGTCCCAAGACCTGGCAGGGAGTCCTCCCCGGGGGCTGAGGGAGGTTTCCAGGGAAACAAAGCTGGACCAGGGTGAATGACAACCAGGATGCTTGATGATTAGACCTGGATTCATGCTGAGGGGAGGAGGAAGAACAATATTTGGTATTGGAACCTAAAGTCAAGTGTGAGAGTGAAAGTTAGCACTAAGGTCCAGTTCTCAGCAACAGGAGGATGGAAGGGATGTTGCAATGAAGTGGGATAGTTTGGGAGGAGTGTGCAAACAGAGAGGAACATACAGAGAGCATGTGTCCATTGGGCGCCGCCCTAATGACAGAGGAGGAATTTTACTAGCTACCAGGATGATGATATTTCTCATGGGTGTCCTTCAAATGTGGACTTTTCATGAACTCATCATGCCCAGAATAGAGCTGTGTGAAGCGTAGGTATTTGTGTATTTCTAAGGAAAAAGCTTGAAGCCTGGAGGTTCAGTCCCATGACGTTAGACCCTCACCTCACAGTCCTCGGTGGTGGATGGACTTTCCTTGGGGAAGTAGATCTGTCTGTTACGACACATGAGCCATTGGTGCTGTTGTAGTCCTAGATGTTAAATGACCTGGGACTGAGGGTCTCAAACTATGGAGGATTGTCCCACATCTGCCTGTACAGCCACAGATGGAGAAATCTATTTCCCGTTACTTAAATCTAGAATTCTATTTAACATGTACGTGAAAAGTATCATGGGGACATGGTTGTAATCTACACTGAACTTTCACAGAATGCCATAAACCAACAAAATTAATGACGGTGAGAGTTTATGTTGCTCAGAAGTCTGCCAGAGGTTGTCCACCATTTCTGAAAGCCCTGTGACCCCTGTGACCCCTGGGACCCCTGGCATTTGATTTCCCAAAACAATACTCAAATTGGTCTACATTAGTAGCAATTGTGTTCAGGGTGCATTGATACATATTATTAATAAATGTATTTGTAGAACTTTGGGCTGGAGCGATAGCACAGCGGTAGGGCGTTTGCCTTGCATGCAGCTGACCCAGGTTCGATTCCTCCACCCTTCTCAGAGAGCCCAGCAAGATACCGAGAGTATCTCTTCTGCACGGCAGGGCCTGGCAAGCTTACCCATGCGGCGTATTTGATAATGCCAAAAACAGTAACAATAAGTCTCACAATGGAGACGTTACTGGTGCCCGCTCGAGCAAATCGATGAGCAACGGGATGACAGTGCTACAGTGACTTGTAAACGCTGCTGACAAAAGAACAGTGCCAACAACTTTTCTTAAATCCAAATATATTCTGTCAGAAGCCCCAGGAGATAGATAAAACTCACACTTACATCTGTATATGCAAATCATTTTATTATCAAATGTTTTGCTCTCTGGTGACAGAGAAGTCCAGTGAGCTGATCTGGGGATGTCACACTCATGTGACATCATGTGACATCAACTATGGGCTTCATTACGGTTAACGAGGATGACATCATGACATTCCTTTTCGAGGAAGCACAAAAGCCTTGTGTGATGATCTGACCCATATCTTGTCTCTTGTTTCTGGTTTGCCTGTGAGTCTGTGGATCTCCTGAATCTCCTGATCCTGAAGACGGCGCATGAGTCTAGGTGAGAATTCCTGGAGGTCCGGTTACCTTCAGTTTGATTGGGAACTCACCACACTCTTCTATAGTTAAAAAATATATTC
The DNA here is from genome assembly GCF_027595985.1 of Sorex araneus. NCBI lineage: Eukaryota > Metazoa > Chordata > Mammalia > Eulipotyphla > Soricidae > Sorex > Sorex araneus. The sequence continues at coordinate 6,796,571 of NC_073312.1, forward strand.
TTGGGACCTGCGAGATAGTACAGGGAGGAGGCACCGCCTTGCTCATGGTCAGCGTGAGTTTGATCCCCAGCACTGTATAAGGTCCCCGGAGTCCCAGCAGGAGAGATCCCTGAGCACAGCTGAGTGTGGTCAAAAGACACAACCACAACAGAAATTCTTTCCGTCGACTTTCCCCTGCAGAGCCAAGGGTAGATCTTCATCACTCCAGGCCGAGCTTGAACCCATTCCTGGAAGGACAAGTTTCAGTCTGCATCTTGCTCAGAGAGCCAGAGCTGGACCACTGCATCCCTCCCACCCCCGGCTGAGAGCCTCCTGCAGCCTTGGGGTGCAGGTCCTTGCCAGCTCTCTGCATCTGCCAGCCCTTCTCCTGGGCAGCATCGTGGGAACTGGGAGACATCTCAGCCCCTCGGAGGCTGGGGGATAATGCAGCCCTTGATCCCTCGCAGAAGGTCCCTTGCCAGGACGGCTCTGTGAAAGGCAGCCTCTGGAACACTCGGCTCGCTCCAGCCCTCCCAAGGTGACCTTGGACCTCTGACCCCAGCTCCGTGGCAGGGTGCCACTGCTTGTCTATTTCCACCACCACCCCCCGCTTGGTGGCTGGCAGACGTGGCTGCTGAGGGAGGCAGAAAATCAGGCCTGAGTCAGAGGGCGAGAGAGGCAGGTGGGAGAGACGCCAGACACATCCAGGCGCCAACCTTACTGGGCTCCCCATCCTCGCTGGAGTTCCCCATGCTCTGTCTGGGGCGTAAGGACGGAGTGGCTGGGCCATGTCCCGTCAATGCCCTGAATGTTTTCCTGCTTCTGAAACCACGCAGGAGGCAGCCCGCGTGACTCCCGGTCCCACTTACGCCCTCACAGGGGTGTCCAGACTGGGTTGGTCGCTGGCACACCTTTGTGTGCTCAAGGATGAGACCTGTTTCCATTCACGCTCGCCACACAGAGATGCCGGAGCATCCCGTGCAGGGAGAACAACACGTCTCATCCCTGCAGACACGGGGCCGAGTGACACCCCATCTCTCCCCTGCTAGATTTGTAGAACAAACTAAGAAATTATTTAAATATTTGAAATGGTGACAAAGGACAGGAGCGAAAGCAATGGAAAGCACGGAACTAGGTGACACAGGCACTTACTGTGGGGAGGGACCCGAAAGGGGGAGGGGAGACTTTCTGAGGAGAAGATGCTGGAACAGTGGAGACTGGAAAGCATGCAGACCTGTGAGGGGACAGTGTGGGGGAGATCTGAAGAGAGAACATCCTGGTGACTGGGAGGTGGTGTGTGTGTGTGTGTGTGTGTGTGTGTGTGTGTGTGTGTGTGTGTGTGTGTGTGTGTGTGTGTTGGGGAAGGGGGGGGTTGGAAAGTCGCATCTCCAAGAAAAATGTGGGGTAAGGTCATGAAAGCCATATGTGTTTGCTCATGCAAAGCCTCCTGTGGGTCCTTCTGGAAAATTGTCCACACTAATTCTTTGGGACTCGTCCCGTCAAACGGCAAATGCTAAGACCATTCCCCAGGACCATCTGAATCTGACAACTAGAATGTGGGTGATGCATGGGGCTTCCCCTCGGTCTCTCTTTTATTACCCGCTATGGCAGTTGCTGGCTGCTACACCGGGAATACACTCAAGTGGCCCTTTGAGTCTTCCACAATGGGAGTTGACCGTTTTGGAAGCCAACTCTTCAGCGGCCCATCAAGCCCTCAATCTCTCACTGACATCTTGATTGCAACCTTGGGAGAGATCTGAGGCAAAGCTTCCCCACTAAACGACTCAAGTTCTTGACCCTCAGAAATTCTGAGGTGAGACAAGACTATTGCCAAAAGTTCTAAGTTTGGGAAGGCGTCTCTCGTCTATTCCTCAGCCTTTGACAATAGCTTCTATAGTTTGTTATATACCACGCTGATGAATCAACAATTTTGTAAGAATTAAGAAGTAATTGAAGAGTTTTGATGAGGCTTACTGTAAACCTGGATTATTCTTTAAAAAGGATCATTCTAGAATCAGACAACTCAACAGGCTGAGAGCATGCCTGAGGCTCAGATTTGATCCCAGGCACCATATGATCCTCTGAGCACTGGAAGGAGTAGCCCCTCAGCAATACCTAGTATGTTGCCAAATAAATAAAACAATGAAACATTCCAGTAGTTGCATAGAGAATGGAGTTGTTCAAAAGTAGGAGAGAGAAAAAATCTCCAAGACAGAATCAGTCAGAATGTACTTGACTATAAGGAGTCAGAAATTCCCAACTATAACTGACTTGAACAATCAGAATAAATATTCTTGCATCTCTTCATTTGTTTGTTTGTTTGTTTGGGGGGGTCACACCTTGTGATCTTCATGGGTTATTCCTGGCTCTGCACTCAGGAATTACTCCTGGTAGGGAACCACATGGAATGCCGGGGATTGACCTGTGGTTGGCTGCATGCAAGGCAAGCTCCCGACCCACTAATTATCTCTCAGCTTCCATTCTCACATCTCTTAGGAAGCCCAGGTGTAGTATAACTCTCAGGATAGCTCATTCGGCTATCATTCTCATCAGGATCCTAGCTCTTTTGTGCGTATTATTGGCAATCAGAATCTTCCGTGTCATTTCTAGAAATGACAGTGTCCAAAGTATAGAGACCGTCTTTTCCTAAATACCTCTTCTTAGAAAGGTGATAGTCCTTCCAGAAGTTCTCAGAGTGCCCTCACGCGTCATATGTCTATCCCAGACTCAGGTCTGACAGGGGATAGGACCAGCCTGGTCGGGCTGTGCTAGAGCGGGGGTGGCCGGGAGAGTGATGGTGGCTGTGAAATGGAAAGAGATGAATTTGAGCTAGCTGGAAACCAGCAGTGCTCAGAGAATGGCGTGTAACACTTAGGCATTCGAGGAGTAACTAGGGTTACAGAAATATCAAATTCTAGGGCGAGAGACCTGGCAGAAGCATCTCAGAGCAATGGAGAAGATGAAAGTTACTATTCCCACAAATAAGGCTCACCAGGCTTCCTTTGCTAGCTACCATCATCCACCGAAGGATTTAATAACTTGACTTCAAAAAGGCTCAGGAGTTATAAATCTCCAGCATTGAGGAGGTACAAGCTAGGGAGACACAAGCATGAGGAAGGTCTTCCTCACTCAGAAACCAAAAAAAAAGTGGCAGCAATTTCTTTTGACTATTAAGAGAGGCTCTAATGAACATGGTTAAAGACATTAATTTATACTAAAACTCGAAGTTCAGTTTTATGTGGATCTTCACATCATTTCTCTGCAGCGGGCACTTTCATTAACAATCTGGGCGGCTAGATGCATTACCTTACAATGTCCATGAATAATAATGACATGTGCGTTTGCCTCTAGGTTAGACTTTCTATTTTTAAATCTCTGTGTCACATTAATGAATCGATCTACCAATGCACAAAAGCAATGTTTAAAAAAAAAAAAGTAGCTCGTCACAGTTTTAATGCAGTTAAGACCAAAACTCTAGGTGATTTAGCCTAGTCTGACAAGTGTTCATTGAATTTTTGCCCTGGGTTCCAGGCTCTGTCCTGAGCGCTGAGAGTATAATAATGGTGCTAGGTGCTTGGTCTGTTCTGTTGGCCACTCAATCAATAGGCTTGAATGTACATTAAAGATGTGGTGAGAAGCCCACAATCAACGGAGAATTTCCCTCCTTGGTACATTTTCTCTTTTTCGAAATGATGATGAAAAATCACCTTGGCCCTTGAGTCCTGGATTTTTTAAATTGAAGCACTGTGAGAAAGAAAGTACTTTCTTTCTTTCTTTCTTTCTTTCTTTCTTTCTTTCTTTCTTTCTTTCTTTCTTTCTTTCTTTCTTTCTTTCTTTCTTTCTTTCTTTCTTTCTTTCTTTCTTTCCTTCTTTCTTTCTTTCTTTCTTTCTTTCTTTCTTTCTTTCTTTCTTCCTTCCTTCCTTCTTTCTCTTTCTTTCTTTCTTTCTTTCTTTCTTCTTTCTTTCTTTCTTTCTTTCTTTCTTTCTTTCTTTCTTTCTTTCTTTCTTTTCTTCCTTCCTTCCTTCCTTCCTTCCTTCCTTCCTTCCTTCCTTCCTTCCTTCCTTCCTTTCTTCCTTCCTTCCTTCCTTCCTTTCTTTCTTTCTTTCTTTCTTTCTTTCTTTCTTTCTTTCTTTCTTTCTTTCTTTCTTTCTTCTTTCTTCCTTCCTTCCTTCTTTCTCTTTCTTTCTTTCTTTCTTTCTTTCTTTCTTTCTTTCTTTCTTTCTTTCTTTCTTTCTTTCTTTCTTTCTTTCTTTCTTTCTTTCTTTCTTTCTTTTCTTCCTTCCTTCCTTCCTTCCTTCCTTCCTTCCTTCCTTCCTTCCTTCCTTCCTTCCTTCCTTTCTTCCTTCCTTCCTTCCTTCCTTTCTTTCTTTTCTTTCTTTCTTTCTTTCTTTCTTTCTTTCTTTCTTTCTTTCTTTCTTTCTTTCTTTCCTTCCTTCCTTCCTTCCTTCCTTCCTTCCTTCCTTCCTTTCTTTCTTTCTTTCTTTCTTTCTTTCTTTCTTTCTTTCTTTCTTTCTTTCTTTCTTTCTTTCTTTCTTTCTTTCCTTCCTTCCTTCCTTCCTTCCTTCCTTCCTTCCTTCCTTCCTTCCTTCCTTCCTTCCTTCCTTTCTTTCTTTCTTTCTTTCTTTCTTTCTTTCTTTCTTTCTTTCTTTCTTTCTTTCTTTTCTTTCTTTCTTTCTTTCTTTCTCCACCCAGGAAGATGAGAACATTTATAAGGTTGTACCTGTCCCTTCACCAGTGTAAATTTCACTCCATCACTGTCCCCAATTTCTCTCCTTAGACCCTGCCTCCCATCCGCTTCTATAGCAGTTACTTCTTTCTCTCTCTCTCTCTCTCTCACACACACTCACTCTCTCTCACACTCTCTCTCTTTATCTATCTCTATCTCCCTTTCTTTCCTTCTGGGCATTATGGTTTGCAATACATGTATTGAAAGGTTAACATGGATATCCTCCTTTCAGCACTCAGTTATTATCCAGAGTGAGCATTTCCAACTATCATTGTCATAGTGGTCTCTCCTCTGTCCTAACTGCCCTCTTCCCCCCACTTGTGGCAAGATTCCATAGAGTCCTGGAGTTTTTAGGGAAACTTCCAGAACTGACATGTGATTGGAACTTCCTGGGTGCAAATCCTGTTCTGTGCAACATTGAAACATGATGTCTACAAATGTGCATAATTTCAAGTCCACTGGAGCCCTGGCATCTTAAGTAGGTGCTCCGAAAGTCTGAGCATGAATTGGGTGTCATGAATTTTCTCAGCAGAAGTCCCGTGCTTGCCTGCAGATCAAATGAATTTGCTCCACCAAAGCCCATTTTAAAAATTCAATTTTCTTTAGTTTATTTCTAAAACTATGAAATGAACTTGTTTGTTAAATTGTTTTCGTTTTAGTTCTGTTTCCTAGCAAGACAACAGCACTTAGAAAAGTGCTGGGCAAACACCAGGAACTCGACAAGTATTTATTGTATAAGTGAATGAAATCTCTCTCCTGCTTGGCCTTTATTTACCTTCCCGACAGATCACTTCTTCTTTCCTCAGATTCCAGTTGCTCTAAATATTACAGAATACTTTGGTTTGGTTTGGTTTCGAGACTATACCTAAGGATGCTCAGGATTTAGTCCTGGCTCTGTCCTCAGGAATGACTTTTGACTGGGGTCGATGTACAATGCTGGGGTTAGAATGAGGGTCGGTAGTGGGCAAAGCAAGTGCCTTAGCCCTGCACTATCTCTCCAGCCCCTAGAAGATGCTCTTAAATAAGACTTCACTGTGTAAAGTTGGCAACTTAAATTTTTTGTAGTTTTTTTTTTTTTCCGGGTCCACATCCAGCAGTGCTCAGGGCTTACTCCTGGCTCTGTGCTCAGGGATCACTCCTCGAAGGGTTTGGGGGACCCTATGGGGTACTTGGAACCAGTCATCCATGTGCAAGGCAAGTTACCCACTCTCCTATCTCTCCAACCTGAGCAATTTAAATTTACCAGAAGATAAATGATCACTTTGGATAGGAAGTGAGTGTTGAAAGTAGGTAAAGGGATATACCTGATAACCTTTCAGTATCTGATTACAAGCCATAATGCCCAAAAGGAGGGAGAGAGAGGGAGGGAGAGAGAGAGAGAGAGAGAGAGAGAGAGAGAGAGAGAGAGAGAGAGAGAGAGAGAGAGAGAGGGAGGGAGGGAGGGAGGGAGAGAGGGAGAGAGGGGGGAAAGTGACTGCCCAGAGGGCAGCTTAAAAGCCAGCCTCGAATGCTGAGGAAAAAGGCAGCTCAGATATAGGAGGGACCACCAAGTAAAGGGTGCTAGGAGGGCCCACTCCGGATGGGAGAGGCGGGCTGAAAGTAGACTATAGACCCAACATGATGGCCACTTAATACCTCTACTGCAAACCACAACACCCAAAAGGAGAGAGAGAGAGAGAGAGAGAGAGAGAGAGAGAGAGAGAGAGAGAGAGAGAGAGAGAGAGAGAGAGAGAGAGAGAGAGAGAGAGAGAGAGAGAGGGAGGGAGGGAGGGAGGGAGGGAGGGAGGGAGGGAGAGAGGGGGAAAGTGACTGCCCCAGAGGCGACAGTGGGGGCAGGAGGGAAATTTGGAACATTGGTGGTGGGAAATGAGCACTGGCAAAGGGATGGGCATTGGAACATTGTATGACTGATACCCAATCACGAACAACTTTGTAACTGTGTATCCCGCTGTGATCTCATTAAAAAATTTCTCAGAAGACATAAGATCCTTGAAGGCAGGGGCCTCTCAAGAAACCGGCTTCCATGCTTAGATAAAAGGAGTTCATCAGCTACTGACTGGTCAACTGATTGACACGTGAGGTCTCCGGACACACAGGGAAGGCCCTTCCCTACATCTCTCAAGTCACACCAGCAGCAGCAGAGAAGTGTGGCCCAGGAGGGACAGTTGTACGTATAGCTTCTGAGGCAAAATTCACCAGAGACGGAAGCTGGCCCCACCCCTAAGCTGTCTCCTCTGTTTTAGGCCACTGTGGGGATTGGCCTGTGTGCATTCCTGCAGGACCATGTCAGTTGCGTGTCTGGCTTGGAACTGACATTCGCTGCCCTGTCACACCCTAGAAAGTTCCTTTGTGTATAGTTTTAAAGAAAAACTAACAAGCAAAAAGGATGCGTAAGGAGTTGGGAAGATAGAATAACAGGGAGGGTGCTGGCTCTGAATGTGACTCACCCCGGTTTGACCCCGGACACCCCCTATGGTCCCTTGAGCACTGCCAGGTATGATCTCTGAGCACAGAGTGAGAATCAGCCCTGGGCATAGCAGGGTACGGCCCCAAAGCAAGCAGAATAAAAGGGTACACGGCAATGTGAAGTTAGAACGATGCTCTCCACCCAGGAAGAGGAGAACAGACCTGATTGGGGGGGTCAGAGCATTGCTGGAGAGACCTAGTTAAAGGGAAGAAACAAGCAAGGATTTGGCCACTGCACTGAAGCCGTGTGAGAAAGAGTCAGGACAAACCCGATCAAAACTCAGAAGATTCTTTGTGATTGAATACCTTGGGGATTGTTTGGCTCCCTCTCCCTGCATTCAGCAAAGACAGAGCTCACATTGTCTCCACAGAGGCAGAAAATTCTCTGCGATTTGCCATCAGTGAGTGGTCCAGAGCCCCAGACCGCTCCAATCGTGGGGCGCTGTCAACGTACCCTCGGGCCTACGTGTGTGATGGGGCGTCTGTGACAGGCACCCCTAACAGCGAGAGCCAGGGTGGGTTATTCTACTTGTCCTGGTCATCTTAGGCAAGTTATTCAATTTCTTTTTTTTTTTCGGAGGAGCGCCAAATATGGTTTCTGAGATGTATTTATTTAGTTTGGGGGGGCCACACTTGGCAGTGCTCAGAGCTTACTCCTGGCTCTGCGCACAGGGGGTCACTCCTGGTGTGGCTCTAGGATAATTCGAGGGCTGGAACCTAGGCAGGTCGTGTGAAAGGCAAACGCCCTCCCTCTCCAGGATACTCTCCGGCCCCTCTAAGAAGTCTGTAAGTTTTTCCAAATGCTTTTTACACCATCAGAAGCGACAGGGAGGATTTCAACAGATCTGCCACTTGCTGTCTCCTCTCTGTGGATGAGAGAACTCCAGGGTCACGATGAGTGTCATCTCGACTCCGAGGTAAAAGTCACCAGAGACAGAAGCTGGCTCCATCCCTAGGCTGTCCCCTCTGTTTTAGGCCACTGTAGGGATTTGTATCTAAGGAATCCCGCAGGCCCGTGTCAGTTACGTGTCTGGCTTGGAACTGACATCCAAAGCATCATAAACCTGAGGAAATTTATGTGTGTGTCTGTTTTCTCCTCTCTGCCAAAGACTGGATTCAGATCTTGCTGAATATGTCACATATGCCCAGGACCCCCCTCCCCCTCCGGCCCATGACATTCTCCCGCTGTTTTTCCTTGGTACCCAGCTGTACCTCTTCCTTGGTCTTGTCTTGTGCTCACAGCTCTAACCTCTTTTTTTTTTTTTAATTTTTATTTTTTTAAAAATTTTATCACCATGTGGAATGTTACAGAGTTCTCAGGTTTATGTCTCAGTTATACCGTATTCAAACACCATCCCTTCACCAGTGCCCATATTCCACCACCAAAATCCCCGGTATACCCCCCGCCCCCCACCCCAACTGTATAACTGATGAACCTCACTTTATTTTCTCTTCACCTTGATTACGTTCCCTATTTCAACACAAAACTCACTATTGTTGTGGGAGTTATACCCCCAAACAAGATAACCCTAATAAGGAGGCATTTGATAATTAGTTTTCCATTCAAAGATTGTATGTTTTCAAGTTTTAGATCTGTCCCAGTCCCGAATCCTGGAGCCGTGTTAGTTGCTGCTCAGTGTCGCCAGGGTTCCATCTGGAGAAGGTGTGCTGGCGGCACCTCCTCCCTCCGGCCCCCCAGTGTTGCTGGCCCCGATTCGGGTCCGGAGCATTGTCCGGGCCGCGTTGCTCACCAGAATGCCTGCCGCTTCTCTGTGGATTGTGGCTTCAAGATCTCTAACCTCTTGAAGATGGCCCCTCTGCTCTCGGTAGGTGATCCCTGAATGTCGACTTATCAAACGTTTGCTCTGGCTGGAATGAGGCTGTGCTGACTTGGCAGGAGCTCTGCAGAAAGGACTGGTGAGGTGCACTGGTCAGGGTGACCGTGTCATGAAGTGGGCATGTGCGCACTTCCCTCCTCCGTCACTTCCTGTGTGGTTGAGAGCTATCTCAAGGGAGGTGCTTTGAGACAAAACAAATTGTCCCCTTCACCCCAGAGATTTAGCATCATAAACCTCTTTGGCCTGTCACAGACATCATGATAGCATCTGCCCATTGCCACCCCGTCTTCTAGTCACCTTTTGTCCCTTGGATTATTTATGGGTATTTTATTCTAAGGAAGAAGAGTGTTTCCTTCTCTCTATTGATGAATGTGCTGATTAATTATCCGTGGAAGAAAAGATGGCTAAATGAGTCAATGAATTCATAGGAATAAGTCAGAAGGGACCCTGGGTATTCATTCTATCCAGTGAGTTACAACCCAGTGCTCCCATTATGTATTTTGCAGTTCAAACTTGTTCCAGCATCGATCATTAGGAGCGTTTCTGGCTTGGCTCTTCTATCCCAGCTCCACGTCCCGTCGCTTTGTGAGTACTCCCTCATTTTCTGGCATCACTATGGTCACTGGGGGACAGGGCATCACTGTAGAGTACCAAGTCCTGTTGGCTTCAATTCACAATGCCTTTAGAAATTGGTGGACACCACCACTCCACACCAGAAATCCATCCGGGTGGGCCAATAGGCACTACTAACCATGACCACCCCGGCTTGAGCCCGGTGGGAGACCTGTTTCCTAACACAGAAAAGGGGATGCGTCTGGGGCGCATCCAGGAAGCCTGGGGTTAGGCCCATCTCTTCCACCTGGGTCTCTTTATCCAGTCCCACAGCCACGTCTACCCCCGAAAAGGGACTGTGCCTGAATGGGCTCACGGCTCTAAGACTTAGCGTGTGGATCCAGTGAGCTTTCTGAGAAAAGTTTGTGTGTGTGACATAGTGTGTAAAAACCCAAGACATCCACAGAACTGAGACTGCCGTGGTGGTGGGAAGATAACAGGGCTGGGAGGTGACATCAGGCAGTGGTGGAGAGACGTTAGCACTTTGTGGAGGGTGTGGCGCTAGAACATTGTACGTCTGAAACGCTGTGATGACCAGTACCGTAAATCATGGTGCCTCAAATAAAATTAAATGGACCTGAGGTATTGGTGTCACTGCTTTGAGATCCTCGGCATTCCTCATTGTCTTCAAGGTGTGGTCACGGGGACCAGTTCTAGAGAGGAAAGGAGAGAAGGAAGGCCCAGGCTGGGGCCGGGTGGTTTGCTCCAAAGTTCCAGGCTGGGAGCAGGGAGACTGGTGACGGTCTTCTCACGCTGCGTGGTGGGTCTCTTTCATTTCAACAGCCTCTGTTCCTGTGGATTTTCATCCCCCTGCTCCCGGGAATTGCTCTTAACGCCTCCTTCTAGAAGAGCGTTCCCAGAGAGATGCGGGCTACGGAGCAGTGGCCATCGCCTACAGAAATGTTGCTTCTTTATATTTTCTCAGGTTGGTGCTCACCCCCGAGCCCGGGATTGTCTCATGAGGGCCTGGCTCGTTTCTGAAAGAAACGGCACACTGGACCAGCGTGGTCACGCAAGGGTTAAGGCACATATCTTGCATCCAGCTGACTCAGATTTGATCCTTGGCACCATATGGTCCCCGGAGCATCACTGGGCGTGACCCTGGAGGCTTCTGAGCACTGTCAGGGTGGCCCTGCAGGGCCCAAGAAGTCCTTCATCCTCTGGCCTCTGCACTGAGCCACCGGCCTGATTGGCTGAGATGCACAGAGAGGGGCGCCCGGAGCGCTTCTTGGGAGGTCACTCTCCCGCTCCCCCCGAAGGAAAGGAAGGACACAAGATAAAGCCTCTCTGGTCACAGGGAGCCCCTCTCTTGCCTAGTTCTGGCATGTGATGGCAAGACCGCTGCTCTCGGGGCCACCCCCACACTGGGGGTGACTAAGCACTGCCAGATGTGGGGCGTTTAGCAACATGGAGTTGATCATGTATGTGCTTCCTCTGTGTGCAGTCCAGAGGCTGGAAATCACAGAGACACAGTCTCTGTGTCTAGAATGTCGGGGAGGAAAAGGCTTTATTGCTTAAAAGTCACATGGTTTCTCAGTAACTCAAAGCAGAGCTTTCAGATGCTCTTCTCCTAGAATATTTGTTGAGCGAAAACTTGGGACTCTAGTTTTATTTTAGTTTTTGGGGTCATAATAGGCTCAAAATAAACCCAGTGCTCGGCCATATGCAAGACAAGCACCTTGCCTGCTCTACCACGGCTCTGGCCTCGAAACCTGCAATTTAGGCATGTTGGTAAGCTTCACTGGTCTTGGGTCTCAGAACTGTGCTGTTAGAGCCAGTAGCCATAAATAAAATAGCACTGTAGCACTGTCTTCCCTTTGTTCATCGATTTGCTCGAGTGGGCACCAGTGACGTCTCCATTGTGAGACTTGTTACTGTTTTTGGCGTATCAAATATGCCATGGGTAGCTTGCCAGGCTCTGCCGTGTGGTCGGGATACTCTTGGTAGTTTGCCTGGCTCTCGGAGAGGGACAGAGAAATCGAACCCAGGTTGGCCGTGTGCAGGGCAAATGCCCTACCCGCTGTGCGATGGCTCCGCCCAATCGTAGTTTTAAAAATTCCTGTCTCTTGAAGACTCTTAATAAGCCTTGTGTTTACAAGATGCCTATATCTACTTCATAGGTTTCTATTTCTCATTTCCAAATTAAGAATTTTTTTGCAGTGTTAAAGGGCCATACTCAGAGGTACTCATGTCTTACTCCTGACTCTGCATTCAGGGATCACACCTGGTATTGCTCAGGGAACCGTATGAGGTACTGGGGATTGAAACAGGGTTGACTGTAAATTAAATAATATAAAATAAAATAAAATATAAAGTAATGCCAGGAGCAACAAACTGTTGTAGCTCTGGCAGTTGGAAGCCTTTTTTCCTTGGGCAATTGTTTCCTTACAGATCCAGGCCTTTGTCAGAGGGATATTCTGTCTGCCCTCTGGCTAGAGACGGGATTAGCTAACCAGACTTTGCTAATCTAGAATATTTTTCCTCTATAGTAATTGTGCTGAGCTGATCACAATATTTGATCCCGCTTTACCGGAACAGAACTTCATAATCAAGTGGTCCAATAGATAATCTCTTTTTTTCCCCGAACCAGTCGAGTTGGGCGTTTGTCCTGTGAAATCACCAGAGTTCAGAGGCTTATTTCCACTCTGTTTCTCAGGGGTATGCGTTTACTGTGCCGGATGTGGGTGATCAGTAGATGCATGGGGGATGAGGTGCCGTAGGGATCTAAGTAGCGTGGTGGCTTGTGTTTTGTCCTTTCAAGTGTGTGCCCAGTTTTAATCTTCCTTTCTTCAAGTGTCCTTTATCAGAGAACAAGAGAAACAAGGCAGATGGGAGAGTTTACTTTTGAATTCTCAGTGAGCGGTGACAAGAACTCAAAGGACAGGCAAGGAGAAAGACAACCAAGGCATCTGAATAATTCACAATCTGGATAATTAGCCCAAATAGTTGGCTGTACAGAAATTCCATTGCTCATAATCCCTTTGTTCAGCCAGTAGTTACAATCTGTCTCATTTCATTACATCAGATTCTTAATGAGAAGGGAAAGAGATGAAAGACACTCATTTGTTCGAGTTCTACTGCAGGCCAGACGTGAGGCCGGGTAGCTGGGTGCACGGGCATAAATGCATAGCCCCACCCAGACTCATTCAGAGGGCACCTGTTTTAATGCCCCGTCTTGAAAGTCTTTATCAATTCTGAGCAAGGGGTTCCAAAATGTTCCTGTCCACTGGGCCCTGCAAATTCTGCAGCCGCTCCTGCTGGACCTTTGGTGAGTTTTCTGTGGACCTTCCTGTGAGTCCTAGGACGCTGTGTGATTGATTTCTTTCCAGGCTGCATAAGGGGTTCTAGAATGCACGGCAGCCCTGGGGCTTGGCTCGGCCTTCTGTGGCCTGCGAGGGTCAGAGCTTTCCTTGGCCTCTTCTGCCCACATCAGAGCTAGGACGAGGCCCGCAGGTGGGGGCAGGTGGGAGTTGCTCCTAGCTTTCCACAGGAAGCGTGAAAAGCCTGAGCCTGAGGGAAATTTAGGGCTCTCAGAAGTCTGCATGTGTGGACCAGGAGCTTCTCGTGTTGTTTTTATTCACTGATGTGACCGACATGTTTTAGGATTGTATATCTTTTAGTTACTTTCCATGCAGCTACGTGTTCTACCAATTTGCTTGCTGAGCACCTACTCTGCCACGTCTGCTTTGAAGTCCAAAGAATGTGACTTCAAATAAAAGATCCCGGCTTTCATGGATAAAGTGTGTGTGTGTGTGTGTGTGTGTGTGTGTGTGTCTGTTTATGAGCGTGCCCATGTATCTGTGTATGTCTATGTGTGTCTGTGTATGTGTGTGTATGTGTGTGCATGTATGTATGTGTCTGTTTATGAGTGTGTGTATCTGTATATCTGTGTATGTCTATGTATATATGTGTATGTGTGTGTGCATGTATGTATATATATATGTGTTTTGTACGTGTCTATGAGTGTGTCTGTGTGTATGTGTGTCTAGGAGTATATATGTGTATCTGTGTATGTCTATGTGTATATGTGTATCTATGTATGTGTGTGCGCGTGTATGTATATATATGTAAGTGTCTATTTATGAGTGTGTCTGTGAATATGGGTGTCTAAGAGAGTATATGTGTATCTGTATATGTCTATGTGTATATGTGTATCTGTGTATATGTGTGTATGTGTGTGTGTGTGTGTGTGTGAGGGTTGTGGGAGGTACAGGAGAAGTTGACAATGGAAAAGTAAGCTCACACCCATGGGATATTTATTATTTGTTTGTTTATTAGGATTTGGAGGGAAGGTTTGGGCACACCTGGCAGTGCTCAGGCTTAGTCCTGGCTCTGCCCTCAGGGGACACCTGGGGGCCCCAAGGCGCTGTGTGGAGCAGGGAGGGGTGGCCTGGCCAGGCACTACAGGCTCATGAGCAGGAAGGAAACATCAGGACGTTTCCGTGGAGCCAGTGTGGGCAGGGACAGCTGTAGGGGGAGGGATTAAGTGGGAACCTTGACCAGCCCTGGGGACAGGCATGGCGGCCCTGGGCACTGGCCCAGCCCTTCTGCAGGGGAGGAAGCAGAGGCCCGGAAGGGAAAAACGAGCCTGGCTGGTTAGTAGGAGCCCTTACAGGAAATCCTGTCTTCTGAGACTGCCATGCGGAGCTGAGGAAGGAATTTGCAGGGTGGGTAACAGGCTTACAGGGGACAGACACAGGGACAGGGATCAGGGGTCTGGGCTGAGGCCTCCCTGATTGGGTCAACACGGGCTGTAAATTGGTGCACATTTCTCTGTCACCTCCCCACACCAGCACGATATGTGCTCCTGGGCCCTGGGGCCCTGGAGGAAGGTGGCAGTTTGATTGGCAGGTGTCATGGGGTGGCACAGGACGCCAGGCCAGTAGATGCCTCCACCCCCCTTCAGGGCTCCTCACATCAGCTTTGCTGGTGCCCTAGAGGTGAGAAGCTCAAATGTCCACCCGGAAGTGTTGGCAGCCAGGGAGAGACTCATGACAACCAGCAATGACAACAATCTGAGTGTCACCTTGGGTTCACACCACACCTTTATAAAACCTGGCCCCTGTCGCTGAATGGGCAGGGGGTCCCTCCCGCCAAGTTTAACCAAACGCGTTACCCCCACCACTGGCCTTCCGTCTTGTTTTGGATCTTTTCCAGACCCCTGAAGTTCCCACCGAAGGAGGAAACCTTTGCATGGATGCCTCTGCCTAAAATTCCTTGGATAAGATTATCACTGTATCACTGTCATCCTGTTGCTCATCAATTTGCTCAGGCGGGCACCAGTAATGTCTCCATTGTGAGACTTGTTGTTACTGTTTTTGGCATATCAAATACGCCCTGGGTAGCTTGCCAGGCTCTGCTGTGAATGATGTAAAGGCCTGTGATAACAAATTATGCTCATGACCAGAGGTGCTTATATCCCAGACGCACGCTCATAAACGGTGACATGGCAGTACATGATTTAGACCATCTACACCTCCCTGTGCCACGAAACCCTCGTCTGCATCTGTTCTTCTTTCAAGCCATTTGCTTCCTTGCAGTTGAGATAATGAACGATTGAATCAGGTCACAGCTGTGTTACTTGTGATAAGATTTTATTAAACAAGGGCCAGAGGACTAGGATGGTAGAGAAGGTGCTTGCCTTGCTTGAGGCCACCCCGAGTTTGATCCCTGCCACAGCATCAGCTTCCCTGAGCCCTGTCGGGAGTGATCCCTGAGCACTGCTAGGTATGGGCACCCCCACCTCAAAGACATATTAAATATAAAAGCGGGAGTATCACAGTCATTCAATAAAAATAACTTTAAAAAGTGGGAGTAAAATGTGATTTTTAGGATAAGTTACAAGGACGCACTCATCTCAAAGCTAGAACAGGTTTCTGGATGTAAATAAGAGCTAGTTTTCCTATTTTCACAAACTCTTTGGTATTTGAGATCACAGTGGAGTTGATGATGACAGGTCAAAGAACATCCACTTCTGGCTTTCTTTTAGAGGGTGGCTGAGGCTTACTGTAGTGCAAGGGCTACCAGGAGGGCCCCTAACTGTGCTCCGGAACCCCGGGGCCATGCCCAGAGGGCTCAGGGGACCATGCAGAGTTGGAAATGCAATGGCAGCCCCTGTGCTCCAGCCCTTTGCAGCTTCATCTCTTGGTCCTTACGTCTGAGTTTTGATGTCGTGAACACACAGAAAGAGGCTCCAGAGCCACCTGGCAGCCAGCAGACCAGTGTTCAGAGATGATTCTTGGACGGTTCAAGCGTCTCTATAGTTAAAGCATCTTTGTAGGAGCATGATGTGGCCGCACGTGGGTGTGTGATGCCTCCTTTCTAAAGGCGGGAAGGTGTGGGGAGACTCCCCATTGGATTCTCTGTCACTGGGGCTGGACCAGTGGCCTTTCACTATAAATAAACATTCCCCACAGGGGAGAGGGGCTCGACTTGGGTGCTGACTGGCTGGATTTTAAGAAGTAAGATCTAATGTGCTCTCCAGTCCCCTTTACATACTTTGCTATTATTATTGCTACCCAGATTACATTTTGCTTTAGCCACACATGGAGATGTGGTGCATGCAACAGGAAGATTTTGCAGAGCTGCTCCTGGGGGAAGAAATCCTCTGACTAGTCTCAAGGGTTCTGTCTCTGGGCAGGGTGGTCACCTCGTCACCTTCCTGTAGCCTCCTCTTGAGTGGACAGCTTTCCCCCTCTAGGGCTCCAAGCCTTCAGACACTGCCTTGCTTTGATTTTGCTCCAGGGGGACAGACAACTGTCACAGTGATCTTGCAAAAGATCAGGCACCACCCCACCCAAGTTCCCAGTAATTGCGTCTCATTTGGCTCCAATTACTGGGCCACCAGATTCAACCTTGCCGAAGTCTTGGATGTGTGAGAAATAATCGCCTGGCCGGGTTTCCTCTGTGAGAGCCCCGCCCAACCCCACACGGACTCATTGTTCCACCTAAACAATAGGGAAAAGGAACGACGTGCCCCCACTCCTGGTCAGCAGAGGGAGGGCCGGCATCTGACTTCCTCCAAGAGCTGGATGGTTCTGCTGAGCCCGCCCCATTAGCCACTTCAGGAAGCAAATTGGCACTCACAGCACATGGGGGTCAGAGAGAATTGTCCTGTCTCTTTCTGAGGTGCCTCTGCTCTCCCAGAGAAACAGGGGGGGGGGGGGTTGCAATAAATAAAACAAGCCAAGCGTTAGCCAGGTCTCTGCTTCTCACGAGCACCTCCCCCGACGGCACCAAAAACGCTGAGCTCAGCACCGGTTCTGACTCGGGCGGCCCCAAGGGACTCGGGCCTGGGTACAGTGCCCCAGTTCAATCTCATCAGATAATTCTGAACCAAATCTGAGTTCTAGGCCGAGTGACTCTTTCCCACGGACGCTGCTGGGGCAGGGAGGGCCCGGATCATCCCCCGCAGGTCAGGTCCAGGTCAGTGCCCGCAGCGACTCTCCCGGTGCTTGCGATCATGTGTAGCTGGTGCCCACATGCTCCAAAGACGGGAGCTGTTTGCCCCGATTAAATCACGGCTCTTTAGCTGTGCAAGCGAGTGTTCAGATGGGGTGGGGGGGGGGGTGGCGCCCGGGAGAGAGCTGTGTTTTCTGGGTCAGTGGGCAGTGCCTGCCCTTTGCCACGCCTGGCAGGCAGCCTGAGGTGCAGGCGGCCCCCACATCCACGTGTTTGGTAACTTGGGGACGAGATGGAGCAACCCGGGATCGGCGCCGGCGACGCTCCGAGGGGCCGAGTTGAGTTGATTGCTCCGGCGACACGAGTTTTGGACGGGGCGTCCCCGCCCATCCCACTGGCGGCAGATGGCTCCGAGTGAGGTCATCGCTTTGACAGTTTCACAAAGGGGCCCGGAACAGCCTGAACAAACCCATCCACGTGTTGGACCCTCCGGAACAGTTGGGAGATGCAAAGTGGAACAGGGGGCCCCAGCGTTGGGAGAGGTGATCCCCGCCCACGGCTGTGGTCGATCCCTCCTGTCCCTGGATCCCCCTCCTCGATGCTGCTCCCCCACCCCGGGTGCCGGGGCCGCTTGGGTGGCAGGGATGATCTGATTAGAGGGAAGACAGTGATCTCAGCCTCTGTGATTGCAGGCTCCATCGAGAAGCATCTTGGCAGGCGCAGGGCTGATGTGCTTGGAGCAGGCTCTGTTCTCCCCCAGTTCCACGAGTGAGTGTGTGTGTGTGTGTGTGTGTGTGTGTGTGTGTGTGCAGTGAGTCACGTGATCCCAGAGCCACACTGGAAATTCACAGACTCAGAGGGTCCCTCGGGACACTTTATCATTGGAGGTTGGGAAATGAGGGAGGCACATTTTTCTTCAGCCTTTTGTCGGGACGACCTCTGGGCCTTAGCTTCCAGAATGCGTATCCCTTGGCGCCGAGCCTCACACCCTCTGCCCAGATCCAACTTAACCACATCCCTCCCGCTTGCAATGGCAAGAGAAAAGTGTCTTCCTGCCTGCTTCTGATCTGGGAACTCAGCAGATCAGGGGCCAGAGCCTCATCCCGTTCGTCCTTCTTGCCCTGGTGGAAAGAGGGAGGGGCAAGGATGCTTTCTGCCCTTAGCATCTTCTTCTGCAAGTGCAGGAAGGCAAAGGCCAGATTTAGGGGTTGCCTGCTTTTCCTAAGGCTGTGGAACCAAGTTCCCCTGATGCAGGAGCTGATAACAATGTGTCTCTCAGTCCAGGCTCTTAAAGTCCCAAGCCAGGGCCCTGTTGGTGGACAGTTCCCGTCCCTGTCCACTGAGTAGGGCAGGGGGCACGTTTCTGGTTGTTGGAAGTCCATGGTGCCCACTGGTGTGTGCCGTAGGGATTCTGGCTTCTGTCTCCCGTGTCACCTGTGTTTTCTCTTGGTTCCTCTGTGTCCAGAAGGGTCTCTTCTAAGGGTGACAGTCACTGGGTGAGGCCCCACTCTTCCCTGGCCACACCCCATCTTATCCATGACATCTGCAGACCCTGTTTCCAAAGAAGCCCCTCGTAGGGGTCCTAGACTTAGCCTAAAAGGCATTGCCACTGGTAAATTTCACTTTACTTTCACTTTACTTTGATTACATTTAATATTTCAACAAAAATTCACTATTATTGATTTGGAGTTTCTCCCCCCCTAAAGTCGACCTGCTGGTGATTCAATAAAAGAATAAAATAAAAAAATATATATTTGGAGGGAAGAAAACAAAACAAAAACAAACAAAAAAAATAAAACCTAGAAAAAAAAAGGCATTGCCACCCACCCCATCTAGCTTTGGCCTCTGCTCTATTCTACCTTGACATTTGGGTCTCTGAGCCATTTTGAATTAATATTTGTGACGGGTCCATGGCCTGTATCTAAATTCCACTTTTTTCCTATGTGGATATCTAATTGTTTCAGCTGGGGAGGGGCCAGGAGGATTTTGGGGGGGAGCTGAGGGGCGGGGGAGCAGTCACACTTGGTGGTACTCAAGGTTAAGTCCTGGCTTTGCTCTCGGAGATCACTTCTGGCTGTGTTCTGCAGACCATATGGGGTACTGGGGATTGAATCAGGGTCATTTGTGTGCAAGGTAAGTGCCTTATCCCCTGTACTATCTCTCTGGCACAAAAACAAAAACCTTGGGGGGGGTTGTTTATTCTTTTTTTTTTTTTTTGCTTTTTGGGTCACACCCAGCAATGCACAAGGGTTACTCCTGGCTCATGCACTCAGGAATTACTCCTGGCGGTGCTCAGGGGACCATATGGGGTGCTGGGATTCGAACCCGGGTCGGCCTCGTGCAAGGCAAATGCCCTACCCGCTATGCTATCGCTCCAGCCCCTCTTTTTTTTTTTTTTTTTTTTTGAGCATGAGTTCGAGTAGAGTTCAGTGTTTCAAAGTAAGTGCACACATTTTCCTTCCATCAAGCTCTTGGGTTGGAGGGCAGTAATGGAGGTGAGGGGGGAATAGAAAATACTTCCCCTCCCAAACAACTTCATGAGTAATACTGTTATTATTCCAGACAGGGAAAACAGAGGCCCAAAAGTTTAAGCCTAGTAAAATAGCTAGTCAGGATCCGCCTGGTGCATTAACCATGCCTCTCTACCACAGGGTCCAAGCCTCCCCCGCCGGCTACACGGGGATTAGTGTTGTTTATAGATGGCAGAGCTATAATCTAATTAATTAATTTATTTAGACTTTTCTGCCTCTGCATGAAGTTATTTTCAGGTTGCAGCATCTTAATTAAGAGGTACAAGAACATCAGGGCCGAGACTCCAGCCAATGGAGGAGTCAAAGGGAGAGACCCAGAGGACAGGCTCTCCCTCATGTATTTCCCTGCCGACATGGGTATTCTTGGCACCTGAGTCTGGGCAATAGTTTGAAAATGGCAATAAACATAAGTATAAACAAGCATTATCTCCTTAATTATTGTTGACCAATCCACATCCAGGGGCATACCGACTACCATAGCTTCTGGTGATGATTTTAATTATATAGTCTCAACACTGAGAGACTGTAAGGCCATCTGTGTGTGTATGTGTGTGTGCGTGTGTGTGTGTGAGAGAGAGATACACACACACAACATGCACACAGAGTTCTACTACTATTGGTCCTTGCATGGTGTAGACCTAACTCCTGATTCTGATTATGGTACCATCATTTGTAACTTAAAAAGGCAACTTTCTAGATGAAACAATTTATTGATCACACCTCCAATTTTCATGGCTGTCAGAGGAAAGGTGGGGAAAATAGCATATTTAAAGAGCTAAACTCTTAATCCAGACTACAGGGCACCTCTTTGGGACAATCCCAGATTTCAGAGCTTAATCTCGGGGCTGAATCCTTGAGAGACCAGGGCTGCCTGATTATTCTGGATTGTGGAACTAAATGAGGCCAATATAAGGATTCTGGGAATGAGGGTTTTAATCTAGGAAATGGGTTTTATATGAATTTTGGAAGAAGCTAAGTGTTGCAAAAAGGTTACTGCAGAAACTATAAAGCTCTATCAGGAAGGATATTGATGACCTCAGGCTTTCTTCAAAGCTACTAAGGACACTGCTGTCTTCAAGAATTTCTGCAGAAACCACAACACCTAACCAGAGAGAGAGAACAAAAGGGAATTCCCTGCCATAGTGGCAGGGTGGGGTGGGGGGAGACGGGACTGGGAAGGGGGGGTGGGATGTTGGGTTTACTGGTGGTGGAGAATGGGCACTGGTGAAGGGATGGGTTATCAAACTTTGTAAGGGAGAAACATGAGCACAAAAATGTATAAATCTGTAACTGTACCCTCACGTTGACTCACTAATTAAAAATAAACTATAAAAAAAAAAATAAATAAAAATTAAAAAAAAAAAAAAGAATTTCTGCAGAAATGCCTACCAATTGGCATCAATTGGAGCAGTAACGTGGATGAGTCTCAGCATGGCCTGGGAGGCGTTGGGGACACCTCATCTGCCCTAACTTTTGGTAGGTTGTGGCTCCCAGTTCACCCTATGGACTCACTGGCCAGCTGGATTCAGAACCACCCCAAAATACTGAGGAGGTGTGGCTTCCTAGCCCTGGGGGGAATCATGTGGGCAGTCCATTCACCCCCGGGGGCAGCCAGCACGACCCGTGTGCTACATCTCTACTTAGCGTGCAGTTCATGGTAGAGGCCTCTCACAACCCTGCCTCATCTTACTTATCTCTGTGCCTGCTGGACTGTGACCACCCCTGAAATTCTTCCTGTGCCCCTTCTTAGTCCTGGCTGTGAAGTGCCCAAATCCCCTGTGCTTATCTCTCTGTGGTGCTGGTGAGGGTGGTGCGGTTGTTATTTTGCTCAATGGTTCCCCCACTTTTCTTCTGAGAAGCTGACCAATGATCTCGTCTCTTTCAAAGGGCTGGAGAGATAGTATCGAGAATAGGGTACATATGTTGGTGGCAAACCTGGGTTCCAACCCAGACACCACATTCCGCACAGCCCTTCCAGGAAGTACTCCTGAGGACTGAGCCAGGAGTCAAGCCTGAGCACAGTTGGGCGTGGCCCACAAGCCAAGTCAAAACGAAATCAATCAATAAATAAGTCCATTTCTTTCAAGGCTGTCGCTGGGCCATCAGCAGGCTCATGTGGCTAGCACTGCTGGGAAGTGCACCCACATTACTTAAAAATGATAAGTTTCTTTCCTCCCGGTAGATAGTTGGGGTTATGTTTAGTTTGGGGCCATGCCCAGCTGCCCAGAAGTTCTCAGAGCTTATTCCTTGCTCTGTGCTCAGAGGTTACTCCCGTTGGACTCAGGCTGTGCCGGCATCGAGCCTGAGTTGACCCCACAAAATGACAGCTACAAAGTAGTGGAAGGACAGGGCATGATTAAACGCTGATTAGGATAATAAGTGTCAGCATTCTGGGTTGTTTCTGCTCGTTGCTCTTTCTGAACCTATCCAAATTTCACGGGAGTTTACTTCTAAAATTGTAATCATCTGCTTTCCTAAAACTTGCCTGACCTCACACCTTGGAATTTAAAATAAGTAGAACGTATCTTGTTCAATGATTTCGGTCTAGCAATCAACATTGTAAGAACATGTCAGGAAATTGTATTCACTAAGACACAACTCTGTTTAAGTGACTTTTCTGTCGCTAAGGATAGGACTGCTGATTAATGTGTGAGCATTCTATTTCAACCCCCAAGTGGGTTTTCAATGACGGGAATCACAATGATAGGAGGCTTGTAACTTGGCTTTTTGAAACAATTGTCATCTTTTGAATTCAAGTTTTGATGTCAAGCAACTTGCCTCTAAAAGAGTTCATAGTAACTACTTGCTTCTCAGTTAGAAAATTGTTGCTTCAGAAGACACACCACATGTAGACTGTGTATTAGGAATACAAGCTCAGTATGTGTAAAAGTACCCAACTAGGCAAAAAAGTGAAGCGAGCCTGTTGGAACCAGAGAAATAGCACAGCAGGGAGGGTGTTTGTTTGCCTTGCACATGGCCAACATGGGTTTGATTCCCAGCATCCCATCTGGTCCCCCGAGAGCACGGCCAGGAGTAATTCCTGAGTGCAGAGCCAGGAGTAACCCCTGAGCATCACTGGGTGTGGCCCAAAACGTCCCCCTCCTTAAATAAACCCAAATACCCAAAATGAACCTATCATTGAACTGTGACCACTGAAGTCCAGTGCCTGACTCAGGGCCAGTGACCCTCTGTACCGTGCAGACCACACGGAGTCATAGGGGTTATAGTCAACTTCCGGGCCAAACCTCAGTGGGGGCACTTGTCCAGAGTCAGGTTCTAGGGCTGCTGATAAATGGAGACCGTTTAGACCACAGTGGGATGCTGAGTCCCAGGAAACCCTGACAGAGCATCCGAGGATCCAAGGATGTTTATTCTGGAACATTCTACAGAGGCCTTTGGGGAGGCATCTGGTCATTAAGAGCTGGTGGTTTTCCTGAGTCTATGGGTTTCTGAGGATTCCACAGAGACCAGTGAGTGGGAGGGAAAACGATGTGTGGAATTGGTGTGAATGGAGGGGCGGCCTCAGCTGGCCAAGGGGAGACGTGGCTCGCTGGGCCGTTAGTGCTCCTGTTTGGGAGACAGAGGCTCGGTGAGGTCCTGTTTCACAGAAGTGCCTCTCATCTTGGGGCTGGAGCGATAGCACAGCGGGTAGGGCGTTTGCCTTGCACGCGGCCGACCCGGGTTCGATCCCCGGCATCCCATATGGTCCCCCAAGCACCGCCAGTAGTAATTCCTGAGTGCAGAGCCAGGAGTAACCCCTGAGCATCGCTGGGTGTGACCCAAAAAGCAAAAAAAAAAAAAAAAAAAAAGAAGTGCCCCTCATCTGTCAGTGAGGACAACGCTAGTACCTGCCACGTTGGGATGGCTCCAAGGGTTAGCTGAGATATGCCCCACAGTGTTTAGGAGTGTGACGGAGCAGTCATATGCATCACATGTCACACAGTGTTAGCACAGTGCGGTGGGTGGCTGGGGGGGTGCCCAACGCTTGCTCAGTGACTGGCTGACTGAAACGAATGGGATGAATGAATCGTTTCTAAAGTCCCCTCTGCCCTCCTCACCGGTAGACTCATAGGAAAGTAGCTTTTTATTTCTCTGTGTTGGACATTCTCTCTATTTTTATGGGTTTTGAGAGAAATACGTCGTTACTAATATTGTACGTAAGTATAGAATATAAGATATATCATGATGTCGTCAGATGACATAATATCACAATACACAGGCTATTCTATATGCCCGCAGATGCCGTATCCGTACATGGTTCTAAAGTCTAGAGATCACGAAGCAGAAAAGAAAGAAAAAAGTGACTCGTGTGGGGCCGGGCACGAGGCTCGGCGGTCGAGCTCCTGCTGCCTCGCCTTCATGAGCTGTGACTTCAGAGTCTGGCATCACTCCACGTCTCCGAGTGTGGTCCTGGCGCTGACACTGTGATCCCTGGAACCCCAAGCGTGAGACCCCCAGACATCACAACAACGGCAGACACAGAGGGAAGGAAAGGGGCTAAGAACCACTTGAGATCTCCTCCCCCAGAAACAGCAGGCGAGGTCGGAGATAGCACAGTCGAGAATCAAGCTCGATGGTGAAAGACACGTGCCAAGTTGGTGCGTGCTTATAAATGGGCCCTTTGAGGGCTGGAGGGATAGAACATTTTTATAAGATAGGGACAGGGTTAAGGTGTTTCTCTTGCATGAGACTGACTCCAATCCCTGGGATCACATAGGGTCCCCTGAACCTGAGCACAGAGCCAGAAGTAGCCCCTAAACTCTGCAGGGTGTGGCCCCAAATAAGAAAACAAAGAAAGCAAATACTGCAGGATTGCAGAATAATGCATGTTTCTTGAGAAGTCTTTTACTGTTTTTAGATTTCCATGTATTTTTTCTATTACAGAGTTGGCTCACCTCACGTGTAGTTTTGTATCTTGGGTGGGTCTTTCTTTTTGGTGCTTAGCATTATTACATGATCCTTTGAGTGCTTTGGGAGGCACTTCTGGGTGCTTAGTCATTTCCTACTCCCATCCTGAGCCCTCCTGGGGCAGCGACGTGTGCGCAGGTGTGAAAGCAGAGCCAGAAACAGGGAACCATTCTTCGTCTCCTTGCTGACACAAGGCGTGAGATTTGGTTTTGTAACATCCAGTCTCTGAGAATACACCCAAATCTTTTCCATCTCGGAAACTCCTGTCCCAGTGAGCATCATCAATCATTATCGTGTGTTTCTTTTGACCCCAAGAGTAGAAAATCTCCCCCAAGCCACCAGTTACTTTGCTTTCACAGTGCTTGCCTCCCCGGGAACCACCTGGATTGCTAGGAGCTGCCAACACACACTGAACTTCTAGACAAGTTCCCAGACGATGCTTAATTAAAGCCTTTAATTATTAGCCACTCAGCACATTTGCATCATTCCCTTGCGCCTAGCGCCAGAATCACTTAGGGGAAGAATCCAGCCCCCTATCTGTCTAAATTACCACCTCATTAGAGTTTCATCATATTCAGAAATTTGGAATTTTGAAAGTATTTTTTTTCTTATGGACTCACCCACAATTTAACTTTGTGCTGAGTCCTTACGCCAAGAAAATGCCCTTTATCCAAATCAATAAGTTAGGCATAGACTTCAGGTTGAACCCAAATGCAAGATGAGCTTAATCACACTCACTGATGAGAGAGTAGCGTGACCAAACATAGCTGGAGTCTGGTCATCCTTGGCTGCATGCACAGATACAACTCCGGGGGTGCTTGGGAAATGAACATATTCTGTTTGCTTGGGGCAGCGGTTCAAGCTCAGGGCTGCTATGGAAGGAAAGAAGAATAGGAGGAAAATGTAGAGTGTAGAATTGAAAAGTTTTGGCTTGTTCGCAGTTTAGCAGCTGACCCGTTATTTCCCTCCCCTGGCATGAAGCAAGGATGAAGGGCCCTTTCAAAGGAACCATTCCACTGCAGGTAGATGCAAAAGGCATAAGAATTGTGACTTGGGAAAATTGATGGCAGGAGGGGACCAGGAACTGTCACACAGCTCTTGTGAGGAAAAGGAACAATGTCGACCATCTGCCTTGGACCATCAGCACACCTTTCAGATGCTTTCTCCTCCGAGGCTCTGTTGGGAGGCGGGAGGGGGCCTTCAAATCTCCGTTTCATAAACTGGGAAGTATCCTTAGCTGCCTTAGAGGCCTGCTGCCGCCTCCTTGGCGCTCATGTGCCCCATAAAATATTTTAAAGCATGAAACAAATGAAGGTCAGTTCGTCTCCAGAGTCTGTCCTCTTTTTCCCATGAGAAACCGGCAGGCGGAAGCCTGAAGTCAAGATTTCCTGAAGGGACCTTGATTGTCCAGAAGTGACCTCCGCTGTCCAGAGTTCCCCTGGCTGCCTGGTTGCACCCTCCATTCTCTCTCCTCAGAATCCTGGCTGCCCTCGGGCCCCCAGGATGTGGTGGGACAGCTGAAATAAATGGTATTTCCTGGGTGCAGAGAAGGCATTTAACGATGCTAAGCACAGATACTGTGATAAAGAATACTCTTCAGGGGATGAATTTCATCATGCAGATTTTCCCCTGCAGATTCTCTTTGAAACCTTTCCTGACCTTGGTACCCAAAATAATCAGTACCTCCCTCCCTCCAACACCTTAGGGCCTGCTTTTTTCAGTCCTAATATTTCTCGCAGAACTTGTTATCCCCTTAAATACCACAAGCCTTTTGGTCTCCTGGTTTATTGCTTATTTCTTTCCTATCCTGCCTTTCCATATGGAAGAGAAAAAAACTTAAAGGGGGGATTGGGGATCTGTACTGTGTTCTCTGCCTTATGCTCAGCTCTGGCATAACACCTGGGGCAAGGAAGATGCTTCGTAAATATTTGTTGGATAAATAAATGTGTGAGCACCTCCTAGAACCTTCTGATGTTTGTAGATGGTGGAGGCAGACTTCAAGACCCTTTATTTATGTAGGAAGACTTAATTAAGGAATGATCTTTCTCAGGATAAGACCATCTGGGAGCATATGCCTAAGCCTGTTGGAAATTCTTCTTGTTCATTCTATACATTTCCTGAGCACTGTTTATATGCCAAGTTTTGCTCTGAGTATCTGAGATTTTTTTTTAAATGGAAAGAGGCTTGTCTCAGCTTTCAGATGAATGGGTCAACAAGAAGTAAGAGGGCATTTGAGTAGAAACTACAAAGATCCAGATTGTTCAAGTCCAGAAGGGAAGCAAGTAACTTTACTTAAGGAGTTGGGAAAAGAGTTTTAGAGCAGGGTAAAGAGAACGGAAGACATTCGAGGCAAAGGGAAGGATGGAACAAAGGCAAAATGCCACACGAGGACTGGTAGTTCTTCATGGCTGTGTGGGTTGTGTGCTGTACAACTGTGGGAGTGGTCGGGCTAGCTCAGAGGATAGAAAGAGTAGAAATAGTGGAGGAGGTATAGAGGAGAGTGGATTGAAAAGATATAAGGACAATAGTCCAAGGGAAGGACAAAAATTGGAGAGGTTAGAAATGAAGGACTCTATGAACCAAAGGAGGGGGCAGTTCCCCTCCCTCCTCCAAAAAGCAGAGGGAAGAAGGTTCAAAGTGGACTTTGTAGAAGGAGAACCTGGGTATATCCCCTAAGCTGAAGGGTCTTTTATGGAGATTTGGCAGCCACAAAACACAGGAGAGGCGACCTGTGGGCGCACAAGAGTTTTACAGGAAGATAGTTCAGGGTTAACAGACATTTTAGCTGGGAATCTGGATGGCTGGTTGGAGATAGCATATGAACTCGAGTAGGGTGGTGTTTTTATAACAGACTGATGAGTTTCAGAAAGTCAGTTTATGGTCGTGAAATATGGCACCGAGATGAAGTAGAATCAAACCTGGAAATGGTCATCTGATGGGGGTCAGCGGGTAGGATGTGCTGCAGACCCAGGTCTGATCTCTGGCATCCTGTAAAGGTCCCCCCCAATACTACCAGGAGTAGTTCCTGAGTACACAGCCAGGAGTAACCCCTAAGAATTGTTGTGTATGTCCGCCCCCTTAAAACAAAACAAATAAAATGACATCTGAGAACCAAAGAGCTAGTATAGTGGGTAAGGTGTCTGTCTTGCATGCAGCCCACCCCTTCTGTCCTGGCCACTGCTTACGGGCTCCCAAGCACCAACAGGAATGGCCCCTAAAGACAGAATCAGGAGTGAGTTCCAAGCCCCATTGGGTGTGGTCAAACATCCCCCCACGGCAACCACCAAACTGAACAAGGGGATTAGCCACCTGGCACCTTTGAGGGGGGTGGTGAGCAACATTCACAGTGGCAAGTGTTGGAGAGTTGAAGACATGGAAACAGCGTGGAGAGGTCTGAGAACTTGGGGTCTTCCTGGGACACTCGCCAGGGGGACCAGACACTCCGGAGCTTTCCTTCTCATCTCTTTTGGAGCTTGGCGAGTCCTCCGAGTATGGTTCTGTTCACTGTATGTCATCCTTCTCGGGCATCCATCAGCTTATACAAGACACAGTTACTTCTTCCAGGCCTGGCTCTGGAAAGACACCCTCAACAGAAGCCTGTTCATATGATTCTCCTCTGGGAGGGAAGGCTGGGCAACCACTGACCTCTTCACTGGACACGAATCCTCAGGAGCCTGTCGAGGGTTAGGGAGACCCCAAAACAAGGTCGTAGAATGACGAGGGAAAGCACAGTGCAGAGTGACAAGCCAACGGTGGTTCAACGCAAGGGACGAAATAGCATTTGGGCTGAGGCGTGAAGGAGAACAAGGGACTGTTACGCAGCGGTCGAGAGTAGAGTGTCAGGGAGAAGAAACTGGAAAAGTCTTGAAGGCAGCAACAAAGATGAAAAGAAAGGCCAGTGGCCAGAGCTAGTGCCTGGAACCCCCCAGGCCCTTTCTCGAACTATCTCCGCCTGCAGGAATACGGGAGGAGACGATACCCAAGGGAGCTGGGTTTATGTGAAGCGCATCAAGAAGTCATCAGTCTTCTGCTCCTAAAAGACCACGATCCCAGAGGCTTACTAACGACTTTCAGCACCCAGCAGCTTCTTGCAGAAATGCCTCTAGACTGTGAACTGAGCTACGGCCCCATGCCACCCCGGGAGGGGAAAGGTTTTTCTTTTTTGGCCTTTCCTTTCGATGGAGGCGGTGGTGGCATGGCGACTGCCATCTTATAGAGCCCGCTAACCGGAGGTACGAGCTTGCCAGTGATGCGACTTCTGGCAGAAATTCCCCTGGACTTCATTACTAAAATACCAGAAATCCAAAACCGACCTCATATGCTCTTCATTCTCAGCAATACAAATTATCAAATGATGCCTTTTCAGCAGGTCTGATTGTTGGGGGGGGGGAAATTCCAAATAATACTAGTGAGTTTTCTGTTGAAATATTGAATGTAATCAATGTAAAGGAAGAGTAAAGTGAAGATCATTAGCCACACAGGCTGGAGGGATGGGGGGTATACTGGGGTTCTTGGTGGTGGAACATGTGCACTGGTGAAGGGATGGGTGTTTGATCATTGTATGTGTGAGATTTAAACCTGAAAGCTTTGTAACTTTTTCCATGGTGATTCAACTAAAAAATATTTTTTTAAAAAAGAAGCTATCAGACAGAAAGCAGAAATGGAATTCTGCTTGAATTCTGAGGAGGGGGTACATTTATTTTCTAGTGTTAAGAAATGCCCTCAAACGCAAATGAGTGGGCTAGTTGATCAGTGTTTCTCAGTATTCTCTTCCTGCCAGTGAAAGTACCCCTTTCTCTCTAGGAATTCTGTGTGTTCCTTGGTCCCTGACTACACTCCAAGTCCTGGGATCCTGGGAAGGGGGAGGGGCTCAGACATGACTTCCACAAACCTTTCGTCCAGTGCTGACATGAGGAACTGGAAAGACAGATTCAGTCTCCACTCCTGAGGGCTGTGGAGTCGAGAGATACAGGGTTAGGAAGGAGGAAAAAGCCGGAAATCAGGGGCCCACAACAGTTCAGTTTCTGAGGTCCTTATCTCCGACAATCAGGGCCATGGAACAGCAGTGGCAGAACCACCAGAAAGCTGGGGCCCCTTGGATATTGGGCTGCAGGTACCAATTCCTTGCCAGAAGCTAGCCACGTCCCCCCTCCCCCCCTGCCCCCAGAACCTTGGAATCTTCAGATGTTCTGGAACTAGAATTCAAGAGTTCCGCCTGGAAGCAGTGTTTTGGGGCCCTAGAGAATGTGTTTTAGATTGATTTCCCTCCCTGTAACCACTGTATCACATGCCCTTCCTTTGCTAACGCTCTGGTCCTATCCTCTCACCAGTTCTTGGCCTCTTCTTCTTTATCATCATAGCAAAGAAAGCATCCTTTGGTGTCTGCCACCTCCCAAACACTCAGGTCCTTGAATATCTTTGGACCTTAGTGTCCTTAGTATCCCTCTTTCCAGTATGCCTCTCTGGGCTCTAGAACCTTCTGTGTTCCAAAGATGACCAAAGCATCAAGAGCTTTTGCGTTAAGGCTCTTGATTCCCTCCTCTCCAGAATTCTTTGCTTTGGTGGTCCTTTACCTCAGCTCCCACCGAAACTCAGGCCAGGGGGAGTCCCATCAGACTCACCTGACTGGAACATGATAGTGAAGGAACTTATGGTGGTACTTACAGAGCAGATGCAGAAATAATTTTTCAACTAAATATATAGTGTTAATTTAAGTGTTTATTATCTCTTGCTATTGGTTGTTGATTTAGGAGAGGAGGTGATGGATATAATAGAATTACAACATCTCTTACTGTCCCTTCGGTACCAGCTGCTGAAACTCCTTCATGCCACCTTCTCACCACAACACTAACCATCTAGTACTCTTACTCCTGATTCTTCCTTGATTTGGCCCAAATGGTTCCTTCACCCACCACCCTATGGCCCTCACACTCATTTTACCTCTCCCTCCCATTTCCCTCTGGCTCTCTTTCTAGAAACGTCAGTGTTTCGAGCCTTCATGTTCGTCTCTTCTTGTATCATTCCTCTGCACCTTCCTTTATGTGCACAACTCCCAATAGTTAGGGCATCTCTTTCTCCTGACGTGATCTCTCTTTCAGATCCCCGGAAGCAATTGTTTCTTGATATTTCCATCTAGATATCCTGTGGCCACTTCAAACTTAATCAAAAGCCAATGCCACATCCAGGTACATCCTAGTCTTCTTCTTATCAATTTCTTCTTTGGTGAACTCCCTGTTCCTCATACGCTACATGGACATGAACCTCAACTCGACATGGGTAATTCATCAGTTAGCAGTGTCTGTCTTGCTACCTCTCTCTGCCATGTTCTATTGGCAGAGGACCTCCCCATCCAAGGCCCTTGTTCCTGGTCCAGAATGATGGCTTTGGAGCTGGGTTTCTTGCTCCCTCATCCTCCTCCCTTCACACCTCTGTGGATCCACTGCTTCTATTCACTACACACCCCAGAGTCTCCGGGTCCTGCTTCCTTCTCCGACTCTGCTTTCCAATCACCTTCTGAGCCCATGCTCACTCTGCTCACCTTGAACTCCCCAAAGAAACATCCTCATTCTAGGCTCGCAAGGTACAGCTGCTCTCTCCCGACTCACAACCTATGGGGGGGGGGGGCGATGCTTCCCCTTCAGCATCGCTGCTCTCTCCCAGTGAGGGCTCCTCCATCGGGAGAGAGGAAGGGGCCTCGCCCCCTCCTTGATTCTCAATTACTTTGAGGGCCCTGACATTGCCCTCTTCATTTTTCTAGTGCACATTTTTGGCAGCCCATTCACTAGACAAAAATGCAATGAATAAATGTGTCACTTTCTTGTTTGGAAGCCAGATTTGTAGATAAACTGGGGCAGATGCTGTCTGGTCTCGAGACAGCAGGCTCGCGGGCTCCTTATGGAAATGGGTTGAATTCAGGCCCTCTCCTGCCTCCCACACTGGCTGAGCAAAACTTATTCCACAAGGGGTCTGTGTCCAAGATAAAGAAATGTTTGGCAAACAGCTCTCCTCTCTCTCTCTCTCCCTCCCTCTCTCTCTCTCTCTCTCTCTCTCTCTCTCTCTCTCTCTCTCAAGTTTATAGTCTTACATGGGACCTTACGTTCATATGGATTTCAAGCGAACTCCATGGCATCTGGTAGAAAAAAGGCAAAATCTTGGAAGTGGCTTGTTTTTTAAAAACCCATCACAGGCCTCCTCCCCTTCTCAGTTCTCAACTCTCAAATCATCATTTACTGAATGATAGAAAATGAAAATGGTTTATACTGCAAAGAAAATGGGGGGTTGAAGGGGAAGGAGCAAAGGAGCAAAGGATGAAGATGGACTCTTCCCAACAGAGCCGCCAGCCTTGAGGGACATTTCAAATGCTCCTAAAATTGTTGTGTTCCCTTTGACCCATGGCCAGAAATCAGCAAAGGGAGGAAGAGTGGGCCATGGCTGTAGAGTGTTCGGGCCTAACTCCTATGGTCTATGGCACTCTGGAAACACAGTGATGAACTTAAGTGTTGCTCTACTCATTATACACAGGTTTGGCATCTCTGTTCCACCCCATCCTTCCAGCACCACAGGTGGGCAAAGAATCACGAGACTCGGATGCTCCTGACAGAGATGGATGGAGCAGGAGACACCTCGCCCCACCCACACACTTACCTGATTGTGAGGTGTTCTTCGTTATGTGAATATGGACTTGCAGAATGTTCAAGCATCAGACACCATCCATAAGTAGCCAATGCCATAAGCCACCACCTGTGTCCGTCCCTGTGAGCTGGCCAGTGTGTTTTCTGTGATTCGCGGGGCACATGTCTGGGTTAGTGTGCTCACTCATTTGCTCACTCATGGAATTTGTCTTCTATGGCACATCTTGGGAGTTGCTGACATTAGTTCTTCATGGCACCATGACCGGGAGGACCAACTGTGGCCACCTTTCAGAAGCAGGATGCTAAATCACACTGTCAGACACCCAACACTTCAAAGGGAGCCTGTGGAGTGAGGCCCCTGAGTTCAGGAGGTACTGGTGGCCTGGAAAGCCCCAGCCTCGGGGTGACTTGTTTCTGTGATTCTGCTCCTCTTGAAATAATCTGTTTTCTCTTTGCAGGCCATGAGTCACTGGAAGTTGAACTTTGAAGATGTCCATTTCACATAGTCATACTGCATTTTTTAAAAGATCTTCAGCAGTGAACATTTCTTGAATATTTTACAGGGGACAACCACAGAGTTCTATGTCATTGAGCAGCAAGGAATAGGCCCTCCTTGCTGGGGACCCAAGTCATTTTTTTTTAATTGTTTTTTTTGGGGGGGTCACACCCGGCGATGCACAGGGGTCACTCCTGGCTCATGCACTCAGGAATCACCCCTGGCGGTGCTCAGGGGACCATATGGGATGCTGGGATTCGAACCCGGGTCGGCTGCGTGCAAGGCAAATGCCCTACCCGCTGTGCTATCACTCCAGCCCCGACCCAAGTCATTTCTGTCTTGGGACTTTGGTCTGATGGGACACCAGGCAGTTGAAAGAAGAAGTTGCTAGAAAAAAAAAATTACTTAACAACATAAGCCAGAAGTGCATAATGAAGGGGAAACTAAGTCAAAATGACAAAATTATAAGAGATGGGTTAGGGAGATAACTTGGGGGTTGGGGAGATAGTTCAGGCAGAGACTTTCCAAGTAGGAGGAGGCATAGGTTTGATTCCAGGAACCTGATGGTCCCCCAGAACTGCCAAGAGCACCCCCAAGCATGGAGCTGGGAGTATCCCTCTGAACATTGCCAGGGCTGGCTCAAAAAAAAAAAAGGTAAAATAATCCAACTTTGAAAGGAGGTTTACTTTATCTTAGAGCAGGCAGAATATTGCTGTGCAGCATTCAGTGACTTTTGCCATTTAAACAAAGGATGAGCCAACTGTCAGGCCCGTGGACTGTAATTTTCTTTTGGACAGAATCATCTTGTACTGATACTGATCCCTCCAACCTTCATGTCTGACTTGTAGAGCACAAATGTAATTTGGGCAGAAATCAAAGTCCTATTTCCTCTGTGGCCCGTGTTCAAGTGCTCGGCGATTTCTCTCTCTCCTGTGCTGTGGGACCTCTGCTCATCATTCCGGATGCTTCCCTTCCAACCATTCCCTTTCATTGCAGACCCACATCCAAGGGCTTCCAGTTGAACCATTCGTTCATCATTAGATCCAAATGATGACACAATGAGAAACTTTTTTTCTCATTTTATCCACAGTCTATTTTTGGTCCATTCATTTGCAAAATCTATTTCTCTTCTGCCATCTTTTTCTTACTCATGGACTCTCTTAATAGGAAATACATAACTGACATCCTCACCTTTCCCTGCAAGTGGATAAATTCCTGGAAGCATTGGCCTGACGTGCAGTGGAGTGAGTGGACTAGACATTTGTCCTCTTGACGCAGGAGAAAATCTGAGTAAAGCTGTGTCTCCCTCGAGTTCCCAAGCCTTGGGCTGGTGCTGACCCATACTGACTTCATCATCCTCACAGATGGACCCATTGCACTGATGAGCTTCTGAAGGTAAAAAAAAAAAAGTCATCTTGAGGTGTGTGGCTGGCCACACACTGAGGAGGCCTGGAAGGTGGGAAGAAGCTCAGCAAACTCCCCCAAATGAAGTAAAAGCAATGGACGCTGCAAAAGGGCTTTGGAACTTTCTATGTCAAGTGACTGGGCTGTTGGTATTTTGCAGGAGAATTGGAGTGTGCTGGGATTCTCCGTTTTTATCTCTTTTCTCCCAACTGAGTTGCCTCCATTGTTCCCCAGCCCTTATCTCCTTCAACAGAGGCTGCGCAGACTCCCCAAGTTAAATGGAAACTGGTCTTTTTTATCCTGCAGCCCGGGCCTGCCAGATAGCATCTAGATAAGGCGAAAGGAGCTCACACAGCCCTGCACACACAGCAAATGGGTTTTGGCAATAAAAACCCGTCAATGTAGAAAGAACCAAGAGAGGTGGGGGGGAAAAATCTTTTAAATTGTTATTTTTCCCTGAGGTCTTAGAGGAAGAAAGAAAGTTTACTTAAAGGGAAACCCCTTCTCAGAGACGCTAGTAGCCGAGTAATTTGGGCCTGTAAAATGGTATTCCAATGACAACCTGCCCCAAACGTCTTGAAAATCACTTTTGACCCAGGGAACTGGCTCCAGGAAGCCACTGTTGATATGTTTAAATGAATCCAGCTGGATTACTCTGATGTATTGATCCCGGGCTGGGAGAGGGAGCCTGGGGGACAATGCTTGAAGTCGATCCAATGCAGTTTGAATCAGTTTATTTTATTGCCACTTTTATTAAAAAGCCCAGAGTTGGGGTTGCTGCCGTGGGAACTCCTGGCTGCCTGGGGGGATCCGTCGGCCGCCCTGGCGCCTCCAGCTGTGGGGTGAGCACAGGCCTCCCCAGGGCTGGCTACCCCCGTGCTCTTTGTCACTGGAATAAAACCTCTGGTTTATGACTATTTCCTTGAGCACTTCTTACAAGAGTCAGGCCTCTAGCTACTTCAGCAAACTAACTCCCCCCACCCCCACCCCACACTCCTTCTGCATGCCCTCTGGAAGCTGAGTGGACCTTCCCACCCTTTCCTGGCTGGGCCCACAGTCTGCTGACCCCTCCCCCCAGTCTCCTGGGTGGCCAGGGCTCAAGTCCAGGCCAAGTTCAGTATCTCAGGGCCAGAGCTCGGGGCAGGCAATCCAGGAGTGGACTCCTGCAGGAGTGGACCCCAGGCAAGGAGCCCCGGCTAGGAGCTTTCTGGTCAACCTCCCGGGTCAGGGATGGTGGCCAGTGGAGTCTTGTCCTCCTGGGCCCACCTGGACCTCACTCCTGATGATTTGGGTATTTGGATATTTCTTCCCTGGGGCCTGTGCCAGCCACTGGGGGTGCTGGAGAGCCCCCCTCCCCCCCAGGACAAACCCTTGTCTCTCTCCATAGGTCCCGCAAACTTCCAAATACCAGCTTAACCCGCTTTGGACAGACAGCCAGGAAGTGATGGATCTGAGGGTTCTGGTGCTGGAAATCCAAGGACAAGTGGAGAAAAGGCAAGGCTGTGAGGCAGACATGTCGCTGACAAAGACGGAAAGGCGCCTGCGTGTCCCATGGGAACACGGGAGGAAAGTGTGGCCCCTGGGTCACCCAGGGCGGAAGCACTGCCCACACCCAACTGTCCAAGCCTTGCATTCTGGATTGACCCTTCCAGAGGAAGGAGGGCCAGGTGCCACTGGGTCTGGAAGCAGGCTTTAGGCATAGTCCTTCAGAGATATTTGGAAACCAATGTTCTGTGATTTCTGTTGTATGAGCTTGGGTTCGTGGGACCCTGTTATGAAGACCCCCACCCTCTGTCAGCTCAGACAAAACCTCCTCACAGCATGACCTCTTCACATTCTTTTCTGGACAATGATTCAAGAATGAAGGGTTGAGGAAAATGGAGAAGGTTACCCCTAAAAATGGCTGTCGTCGTCCTTGCTGCCACCCCCAAAGCGAAGGACCCAAGATGTTCCCTTCAAGCTGTGACCTGGATTTCTGGGCAGATCTGTAAGCAGCCCAGGGGGAACCCAGGACAATGAGGACTCTGGCTGGTGGCAAGCCAGACCCATTTTAATTGAAATTGCCTAGTTTTATCAGAGAGATGTAGTGAAAATAAGACTGCTCTTCTCCTCAAAGCTTCCTTAACTTTAGGTTTTGAAAGGAATTTAAGGAGGTTTTGTTGTACTTCTGTCTTGAATCTAAGCAGAAAGTATTACTTGGGGATACACACTGACTCCATATCATGTGCCCACAGCTGAAGGGAGTGCAGATATTCTTTCCCTAAAATAGCACAGGCTCTTGAAGAAGATAGGGTAGTCTCAGTGATTATAAAGACAACTTTTCTAACTGGATGACCAGTTCAAGACAGATATCTGTTGACTTTCCAAATTCTACAGCTGAAGATTTTGTTACTGTATTCTTTGGGAATTCATACAAATTTGGGGCCAGGCCCAGTAGGCTGGCTTCAGTATCTTGGATTCATTCCTCCGTCTCTCACCTTTGATGCATTTATATATTGATATAGGCTCCTTCCCAGGGCAATCAATCTACTTGTCACCTTGGGTAGCATGAGAAAATAGAGGTGAACCTCACAGCTAACCTTGATCACACTGTTCCACACTCACCATGAAGGACAAGAGAACATGGCCCTACCAGGGTCGTTCCTACCAGTAGCAGCCGATGGTTGTAGTTGTAGCTTTTCTCCTAGTGCCTGAGGAACACGTGCTTCACTCGTTCTCATCTGTAAGAGAAACCCTTTGGTGCCAATACAGTGGGTAGGGTGCTTGCCTTGGATACGGCAATCCCGGGTCCAATCCTTGGGACCACATATGGTCCCCTGAGAACCTCCAGGAATGACTTCTGAGCACAGAGCTCTGAGTACTGCCGAGTGTGGCCCAAAAATAAACCAAAGAGAGAGAGAGAGAGAGAGAGAGAGAGAGAGAGAGAGAGAGAGAGAGAGAGAGAGAGAGAGAGAGAAACTGTGTGGCTGAAAGAAAAGGTGACCTCTCTGATTGCACTGTTGATCTCTGAGGAATGTAGTGATCAGATTCGCAACAGTTTCTCTCTCTTTGCTTTCTGCTATCTTGAAAGCAGCCCCAAATGAAAGTTCACCAAGATCCCCTGAGATACCCACCAGATTGTTCCCTGTCCCCCTTGGCTGCCCCGGGAAGGTTTTTGCCAGATACAGTGCCCATGGGCTGGAGTGAAAGCACAGCAGGTAGGGCGTTTGCCGAGCACGCAGCCAACCTGGGTTCATTTCCTTCATCCCTCTCGCAGGGCCTGGCAAGCTACCGAGAGTATCCTGCCCGCACGGCAGAGCCCGGCAAGCTACCCATGGCGTATTTGATATGCCAGAAACAGTAACAAGTCTCATAATGGAGATGCTACTGGTGCCCGCTCGAGCAAATTGATGAACAATGGGATGACAGTGCTGAACAGTGTGGTCTGTGCATGAGGGAGGGGCTGGATCTTAGGCAATCCCAGGAATCATGTGGCCCCCACCCTGGCCCATCCTGATTCCTGGCCACCTTTCAGCAGTACTTATTGACATTTCTGCGGTTGTAACACGTTGGACCTGGAGAGATTCAGCCACTTTCTCTTTCTCTGACTAAACGTGTTTCTGGTATTGCAGTTAAAGCAAGGTGGGGGGAGTTTTTCTAACCTTCCCCAGAAAATCTTGCACAAATTAGACCAAAGCTTTCCTTGGAGCATCCATTTATTCTCTTAACTCCCAACAGAGCCCCGTGCAGTCACCTGAGTTAATCATGGAGCGTTCTGGAAAGTTCAGGTTCTCAGGGAGTGGTCTTCAGACTTAACATGTCCACCGTGTCTCTTGCTCTAGAGTGGGAGGAATACCTCTTTCTTGTCAAAGCGTTGCTCTCCCCCAGCAAACAGACTGTCAGGATTTCATTTCACTGTTCCCCGAGCCCAAAGCCCAGTTGTAATTTCTGAAGATAATATAAGATCATTGTCATCTCCTTATGGAAATAGGAGACGCCTTTCTTAATTGACACCAGCAAAACACTTGGCATCGGGACCTGCAGTGTCAGCTTGGAGTGAGGGCAACGCTGGTCTGTGCTGCGAAAATGTCATCTTTGGTGAATGGTCCAATTCATACATAGTCAGAAGCTAGAATTGCAAGGGGGGGAGGTTTCATCTTAGGTTTTAATTGATTCTTTCTCTTGTTCCTGCCTAGAGATGATTGACTATGGAGCTTCTCTTGTAAGAGAAATCACACGGTGAATCTGATATGGTTTCTTGGAGGGGAAGTTAGAAGGGAAGGGCCAACTTGTAAATGCTATAGCACTTGTAGAACATTTCAGAGCATTAATTCTTCCCCTGGCTAGTTCTATCTCACTGAGTCAATTCTAAAGCCAGTTCAGAAGCTATCCTGGATAGGAAACCTACTTAAAAGGTTTCCTATTTACCAAGAAAACAGTTTTGGCAAAACAGAACAAGCCTGAATTGGTGTCGTCACTGTCACTGTCACTGTCATCCCATTGCTCATCCATTTGCTTGAGCGGGCACCAGTAACATCTCCGTTGTGAGGTTTGTTGTTACTGTTTTTGGCATATAGAATACACCACGGGTAGCTTGCCAGGCTCTGTCATGCAGGCTGGATGCTCTTGGTAGTTTTCCAGGCTCTCCGAGAGGGACAGAGGAATCGAACCCGCATTGGCCACATGCAAAGCAAATGCCCTACCCGCTGTGCTATTTCTCCAGCCCAATTGGTTTAGTAACTGAAGAAAAGGGTGCAGGCCGTGACCTTGTTCAGATCCAATGCAGCACCTCCACTCAGGTATTTCCTGTTGGGCTTCCCTAAAGGATTCAACTTGCGAACCAATTCTGCTTCACCAAGTTAAAGAAAATGGTTTCCTATAGAGTATTGTTTTCCTCCTTTCAATATTGTGGTAGCAACTCTTCTCAAGCCTTTTAAAAATATGTAATTGAGTGTGCTCCCACCTATTATTGCACTCTCTGTCATACCCAGCCCTCTTAGCCAGTGGGCAGGGCTGGGGAAGGGTAGATGGTGCCCACTGCAGCACAAGGTCCATGTATGGCCATGGCAAGAAGTGCCGGAGTGCTCCCCAGAGCACCCATGCTAAAGGAAAGGAAGGGGAAGAATTTCCTAACAATGAAAGAACTGTCACCATCTGACAGTTTTATTCACTGCTAAATTGGCAAGATAGGACTCTGAGGAGCCACAAGCACAAAGAGCTACAACGTCTTCAAAAGCATCACCTTTGGCAAGGCCTCACTCACTCCAAAGGCAACAGTCTGTTGTTACTACAAGCATTCATTCCCCACCCGCCCCCGTTTTTATTGATGTGCAGTGATGGCCGATGCTGTTAACCCCAGTCTTATGCATGAATCATTCCAAAATCACCCTCCCCTCCCCGAAGCACTAGGCCTACTTCCTTCCACTAATGATCCACAGGACCCTTTTCCAACCCTCCTCTTAGCTCCTTAGAGAAGCTCAGCTCTTACTATAAACATTCTTATGGAGTTTTGCACAGCTCCCAAGTGTGCACTGGACTTCGGGGGGGCCCACTGGGAGTGGATGGTTTGGCCATCCACCTGGGCAATAACAGCTGAGGCCTTTATTTATACGGAGACCAGGTCCCTCCACCTCCAGATTCATCTGAAGAGGAGACAACGTTAATGTTCACTCTCATCCTTTCCATTGCTGCTGGTCGCACCCCCTCCCTCCACCTCCAAGCTTTCCTGTTCCTCCTCACCGTCCTCCTCTGTGGAACCGTTCCTCTTGGCCGATGCTAACCAGGGCTTTCCACACTATTAAGTATCAGTCACTCCCGTGGAAGGAAGTCCAGCAACGGCTCGGAGGGTCTCCGATCTTTCCAGCTGCCATATTTAAGATGCAGGCTCCAGAAATTCTGCCTGCATTCCATAATCTCTGAAGGTTGACCACAGTCTGCAGATCTTTGGGGCTATTTTTAGAGCCCGAGCTGTGCCAGCACATTATTTATACTGGTCAAATGAGCTGGCTTGCCGCCAGGGACCCCTCTCTTTCGGATCTGCTGACAGCACCTTTATTCTCTGGCTGCGAGGAAGGTGGAGGCTCCGTGGGGTCCACGTGCTGTGTCATTACACAAACACAATAACTATCTCAAACATCCGCTTACATAATCCATTCCTTGTCTCAGAGCCACAAATACTGGCTGGAGGTTTTGCTTTTTTTTTTTATCCTTTTTACTTTTATTTATTTAATTTTTTTTTATGGTAGTAATCCTGCTGCCAGACTCCTGGGGCGCCAGGCAGATCCAGCTAACCAAAACACAGAACAGATTCTAGGAGACCAGGGGAGGACATCAAGCCCAAAGCCGTCCCCTCTGTATCCCCTGGACCTTGGTTGATGGGGATGGTTTGCTTTCATTTTCTTGCTTATAAAACAGGCTGGCGAGATGAGGCTGTTTGAAATGGAGGGAGAGAAAAAAGGTTTCCAAACTCACAGAAGAAGGCCATGGCATGGAGACTGTAAAAGTACCCAGCGTGGAATCAGGCCATGCCCAAGCCCCAACCTTCCCCCGCCCACCATGTTTGCCTGCTGACTCAGCGTTTGGGAACGCACCCCACAGCTTCAGTGACTCCAGCTTTTTGTGCATTGCATGCCATTTCGAAAGAGTTGGAAAAACTGTACTGCATGACCCAATGTAAGAGGCAGCGGGGAGCTAAAAACGTTCCTCTGTGCCTCGTTCCTCCGTGCGAGAACCTTATTGCATGTGATAAATTTGACTCCGTCGTTCCTCCCCCATCTTTGCCTGGTGGCCACATTTTCTAGTGTCTCAGACGCTTTTACTCTCCCCCTTCGGTACGTGTGACATAGGAAGGCCTCCGTGCCAGAGAATGGGCACAGCGCTTGCCTCTTGCCCATGCTGATGTGATTTTTATAGAACCTGGGGTAGGGTGGGGCCAGGGAATGGAACACTTTGAACAAGCGATGGGAAGCAGATGTAGCAAGCTTCAGAAGTCACATTTTCCAGTGTGCGTTGGATGTGATGTCTCTTCACATTTCAGAAATTGTCGGTGCAGTGGATTGTTTAAAATCTATGAAGCGAGACTTAGCAGCTGGAGAACACTTGTTTATCTACTTCGTGGTGTTAAATCCCAATAAATGTTTTGAACAATGAACTGGTATGTAACATTACGAAACAGCTATCTCTATTAAATGAAGCTCGTTAGATCTTGTGCACAACTGAGTTTTGTCATATCAAAAGATTATGGGCCACATGTTAATCCAGGATAACATATAATCACATATGTGTCAGGGCTGTATTTAAGAAGTTGCTAACTTTAGTATGCAGCTTTATTTTATGAGGAGATATGTCCCAGCCTCTGGAAGCAGGGTCGGGATAAGAACTACTGCTGTTTTGATCTAATCATCCTTGAGGAAAGATAACCAGAGGCCATGTTCGTGTTTTATCTTTAAAACAACCTGTTTGGTAGACCAGATGTCCATTCCTATTATTGAGCAGATCTGGTGTAAGCTAGGGTTAGCATGATATCTTGAATTTTATTCATTCCATAGACGCTAAAATGATTCTGACCCAGTAATTCATCCCCTTTTGCCTCCAACCAGGTTCTTCTCATGGTGGTAAAATTTTGTCTTGTCAACTTTACTTTTCCTTCCCCTTTCATGAAGATGATAATTCGTCACTCCTTATATCTATTACATAACATGGTTCCTCTTCCCTAAAACTTGGTAGAGAACACAAAAAATGCAGTCACATACATCCACTGAAGCTCTACTCACAAAATCTGGTGCAAGAGCCACAACATCTTTCCTTTTCTCTCTTTTTATTTTTCTTTTTGGGTCACACCCAATGATGCACAGGGGTTACTCCTGGCTCATGCACTCAAGAATTACTCCTGGCAGTGCTCGGGGGACCATATGGGATGCTGAGAATCGAACCTGGGTTGGCCGCATGCAAGGCAAAGGCCCCACTCACTGTGCTATCGCTCCAGCCCCCTTTCCATTTCTTTCTAGGGCTTTGTTTAAGGAAGTAGGAGTGAGCAGGGGGTTAGGTTTAGTGGGTTTGTCCAGCCCTGGGACCAGGTTTCATTTTAGCTCCTCATACAGTGGGCTCTTCTCACTGGGTGGTACAGCTCTCTGCTCCTTTTCCTACAAAGCACCTCAGGTCCAGTGCCCACACTTTATTGCTTTCTTACCTCACAGAAATAAGATTGTGGACCCCAAAACACTTGGGACATAGATCATGTCTGAGGCCAAGTCTACTATGAGATTCCAGATGACCACGTCTCTCCTTTAGTGTTACCGTGAAAAAATGGGTCAGGACCTCCAATACTCTTGGATTCCACCTGTACACCTGAGGTTTGATTCCTGCTTAGAAATGGACTGGGAGATGGAGGGAAGAGGGATTGAGTTCTATATCTTGTGCGTTCTGATCTCCCCCCTCATCCCCCCTCCCACCTCCCCCCCCCCACTCTCCCCTCCACTCTGCTTACTTTCAAGAAGTTTTTTTCTATTCAAAGGCCTTTGGACTCTGATGCCTGAGGGATCCTGTTTGGTCTTTTGTCCCCATCAGGATCATCTTCCTGCCTCAGCTTAGCTAGATTTTGAAGGGAAAGGCAAACAGAAGGAGGGGAGGAAGTTCTGAAGAAGCCCCATTAAATATTGCAAACATTAAACCATGCTACATTTCATGGCACACTGATAAATTAGGTTCTTTGTTTATAAACAGTATTTGATGTCATTTTCACTTTATGAAGTGGATTGTCTTTAGCTTTTCCATCTGTCTCTGTCTTTCTCAGGAATTCCTAGCTCAGAAACATTTAGCAACTTGTCGAAAAGTCAGCACGCAACGCAGCAAAGGTTAAGCTGGAACTAGAACTCTCTGGCTGCTGAGACTGGGATCTCTCCCCTAACACAGCGGGAGTCTCGGCAGATTGTAATGTGACTTCCCAGGAGGTCACCTGGGAGTCATGAGGAGCTATTTACTTAGTTTTAGTTTCCTCAAGGGCTGGAGTGATAGCACAGCGGGTAGGGCATTTCCCTTGCACCAGGTTCGATTCCTCTGCCCCCTCTCCGAGAGCCTGGCAAGCTACCGAGACTATCCTGCCCACACGGCAGAGCCTGGCAAGCTCCCCGTGGTGCATTTGATATGCCAAAAACAGTAACAACAAGTCTCACAATGGAGATGTTACTGGTGCCCGCTCGAGCAAATCGATGAGCAACGAGATGACAGTGATACAGTGACACAGTGATTGTTTCCTCAAGTGACTCAGCTGTTCCACCAGGACTGGGAATCCTGACCCAGGGCCCCACAAAAGAAGCTCTGGGTCCGAGCTGCCGCCCCTTGCTCTCTGCTTCTTACTGGAGACGGGCATTTAGTTCTTTGTCCCCTCTCATCTCTGA
Source organism: Sorex araneus (assembly GCF_027595985.1). Lineage (NCBI taxonomy): Eukaryota > Metazoa > Chordata > Mammalia > Eulipotyphla > Soricidae > Sorex > Sorex araneus. The sequence continues at coordinate 6,839,938 of NC_073312.1, forward strand.
GAGGTGAACGGACTTCAGAAAAGAAGCTAGCCAGAGGGCTATGGCCGCCGTGGCAGTCTGGGTCATGAAGCAGGTGCCATCCTGCCTGCCTTGTGTGCACTGAAAGGATTTTATATTACACTCCAGCATCACAGGTTAAGATAAACCTCTGTCCGTCATGGAACTGAGTGGGGAAGAATGCCTTCAGCAAGAGATGAGCGCTTTGATTTATCTGATCATTCTCCAGACAGAGAAGGGCCGAGGAGCAGTGCACTGCCGTGTTGCTTGGAAGAGTTATTAAAAGTTTAGCACGTTGGCTGCGGCCTGAAGGAGTGGAAGAGCTATTTTTACCACTTCCACTGAACTAATAAAAGATGTTCTTCCAAAAGGACTCATTTCGAAGAAGGCTCGAGACATTGCTCAAGGCCTTCCATAGGTCACACTTTCCAGGTTCCCTTGAAGGCCCCCTTCCCGGGGACCCCTCGTGAGGAGGGAAGCTGGGAAATGTCTCAGGAGGCGCGTCAGGGCTCCTTCCAGCTTGGACCAGTCATGAACAGTGATTATCTGACTAATTCAAATCATCTGTGCTGCCCTCAGGTTTTGCTCCATTCCAAGTTATATATATATATATATATATATATATATATATATATATATATATATATATTTTTTTTTTTTTTTTTAAATCAAGTAGAGTAGTCCTGGGTTGCAGGCAGACCTGTTCCCCTAAGGCAAAAAAAAAGGAGATGGGGCTCCAAGACCGCAGATTTCAAACTCAACTTAAGCATGTTCAGCACTGAGGGGGCAGAGAGGACACAGGCATGAGGAGCAGCTTCTCTTCCGTCCAGTGTCCCTCCCCTTCTTCCCCCAGAGCCCCAAGTCCCAGGAATGAACACCTCTCAAGGCCCAGAACCGATGAGCGAGACCACTGTGAACTAAGATACGATGAGGACAATGCACCCGGGCAGTGGGGTCTTGGCGAGTGGAGAGATGAGCCTCGTGCAGGATAGAGTCGACACATCACAGCTACAACCTCTCGGTGCTGGTGGCATCACGGGACACTTGGAGGAGAATGTCTGCTGCCCCATGGGAAGATTGTGGAAGATTGTTTTTCTCTGGGTGCTGCCGGGCTCAGATGAGAAATACCGAACTCCCCCCACTCTCCCAAGTGTTCCTTTCCATTGGCCTCAGTATTTTCTTTGGCTTTCAATGATTTTTACGCTAGGTACTGGATTTCTTTATTTTGGGGGAAGGGGCTCCCAAACAGTGTTCAGGAGTCCAGGGACCCACCTGGAAATTCTCAGCCCACCTGGTTGGTTGTTCAATGGAAGGGTCTGAGGATGCATTGCTGTTTGTGCTCTGTGGTGCCAGGGAATACTCAGCCCCGCCCCCCGCCCCCCTCCACACACATGTGCTCAGGGCCTGCCAAGGCTAACGCCAGCCATGCATGCGGTGGTGGGAATCAAACCAGGATCAGCCTCACTCAAGCACCTTGACCCATGTTCTAGCTCTCTCTTGTTCTCAGGATTCCTCTTAAGGGATCTCGTGCAGTCAAGATGTTGCCTTAAGTATATAGGTTTTAGCTTATGTTTCCTGAGACATATCTTTCTTTCCCTTTGGCTTGATCATGGAGTATCAGTCAGATTTCTAAAACTTGCCTCTGACCATGTTTTGTTCCTTCCAGAAACAGGCTCTGCCCTAGCTCCTGGATGGCACCCCCTGTCCTGTCTGGTGTCTACAGGGTGTGAATGAGAAATTTGTCTAGGCATATGTCCTGGCTCGTTGTCACTGGTTTTATATGGTCAAGTGGGTAATAAAAGAATTAGGGCAGAGCTTTTGGAAATGACCTGATATGGTCACATTTTATAATAAAATGTTGTGAAACATAGGGTTCCTTCTAGGGTTTATCGATGTGGCAAAGCAGTATCCTACTGACCAGTCCAATCAATGGGTCCTATGTAGGTCACCAAAGTCATGAAATATCTGGTTATTTTCTCCCACATAGTGGAGTCCAAACATGGCCCTGCTGGCTGATGGAGGCAGGGAAAGAAAGCAGGAAAGAAAGGAAGAAAGGAAGAAAAAAGGGAAGGAAGGAAGGAAGGAAGGAAGGAAGGAAGGAAGGAGAAGGAAGGAAGGAAGGAAGGAAGGAAGGAAGGAAGGAAGGAAGGAAGGAAGGAAGGAAGAAAGAGAGAGAAGAGAGAAAGAAAGAAAGAAAGAAAGAAAGAAAGAAAGAAAGAAAGAAAGAAAGAAAGAAAGAAAGAAAGAAAGAAAGAAAGAAAGAAAGAAAGAAAGAAAGAGAGAGGAGAGAGAAAGAAAGAAAGAAAGAAAGAAAGAAAGAAAGAAAGAAAGAAAGAAAGAAAGAAAGAAAGAAAGAAAGAAAGAAAGAAAGAAAGAGAGAAGAAAGAGAGAAGAAAGAAAGAAAGAAAGAAAGAAAGAAAAGAAAGAAAGAAAGAAAGAAAGAAAGAAAAAGAGAGAGGAGAGAGAAAGAAAGAAAGAAAGAAAGAAAGAAAGAAAGAAAGAAAGAAAGAAAGAAAGAAAGAAAGAAAGAAAGAAAAAGAGAGGAGAGAAAGAAAGAAAGAAAGAAAGAAAGAAAGAAAGAAAGAAAAGAGAGGAGGAGAGAAAGAAAGAAAGAAAGAAAGAAAGAAAGAAAGAAAGAAGAAAGAAAGAAAGAAAGAGAGGAGAGGAGAGAAAGAAAGAAAGAAAGAGAGAAAGAAAGAAAGAAAGAAAGAAAGAAAGAAAGAAAGAAAGAAAGAAAGAAAGAAAGAAAGAAAGAAAGAAAGAGGAGGAGGAAGAGAAGGAGGAAGAAGAAGAAAGAAGAAGAAGAAACCAACACACAACCAAGGCATCTACAGGCGCAGTGTGAAAGGGTCAGAGCTGCTGTGTTCCAATCTTGGACATCTGCAGACTAAAGAGTCAGGTTGAAACTCGTTTACGGTCACGGCTGTTTGAAATACCTAGAAGAGAGAAGAGACAGGGTCAGGGGACCAGGCTGGGGCAGTCTCCACCTCCTTTCTGCTCACAGGAGAGGATCTGGAAATCCAAGGGCGTGTTTGAGGCTGAGGTTGCTAAGGAACAAGCTAGGGCTCCCCTTAAATCTGTGTGTTTAGGAGATGGGGGGGGGGGTTCCTGGCTGAGCCTAAGCCCCTGTGATGGGAGAAGTTTCCTCGAGGTTTCTCACTCAAGGCCCCGGCTCTTTCTCACTCAGCATCACTGTCCTCTCCTTTGGATGGTGAGGGAGCAGGAAGCAAGGGTCAGCAGCCGTCAACTAGGAGAGCTTTCTCCACTGTGCAGGACCGCCTGCTGTTTCCGCGGTGCTGATGGGACGCCAGCCCTTTGCAGACGCTTCGTGTAGGGTTTGAGGAGACCACTAGGTGCAAGGGTTAATGCAGGAGGTTTAGAGAAAGTGCTTCCTTGGAACGCGTTTTTCCTATTTCGGGTCACCAGGGCACCCCGTTAGACATCAAATTTCTTCCCCAGTGTGTTCAGACACGTGCTTAAGTGTCTCCTAAACTCTTTAACTCACCCCCGGAGGAACGGCTATGTGTAACCTCTTGGATTTCCCAAAATGAATCCCCATACCCTTTGGTCAGGTGAAGCTCCAGGTCCCCAAAAGAACCAATTTAGTCTTTAATTTCTTGGCTGCAGCGCTAGCTGTGGCCACACACAACCTCGGGGCTGCTCATGAGGGGCTCCAGAAAATCAAATTGCACACAATAGCTGTGGCCAAGGAGAAAAGGCGCATTCCCGGGTCCCCTTCTTCTTGACAGTCCTGATTTGGCTTTTAACGCTGACAAAGGGCTTGTTTGCAAGTACAAGGGACAGTTTTCGTCCCTTTGTTTTGACTTGGGGGGGTCACACCCAGCTGTGCTTTAGGAAGGAGTCCTGGGAGGGCTCAGAGGCCCCTAGGTGGTGCCAGGGCTAAAACTCACATAGACTGTGTGCACCAGCTTGTGCCTTGCTCCAACCAAAACTCTCAGGTGGATTTTTCACATCACGCTTCCTCCCGACAGGAGCCAAGTCGGCGTCCAGGACAAGAAGTGAAGCTCCGCCCATGGAATCATCATCCCTGCCACTCCGTCAGGGATGGAGATGTGCCGTCTGCATGGGAGAGATGCGGGAGGGAGACCCTAGCTTGCGTGGGTTGCTGTGGTCCTCAGGGGTCCGTGGCTGCCCTTCTGCAAGACTCATCTCAGCCACATCTCTGCCCAGTGGTGTTAGGCTGGTGCAGTTCCTGGTGCTGTCCGAGGCTCCAGCCATCCGAAGGCGGAAACTTCCTGCCTCCTGGTATGAAAGGGCACAGCTATGGGCTTGTTGTCTGCTCGTGCTTCTGCTGGACTGTACACACCAATGTTGTGTCTTCACCTTTGAAAACCCTGCCAGGTGTGATCGGAGAGGAATCACGGCGGCGAGGGGTGTTCTTTCTGATTCTTCAGAGCTGCAAATGAGATTTGAGAGTGCGTGGAGAGCAGACGGGGCTCCTGTTTCCTCTCCTGTGAAGGAGCACGAGGGACTGTATTCTGAACCTCCTCACACTAATGGCAGTGAACACCAGCTCCCGTCCGCAATCCAGGGATGTCTCCTCCGATTTACTCCTTTTTCTGTTATTATCCAGATCGAAGCTCAGACAGCCCAAAGTTTAGACAGCCTGTAAACAGAGTCAGGGTTCCAAGCCTGGGTTCAAATCCAGGCATCCCAAGTGTTTCCCTGAGTCTGAGAGCTTCCCTGGGGGAATGAGAGGGTTCTAAGCACCGCCCCCCCACCCCCCTTCCCAGCAAGGCCTTGGAACGTTGACATACCCACTGTTCTTCAAAGCATTCCATTGCATCAGGAAGATTGTTGAAGGTAAGACCTTGGCGCCTTCTTTAGGTTGGTTGCCCATCTGGGCACCGTGGTCCTCTGAGCTCGTTCATCTAGATTTGGCCTCTGAGGTGAAACCAGACTTTCTTGATTCCTGCAGACTTGGATCAGCCGCTGAAACCTAACAGGCTATTTTTTGCACTGGAGCATCAGGCAGGGTATGCGTAACCACGGTTGGGTGGGTTAACTGGATCTCTTCCAGACAAAAAGTAGAAACCTGTGGAAAATATGCTCCTTGGTGCCACATTTTATTTTCCCCATTTCTAACGCTTGAATCATTTATTAAAGAAAGAAGCTGCTCATTGCCTTGCTTTCCTAGGACAGTATGTTCCTTAAAAAATCCCAAACTGCAAAAGCCAAGATACTGAACCCCCGCCCAGTCACCGCGGGGTACCGTGGACAGAAGGTCAGGCTCCCAACCACGTGCCAGATGTCCCGATTGTCTTATTCTGGCAGAGAATATAAGGGGAAGAAACCCCCAAACAAACAAACAAACAAACAAACAAACAAAAAAACCCAAACTAGCCCAATTGGGGCTGGAGATAGTGCAGCGGGTAGGGAGCCTGCCTGGCATACGGCTGACCCGGGTTCAAGCCCTAGCAACCCATATGGTCCCTCAAGCCCTGCCCCAAGTGGTCCCTAAGCACAGAGCCAGAAGGAACCCTGAGCATAGCCATGTGTGGCCCCAAAACAAAAACAAACAAAAAACTAAAAAAAAAATACCCTTGTGTGTGAAAAAGAACTGAGAAGTCTTTGATTAAATGCTGTGAAGTATATTTGAGCAATTCATGGTTAATGCACATGTCAACTCAAGGCAAAAATGCACATCCCGTATCAGGTTTGCACCCATGGGATCCAGACGGTGATTCCTTGCTCTTCATGGGAGCCTGGGAGCACAGCCAGATCTCTCCCTGCTCCCCGTCCCTCTCCTTCCCTCCTTCCTTCCCTCCCTCCCGCTCTTTCTCCCTTCTCTCTCTCTTCTGTCCCCTTTGTCTCTCTCTCTCACCCTCTTTAATTATCTATTTTTCCCTTTGGGGGGAACTTGTACCACACCCAGCACTGTTCAGGGTCTACTGTTGGCTCATTGCTTGAGGCTCAGTCCCCTGCACCCAGGGGGCCATGCAGTGCCAGTGCTGGGACTCAAACCCCATCTTCCCACACGCAAAGCATGAACTCCAGCCTCCCTTTTTTTTCTTTTTGGGTCACACCTGGCGATGCACAGGGGTTACTCCTGGCTCTGCACTCAGGAATTACTCCTGGCGGTGCTCAGGGGGCCATATGGGATGCTGGGAATCGAACCCGGGTTGGCCGCGTGCAAGGCAAACGCCCTACCCACTGTGCTATTGCTCTGGCCTCCTCCTCCAGCCCTTTGACTTGTCTTGTTGCCCCTCTCTTTTCTCCCTCCCTTTCTTCTGAAATGTCTGGTGTTCCCAACCTGCTCTTCTTTTTATTTATGTTACCACGATCGGGATTAAAATCATCACTAAGTCCCCCATCAAGGGGTAATGTTTGCTGTTGGGCTGTTGAGATTGTGTGCTAACCACTAGCAGACTCTCTCTCTTCCCCGAATCCAGGAAGGCCCTACTTGCTTCCGACGCTGCAACAAACTCACCAACTCAAGTGGCCAATCCAGGCACACAGTTGTCCAGCTAGTTATTGGGAAATGGCCGGATCGGCCAAAACGCAAGTGGACAGCTAAACACGCTAGTTTGGAGAAATGGGAAAATAACAGTCGCTGATCTAAGGCCTGAAAGAGAAGGACAGTGAAAGGGTTAAGCTCCCCAGGCATCAGATCCCGGTTGAGGCCTCTATAAACAAAGCAGCTGGTGCTGACGGAATAGTCAGGCCAGTGGATCCAAGTGAAGAACGCAGGGGAGACCCAGCTGCCTTCGGAAACAGCAGAGGAGAAAGGCGACGTGTCCAATCTGTGCCTTTATGGTGCTGTTTTGTTCTATTACGGAGCCATGCCGGGCGGTGCGGAGGGCTGGCTCCCGGCTCTGCACTCGGGGATCACTCCTGGCAGGCTCAGGGGAACCACGTGGGGTGCCAGGTATCTGCCTGCTTACCTGCTGGGCTACCCCCCCTGGCCCCTGTATGGATACTCTTAGAGGTGGATTGGAATCAGGAGACAAACACTGGGTGAAAGGAACACAATGGAACCCTTTGTTCTCATCATACGCAAAGGTGAAATTCCAAGGAGATAAGAGATTCCAACGTATAAAGTGAAACTATGAAAATACTCGAAGACTGACAGAGGATTCCTGAACATTGTAGAGTGTAAAACCTTCTGAACTGTGGCCCAAATTCACACCTAAAATCCACAGACTTAGACCAATATTACTTCAAGAGAAAATTAATTAATTAATTAATTAATTAAAAAAGACAAACTTAGGAAACGGAATGAGTTTTGCTGCCATTGTATTGTATGAGGAAAAATACACCAAGTGAATGATAAAAAAATATTCTATGACAAACTCGGAAGGAGTTTTTTTTTTTTGCAACATTCTTTTGGCAACTTTTAAAAATTTGCAACTTTTATCAAAGACAAATGATTAGGAGCCCAAAGGGTTATAACAGTTTCTAAAAGTAGAAAAAAAAGTCATAAGACTTTTATAGGAAAATGGGCCAGAAATTAAAGAAATTAATACACAGAAAATAAAGAAATGCAAATCTCTCTTGGCCCGAAAAAACAATGCTCAAAATTCATTTGTAGTAAGATAAGACAAAAGCGACACCCAGATGCCATTTCTAATCTCTTGGGCTCTCAATCTGAATGGTTGCCAGGGTGCTCTCTTGGCCTGGCAATGGGCTAATGTGAAGTGGTACCAGCCCTGGGGAGGAGGACTTGGCACTCTCTAGCAAATTCAGGGAAGCTCTTACCCTCTGACCCAGAAATGCCACTTCTAGGAAACTCCACAATCCGTTGGCAAGAACGGGAAAGGACACGTGCTCAAGGTTACTGGCTACAACATTGAATATTAAGAGCAAATGATAGAAGCAACCCCAGCGTGGACCAGGAGGGAACTGGTTGAATGAGTGTAGGGCCACCCATGTTCCCAGTGTGGTACCATGAGAACTAGGAAGCAGATATGCCCTTCCTGAGGCAAGCCCAAAGGGATCCTGTGGGTATGTTAACTCAACAGGGAGAGGTAGGGAGGAGAACAGGATGCTGCATTTAGCAATGGAGAACTTATGTTCTCTTCTTTATTTAGCGGACGAAAGAATAAATTGCAGGCTTGGGAACGTGGCTGCCTTTGGTTGGGGAAGGAGTCGGTGTGGAGGGAAGCCAGCCGTATCAAAAGGTGTCGCTGCATGTCTTAGCTGTTATAAAGCTTTGGTGGAAGCCATCTCTGAAGTTTGGAAACAGATAAAGCTGACTGTGCTGAGTTATTGGCGAAGAGAACTCTCCTCTGAGATACTTTGAAATATGGAACTTCGACTGTACATCTCTGGTGAACATCTGATTATACCCTCTAAAGACAAAAGATCTATTTTTAAAAAGGATTTAATTTTTTTTCAGCCATAGAATTATTACTAAAACTGGCATTTATTTATTTACTTTTGGCATTTATTTTTAACTCCAATTTTTGCATTATTATTTTGTGACTTCTAAATATGGTATGAGGTAAAGCAAATGATGTTGTTATCATTGAGAAATGAGATTTTGGTATGAGTATGATACCAAAGTGATCAAGTGATCTTTAAATATTAAATAAAATATTTTAGTCCTGACTTTGAATCAGGACTGTTGACTACACAGGTAGATAGGTATATTGATAGATGATTGACAGATGGATAGATGAGGTTTTTCAAATTCTGTCTACTCAAAAGATCTAGAACCAATGACTTAAACTGTGTTAATGAGTACACAGAGTCCTCAGATCATTGTTCTACTGAAAAGTTCTACTTGCCAAGGCTTCTTGGCAAGTCAGCTGATTTCATGTTTGGGAAGAAATAAACAAGTAAGCCTAAGGCAACATGTCAAAACTAAAAACAAGGAAGTTCAAAGACCAGAAGGGACATGTCAAAGAACTCAGGAGTCAGCTTGCAAAGCTGCCACGGGGCACATATCTGAGCATCAATAAAGATCATAAATAAAATGGGTTGAAAAAATTGAATATGTTTGAATTCATTAATTAAGAATGGGACTGAAAAAAATCACTAGTCCTCTTTGGAGAATCCTAGGAAACAATTCATTATTTTAAAAATTTTTTCAAGGACAGGACACGGAATAGTCACCATTTGCATCTGAACTGTGCCAGGAAACAAGTATCAGGAAGAGTTTATCTTCATAGAAGCATCACAGGTAGCAAAGGAGAATGATGGAGTAAGGATGCCACTGAGAACCAAGCCAGCTTTGGTACCCTGATCTGAACAGGCTGGAGAAGGAGAGGGCTATTTCGAAAATCTTCTCAATTTTTTTTCCTTTTTGGGTCACACCTGGCGATGCACAGGGGCTACTCCTGGCTCTGCACTCAGGAATTACTACTGGCGGCACTCAGGGGACCGTATGGGATTCTGGGAATTGAACCCGGATAGGCCTCGTGCAAGGCAAATGCCCTACCCAATGTGCTATCACTCCAGCCCCCCTATTTTGAAAATCTTCATGAATGAGTGGACTAAGGCCATTATCATCAATGGCTGCCAGTATCACAACAAGAGAAACAATCCAGTTGACTACACAAAACCTAAAAAAAAAAGAAAATCACAATTGGAGGAGGACAAAGCTCTTCCTCCCCATCACAGGCACAGGTAGAAGGCAAGAATGCGCTAGTGATTCCCAGGTGCAAACAGCCAAGGACAGAGGCCAGGAAAGTCTATAGGACAAAAGACCCTATTCTTACAACCAAAAATACCAAGACTATAAAAAGGGAGAGGAGAAAGTCTCTAGATTAAAATAGACTATACAAAAAAAAAAAAAGAAAGAAAACTAAAAGCAATCACATTGCCAGGACCTAATTAGAATCCCACTTAAAACAAATAATTTAGAAGTGCTTAAGATAATCAAGGAAATGCGAATACCAGGATATTGTCTAGAGAGTGAACCTGTGATAGTAAGGAATTATCATTGTTAATTCCTTTTAGTTGGGGTTGTGTAATTACCATATTCAATGCCCTTACCTTTTAGATATGCATATTGGAGTACTTACACGTGAAGTGATGTGATTCAGCTGATATTCACTTGAAAAATATTGGGGTTTGAGGAGGGAAATATGTGGGATATATATAGCTAAAACAAGGTTGACTATTGATTGTTTTTCAATCTGGAGATGTTATTTAAATTTTCCATAAGGATTTATATCAAAAGTTGAGAGTAAAGAACATAAAATGGCCCTTCCCTTTAGCTCTGAAATAATTCAAAGCCTTTCCACATACATTCATAAACAGAACTCCCAGACATCCCCACCTCCCTGCTCCAAAAAAAATATATATACATATTCCTAAGCATGTATTCCAATGGAAGTTCACTACATTCAGAGAGCTGGGAAACCTGTGTGAGATTTCAGGGGCATTGGTTTTTATACTTCTTTCTTGTCTCCATTGAGACATATCAGGGGAGGGCTCCTCGAAAACAATATATTTGAGACAACCTTCAAATTGGTTGGACTTAGACAACTGCACACATAGATGAGTGGTGGCTGCCTACTCAGTGGATCTTGCCTCACCGCCTCTGTGTGGAGATGGGGATTGAGTCCAGGAAAAGCAGTGCCAGGAAGAGAAAGGAGGAAAGAAGGACCAATAACTGGGACAACCTTGTCACCTTTGGTCCCACTTAAGCCATGAAATGTTTGCTTACACCCAACTCTATCCATCCTCTGGAATTGGGGATCATTGTCCTTGCCCACCATGCTGCCTGTCTCTGAAACAGTTCTTCCAAAGAGGACCCTGGTTCCATCTGTCCTGGTGGGAAAGTCCTGGAGAGCAGAGGTCTTCTATCCCTGATCTGTGGACCAGTGCAACAGTTTCGACCAGTAGAAAGTTTGAAACCCACATGTCTCCTGTCTTAGTTACAATGTTTGGGTTTTTATTTCTTTTGGTTTTGTTTCTAAAAAGAAAAGAGAAAAGTCATTTGTTATATACAGACCAGAATTTATCTGGAAATGTTTTTTAAGTTAGAATATTTAGGGTTTAAGCATCTAAAACCCAACCAAACCAAACAAAAGGAGCTGTGGATAGACCCAAATCCTGGTTCCATGGGCCAGTTTACAGGACAGGGCCCAGCCCCGCGTGTAAGAAGGTCAAAGATGGGCCAGAGCAATAGTGCAATGGGAAGGGCGCGTGCCTCACAAGCAACCAGACTTGATCCCCAGCACCCTGTATGACCCCCTGAACCCTGCCAGGAGCGACCCTGCTGCCAGGTGTGGCTCAAAAACAACAATGACAAAGGACTGAAGAACACTATTGTAGAGCGCTTGTGAGGGCAGTTCCTCTCAACCCAACCTTTACAGGGACAGCAGTACCATTAGATTATGATCGATAAGAAGCATGATTTGCTTTTCTAAAGTGTCTCAGTTATTGGTTTTATTTTCATGGTGAATAATAAATTATACTGAGAAGATTTATTGTCGAAACAGCTAATGAGTTTTTATTGCACTAATTTTTTTTCTTTTGGGGTCACAGCCAGCGATGCTCAGGGGTTACTCCTGGCTCTGCACTCAAGAATTGCTCCTGGCGGTGCTCGGGAGACCATATGGGGTGCCGGGAATCGAACCTGGGTCAGCCGCCTGCAAGGCAAACACCCTACCTGCTGTACTATCGCTCCAGTTCCCATTTTACTGAATTAATTTTATGATAAAATATGTACTTATTTTATGAAAGAGGGGATTTGCATTAAGAGCTAGATCCCTCCTTGTATTTACAAAGCACACCTGTCTGCTGTAACTTGATGAGTTTCAAATTCCTAGGATGGAGCGTTTGACATATGCTCCAACAGAAAAGCAATGTGGATAAGAATAATACACATATGTCCATTAGTTACATTTAAAAAAAATTTTTTAGTTGAGTCACAACTGTGAAATACACAGCTACAAAACTGTTCATGATAGGGTTTCACTCAAACAATTTTTCATCACCCATTCCTCCACCAGTGTCCACTTCCCACCACCAATGATCCCAGTTTCCCTCCCGCCACCCCCCTACCCCCCAGCCTCCTCTCTGGCTCTATGGAAGGCACGTCCTCCCCCACCTCTCTCTCTCTCTCTCTCTCTCTCTCTCTCTCTCTCTCTCTCTGGTCACTATGGTCTGCAACACAGATGCTGAGAGATTGTCATGCTTGTTTCTCTTCCTACTTTCAGCACGCAGTTCCTACCCAGAGTAATCATTTCCAACTATATTTGTCATAATGGTCCCTTCTCTATCCCAATGATCTTCTCCCCCAACCCATTAGTTAATTTTTATGTAATGCATTCGCCATTGAAGGCCTTAGTTTGTGGCCTGGATCAGTGGTTTCCAAGTTTAGTGTCCTGGGGAAAGGGAATTTTATGTGCATTTGCATTTATTTTTATGAAAAATAAATTCATCTTATTGACAATATATATGGCTTGGCCATAGAACACGCTCACTGAGAAGTGCACACCCAGAGAGGGCTGTGTGTGTGCCACGGTTGTCCTTGCTGCCTAGTACTCCAGTGAGCATGTGGTGGCTTCTATTTTGTTTAATTTCTTTGAGTGCTTTGGACCATACACTGCTGTGCTCAGGTTTACTCTTGGCTCTGTGCTCAGGGATCACTCCTGGCAGTGACTAGGGGACCATATGCAGTGCCAGGGATGGAACCAGGGCTGGCTATATGGGGTGTCTTCTGCTCTGAATGGCAGCCTTAATCGAAGGGGGTGGGGCTGGCTGGACGCCCCCCGCTCCCCACCAGGATCTGGTTTTCAGAGGGTGAGTGGCTTCAAGGGAGATGCATTTGGGAAAGATCACTTGGCTGCCTTGGGTGGGGGGTGCAGGTTAGAGAGGGGCAAGAAAGGAAATGAGAGAACTGGGAGATGCATCCCGTCATCCAGGACCCCATGGTGGTGAGATGAGCACTGAACGGGGGGCCCTGCAGATGTGGAGTGAGTCACTGAGCCAGTGAAGAGCAGGGGTTTTGTTTCCTTTTGTTTCTTCTTTCTTTCTTTCTTTCTTTCTTTCTTTCTTTCTTTCTTTCTTTCTTTCTTTCTTTCTTTCTTTCTTTCTTTCTTTCTTTCTTTCTTTCTCTCTCTTTCTCTCTCTTTCTTTCTTTCTTTCTTTCTTTATTTATTTCTCTCTTTCTCTCTCTCTTTCTTTCTTTCTTTCTTTATTTATTTCTCTCTCTCTTTCTTTCTTTCTTTCTTTCTTTCTTTCTTTCTTTCTTTCTTTCTTTCTTTCTTTCTTTCTTTCTTTCTTTCTTTCTTTCTTTCTTTCTTTCTTTCTTTCTTTCTTCAGCTTCTAGCTTCCCTCTGGCCCCAGGGCTGCGTGGCACCTACTTGGTTTCTAGCGTGGCTGTTGCCCCTCATTGCTCTGCCCTGAGTAGGTGGTTTGGTCTCTGAGAATCGAGTAGAGACAAATCCACTGGTAGTGAGCGTTCCCTTCCCTGGCTTGTGAGTCCCAGGGTGGTGGCCCCACTGGACCCCAGTTTCAGAGTGCTGTTGGTCTCTGGCTAGCACTGGAGGGCGGAGGCTATCCCTTTCCAGCCTGAAACAGATTCTGATGAGTAAGAATCTCATCTTAAGGATGACATTCTCTCATCTCTCGCTTGGAGCTCGGAGTCTTGGAAGATGCCCCATCTAGCCTCACCGAGGGCCTCTGGCAGTTCAGCTGCTGACCTGGATTGTGGTCAGGGGCCTGCTGGGTGGCAGACGGAGGGTTATGCTCTGGGTCCTTTATGGTTTGGGAGAGCTCTTGTTTGCTAAACTACCTGCATTTCCACCAACCTCTCCTGAATGAACAACCCCGTTCAGGGGACGGAGCAGGGAGGTGGCACTGCAATGCAGATGTGACCACCAGCCAACGGTCTGGTAGCCCACCAACCACAGTCCAGGAAGGACATGGGAGGGAGCACAGGAGGGAGATGCTGTTAACCTGTCCCTGGGCCCTCGCTTCCGAGTTGTCCCTTTTTTTCTAAGAAGTCTTTCGAAGAGCAAGCACGTGACCTCATTCTTCCCTCCCTCTCGCCTCTCTTTTGATAGATGGCTTCCTTGGTTTAAGCAGTTTGCAAGTTCATAACTAATGACAGTGGCTGGGGTTGATAGTACTCTTCTTACATCTAAGCCAGGCATTGTGCTAAGCCCCACGAAGAGGTCAGCTTTCTGGAAAGGGACAGTGACTCTTGCCATAGGGCTGCACTTAGCCCCACCGCACGGATGAGCTAACTGAGCTCTATAGAGACCAAGGATCACATGCTTCCACCCAGCTAAGGAAAAATGGGGCCCTGAGAACGAGCCTCCAGCAGTTGCCTCCAGAGCTGGCTGGTTGAACCAACGTCACTTCCTCCCATCCTGTCCCCTGTGGTGTTTGAACCTACTTTCATTCCTGGAGAAGGGCATAGCCTTGTACCACCCAGAACACTCTCAACATGGCAAACCCTTTCCTCCAGTTGCCCGTGGGGTTCAATTCAGACCGAGTCCTGAAAGACAAGAAGCTGGACTTGCCCATGGCTACATCCTTATACCTGCCACGGCAGGCACTCAGTAAACACCCACTCGCAGCTCGGCAGCTCAGTGACCTCTCCCTGGACCACAGAGGGGAGTAGTGGCAGAATGGTTTTCCAATTCATTTTGACTCGCCAGAAATACAAAACCCCGAGCCCCTGGCGGTGTTCCCACGCTGCCCTTACAAGCTGCTGCAAGAATCTCTCTTATCTGCGGGGACACCTTCCTGCAGCCTTATCGAGAAGTGGTTCGAAGTGGATTTGCCAAGAAGGAAACGTTCCCTTCTTCAGGGAGAAAGAAGCCTGCAAACCCGGTCTCCACACACAAGGGATTTGACTTGTTTTCACGGCAAGTGGAATTTCCTGCCTGCTCTTGCGTTTTGGGTTGCCAATCTTTCCCCTGTCTTGCCCTGCAGCGGGCACAAAGGCAAGTGATGGGTGTGGGCCATGGGGTAGGTAGAGAACTGAAACTCGGGTCAGGAATGAGTGCTGGCCAAGCAGGCTGTTGGCATGCCAGGCTGGCAGGAATCCTGGTCAGACCATCTAATTGTTGTCTCCCTACCTCAGTATCAGTGGCCGTTCCTGCTCTTCACATTTAGAGAATTTTTTTTTTTTTTTTTTACAAATTTCAGGCGTGGGCATTGCAGGGAAACAGCTGCTTATTCCTTTCTAGATTTAAAAAAATTTTTAGTCTCGTTATTTTTTTGTTCGTTTGTTTTGGGCCCCACCTGACTGTGCCTACGAGCTATTCCTGACTTTGCTTGGGGCTGGCTCCTGGCATTGCTCAGGGCACCATCAGTGCCGGGCATCAAACTTGGCTCTCCAGGATGCGCCCCAGTCCACTGAGCTCTTCTCAGAGCACTTGTTTAGATTCCTTCACCCATCCCACAGTTATTTTTACAGAGTTGCTTAAATGGGTTAAGAATTAGCATAAGGAATTAGTTATAACCCCAGGGCCCTCCCGGGCCTCTCTGAAACATGGCATCGCTCTGGTCCTCCAGGATCTGACGTGTGGCAGAAAGCATTGGGCAAGAGTGATCAGTTCCAGTCCAAGGTATCTCTGGGGAGAGAAATCCAAACGTGATGACAAGGGGTGACACACAATTGGCCCCAAGACACAGTTTATATTGCCTTATCAAGGGGAAAGGTTACATCTTGGTTTAAAACAGCACAAGAAGCAACTCAGATTCCTTGGAGCAGCCGAAGCACAGGGTAAAGAACAGTCCTTGGAAGTTCTTTTAGCTTTGAGCAGGGCTTGCTTTGTCTGCTTTGTGCCTCGTAAGCACGCTGATGGATTTGCTGTTAGTTCCAGCAAAATGGGGACGAGGTACTTAGCCTTTCTGGCTTTCGTTCTCTGCATCCATCAAAGAGTAAAAGTGGGTCCTGTGGTGAAGGCCTGCTCCACTTTGATGGTCTCTGGAGGAAGACACACATCAGTTCATTAAATTGCGCCCTCCATGAAATCAGCTTCTCCTATATAAGATCAGACAACTAAGGCAGGCGTTAAATCAGTCACTTCATAAATGTCTCCTTGACAGCTGCCTGCTGGAGCTTCCAGATTTGAAATACCAGAATTACCTACAAGAATTCAGGGTCATGTGGGCAGAGGTGAGCTGTTGCAATTTAGTTCAGGCAAGCAATGGAATTTTAGGGTTCAGACCGAGGAGCAAACTTCCTGGTTCTGAGTTCTGGTTGGCTTAACTAGCGTATTCTCAGGAAAATAGCTCCTCTTCAAACCTTGGTTTGTGGGATGCATGTTAACAGCATTCCTTTTCTCCTCGTATCGCTTGGAAGAATTAGGTGGAAATGTGTCTTGAACACTCAGCTCAGTGCCCAGTTAGAGGAGAGGCTAGAGAAAGGGCCTCTTCGATGTGTCCCCAACTTGGTCCAAAAGACATAACCAAAAACATTCAATTCTTTAGAAGGGGGGATTACTTCAAAATATCTTCACTGTCACCGTCATCCCATTGCCCTGTAACGTCTCTCATTGTGAGACTTATTTGTTACTGTGTTTGGCATATCCAATACGCCATGGGTAGTTTGCCAGGCTCTGCCGTGCGCAGGCGCGATACTCTCGGTAGCTTGCCTGGCTCTCCGAGAGGGGCGGAGGAATCGAACCCGGGTTGGCTGCGTGAAAGGCGAATGCCCTACTGCTGTGCTATCGCTCCAGCCCATCAAATAAAAAGAAAGAAAGAAAAGAAGAAAGAAACATTAAGCAAATCTGTCCTTTGTCCTTTGTTCTAATTGGGGGACCACTCAGTGGTCCCCCAATTACAATGCAGTTTCCTCATACAGGAGAGAGAATGCACTTACCTGCCAATTCCATCTTTCCAGTCTGCCAAGACTCTACTCTTTCCCCTGACAAACCCCTGCATTGGCATTCTAATATCATCCTAGTACATTATGAGTTAAGTTAGCAAGAGTCCATTATCCAAAGTTTACCCAATTCTGGGAACTAATCCAGCTGGCTGAAACTAACTTCCTGGGGAGCAGAGTCCAGGACCCCATACTGGATAAGATTTAGCAGCAAATGGAAGGGTTCAAAAGACCATGACTCCATTGGACACTGAGACCAGGTGTCTTAGGACTCTCCAGCTACTCTCAGAAGTGTCCTCCAGGAGAACCACGAGGTCACAAAGGCTATGCCAGACAGAGTCTACGTGTTGGATCTCGTCCTCTGGAGAACACAGAGGCAGGACCTCAACATGTTCAATAAAGAATCTGGAATCCTACCTTGGACCCTGCTGATAATATCCTTGTCCTGGTTGATAGCAGGCCAAGATCATGGCACTTGGCTATAATTTTGAAATAACTACATAAAACTCATGACACATTAAGAAAGATTTCAAACTGAGAAGGAATTGCAAATTTGGGGCAATGGTTTCGAAGTGATTGCCTGATGTCCATCCTCACCCCCCTGCCCACCTCATTTTCACGAGTGCTCTGTCATGAGAAGACATCTATTTAAAAAGAAGATACCCTCATTTTTAGAGTGAGGGACACAGAGGTCACAAACAATCTGAGATCATTTGAGAATTCAGCCCCAAAGTCTTGCTTTGTTTGTTTTTACAGTTCAGAACTGAGTTCAAGTCAAGCCAGATCTTCAATATCAGCCTGAATCCTTGTATCTTTGAACTTTTCTCTCTCTCTCTCTCATTTAGTACCCATGAGGGTTAGAATGTGCTGTGTGGGTGTCTGTGAGCTTTATGAATCTGTAAAATAGAGGAGGCTGTGGTTGGCTCGTCAGGAAAAGGCACGAGAAGCAAATTTCCTGGATCTGAGTTCTGATTGTGCTGCTTATGTTTACGTCCATGCTTATGTTTTTGGTGTTCCCTAAACCCCAAGGTTAATGGATGGTGGGTGAATTATGAACCATTCCTGTTGTAATGATTCCCCACAGAAAACCCATTTAAAAAGGCCTTAAAGAAAACAGTGACAGCTGTTTACAAGTTAAATCTGAAGATTTTGGTCTGAAATAGAATCTCGTGGTCACCAGTGCTGCCCCTTATACCTTCAGCATAAGCATGAGCTAACTCCATTCATTAATGAGTTTCTAATTTCATCCCCAAGAATCCAGCAAGTGGGGCCTGGGAGATCGTATAAGTAGCAGAGCACATGCCCGGCACATGTGAGAACCTGAATTGGACCCAAAGCACCACTTGATTCCCCACAACTGCAACACAGAATGATTTTGGTATCTTCCAAGAACAAATGGTTTGAGTACCAAAATGTCAGATCTACGTTGCCGGGAGTTGGAGTGGCCCCTATTTAATAACAACAAAACCTAGCAAGCACACTTTCTACTTTCTACAGTAGCGTCGTCTTTCTATCTCAGAAAACCAAGCGACACCATCCCAAGGGCACTGGGTTCATGAAAATTTTTGCTGGTGGTGGTGGGAAGTAGGACATACATTTATTCTTTTCATGTAGCTAGTGGGTTGTTCCAGCACCATTGTTGAAAAGATGAATCTTTCCAGAGTCCTGGCACCCATGTTGAAGTCAGTTAACCACAGACACGTGAGCTCATTCATGGGCCCCGTGACCCACACCTGTGCCCATGGCTATGCCGACAGCATGGTGTCTTCATTAGCATTGCTTTGCAGTCCATTTTGAAACCAGAAAATGAGAGTTCTCCCCCTTTGTTCTCATCTTCAAGATGATTTTGATTCCCCTGGGTCCCTTGAAATTCTTCTACTTTAATTTAGGGTTAGTGTGTCACTTTCTGCTACGAAACCAGCAGAGGTGCCATAGGGACTGTGTTAAATCTGTAGGTGTGTGTTGGGGAGTGTTTGGGGGAGTGTTGCCGTCTTAATCCCAAGTCTTCCACTCCAGGAACAGGGCATCCTTTCCCCTTTTTTTAAGATCCTCTTTAATTTCTTTTAACAATGCTTCGTTTTATCACTTTTGACATGCCCCCAACTTTATTCTAGCAGATGCCTTTGCAAAATGGATATTTTGTTTTGTTTTCTGAGGCATTGGAGAGCAAATCTGGGTTGGCTACATGCAAGGTTAACCTTAACCGCTATACCATATCTCGAGCCCAGGAATTGTTCCTAAATTTTACTTTCAGATGGTTCATTTCCAGTGAGTAAAGAATGTGGTAGGGGCTTTTAGGGGGCCAGGAACCACTTACAGCAGTACTTGGTCCTGCTGAGTCGACACTACCCCCAGGTAGTGCCAAGGATCAAACAGAGTTCTATGCATACCCGGCAGATAGCTATCTCCACAGCTCCTGAGTAGGAATATTTTTATCTTTGAATGTTGACCTTGAATTGTGTTATTTTACTAACTTCATCAGTTATATTTTTTTAAATTTTATTTTAAACTCTGATTTGTAATACTGAATATTTTTTAATGAACTCTTCAGGATTTTATACACAAGACATTGTCATCTATGGAGAGAGCTTCCTTTGCTATCTACAAAATTTTCATTTCTTTTTCTTGTCTAATATCTTTTGCTAGAACCTACAATATTAGGCTGAATAGAAGTAACAAGAACAAAAATTCTTGTTTTATTCCTGAGTTCAGGGGCAAAGTATATTTTCAATGTTAAGTCTAATATTAGCTGTGAGATTTTCCTTAGTTTTCTCACTCAGTTTTGGAGTGATGTCCTGCAGTGCTTGGGGCTTACTCCGAGCTCTGTGCTCAGGGATTTCTCATAATGTTGCTCAGGGAACCATGTGCAGTGCCAGGGGTCAAATCTGGGTTGGCTACGCACAGGCAAGCACCCTGTTCACTCTACTATCTTTCTGGCCCTTGTAAATTTCTTTATCCATCTAAAGAAGTTCTCTCTAATCACCAATTTGTTGAGCATTTTTATAATAAAGAATTACAGGCATTGCCAGACTTTTGCTAGAAATATTTACCTGATCCTGTGGATTTTTTTAAATTCTTCTAATATGTACAATATCTTGAATGATTTGGGGATATTAAACCCATCTTTGATTCTTGGGATAAGTCCCCTTTGCTCATGGTATGATTCTTTTATATATTGTTGATTTGCTTTATTGGTATTTTATTGAAGATTTTTATATCTTTATAAATGGCACTGGTATGCTGTTTTTATTTTGGTGGGATTTTTTTGTGATGTTCCTTTCTTGATTTAGTATCGGGAAAATCAGATGTGAAGAATATTCTTTTTCTTTTTGGTATCAGGAACACTCCTAATCTTCTTCCTCTCCTTCTCTTCCATTAGTTTTTCTGGCAAATCTCAAATCTTTGTTTTTAAGTAGTTTTTGTGCTAGACAGAAACTCATTGCACTGCACTCCCCACAGAGAGCCCAAGTGCCACTGTGTCTACTGAGAGCATGAGGTTGTTCTCTCTGGATCCCTGTAGCACTTGGTAGACTATCTCCAGTGAAGGCTGGGCCTCTACTGATTTCCTCTTTCAAATGGATGCCTTGTCCCCAAACTTATCTGTAGTGGGAATTTTCTGGAGAACTTTTGAAAAATACAGAAATCACTCAGGGCTTTCAGTGACTCTGGAAGGGAATTCAGGAATCTATACTTAAGAAAAATCCCCACAGGTGACTCTGAAGACTGATTCTGTTGGTTTTTGCCATTATAGACCTGATATTGGAGCCCGGGGCAGACTCATCTGCTAGTCTTTGGACACCTCGAATGCTCAGATCTGTGATTTATCACTGTATCACTGTCATCCCATTGCTCATCGATTTGCTCGAGCAGGCTCCAGTAACATCTCCATTGTGGGGCTGGAGCGATAGCACAGCAGTAGGGCATTTGCCTTGCACGTGGCTGACCCAGGTTCGATTCTTCTGCCCCTCTCGGAGAGCCTGGCAAGCTACCAAGAGTATCCCGCCTGACGGCAGAGCCTGGCAAGCTACTTGTGGCGTATTCAATTGCCAAAAACAGTAACAACAAGTTCACAATCTGTGATTTACAAGGGAGAAAATTTCATTCACAGATGCATTTTGCAGCCCAATCCAGAACATACTATGCATGCTTCCAGGAGGTGTGTGTGTGTGTGTGTGTGTGTGTGTGTGTGTGTGTGTGTGTGTGCGAACTGAAAAGGCATGCATGCACTAGCACCTGTTGTTGTTACAGAAAATCTGCCTGGACTTTTTTCTTTCAGGTTCTGTTCTAATCTCATTAATTGATTAATAAATGATCAAAATCCACAATTTTTTTTTCTTTTTGGGTCACACCCGGCAATGCACAGGGGTTACTCCTGGCTCTGCACTCAGGAATTACTCCTGGCGGTGCTCAGGGGACCATATGGGATGCTGGGAATAGAACCCGGGTCGGCCGCGTGCAAGGCAAACGCCCTACCCGCTGTGCTATCGCTCCAGCCCCAAAATCCACAAATTTTATAGTGTACCGACTAATAGTTTTGAAAAGCAGTACTACAACATGCATTCCAGAGCATTGTTCTTTTTTTTTTCCAGTTATCTCAACTCAGGAAACCTCAGTTTCCCCTTATGTAAAACAGTGAAATGACTAGATCAGGTTATCTCCAAACTCTGGATTCCTGAACAGTTGGTAGCTGCAAAGTGTTTTTTTTTAGTTGCCCCATGCTTCTGTTCTCTCTGGTTCCGCATGTTGCACTTTCTCATCGTCATTCGTCTCATGCCTGTATTCTTGCCAAGTACCCTGTGGCCCTTTCACATTAGGAAGGCCAGACCCGACTCCAAGAGATGTGTGCTGTACCGAGCAGAACTCAGAATTATCAATCAGTTCCTTTCTCATTCTTTCATCAGCTATTAGTTCCTTTTGAAGCATTAAAGGGAAAAATAGTTGGTTCATCTGCACATGCAATGCACTTATCGTCATTCAATCCTTCAATGAATATTTATTAAGAGATGCTCTCTGTCTTGTAATGATCTGGAAGCAATGGGTGAGCAGGAAAGACTTGGAGCATTCCTTTTTTCTAATTCATCTCCCTCACCTAAACATGGAGCGGAACACAGAAGGAACACAGAATGAGGACCGGTGGAGCTGACCACCTCTTATTCCAACTGTGGAACACTACCGGTCTTCCTGTTGAGGAAATCTGTGTTTTATGTTGTCTAAGGGTTGGGATATGTCATCTACAAATTGAGCTCAGCTACCAGGAATGACAGCCTCAGATCTGGCCTCAGACTTCTTTAAGGTATGAGTGATTAAAAAACAAATTTAAACAGGATTAATTCCTATAGAGCTTTTAAGCTGATTTCTCTGAAAAGTGTAGGGTACTGATTACACTCAGGGGACCATGGACTTAGAAGGACTCAGTCTCTCCCCCATGTCTTGATTCTGCCTTCCATAGTACATAGACTTTATGCCATCGTGTAGTCCCCAGAAATCTATATCCTCCCCTCCCCTGTCCAATCGTGGCAACTCTAAACCTCACACTCTTTTGTGCTCCAGCTTCTGCTCCTGCATTTCTGTTATCAGAAATGCTGCAATGAATCTCACTGTTGACGGGGCCAGGGGAAGATGCTTACCTTGCACATGGCTGACCTGGATTCGATCCTTGGCACCCCCTATGGTCTAGCTCGCCTGCCAGGATTGATCCATGAGTGCAGAGCCAGGACTCAGTTCTAAGTGCATCCAAATGTGACCCAAAACAAACGGTTAATGGTTAAGACTGAACCTCACTGCTAAGGTGCCATGTTGGATCCTAAACTAATTATGGTAGCTGGACGCACGTGATCAGCTGGGGCGGTGTGTCCCACTCACCTGAGTGGGAAAATGACTGTCACCAAAAAAAGACTCATACAATAGGGGATTAAATGTTTGACGGTGGGAAGAGATCTACACTGTGTCTCCACATGCAGAGTAGAGCAGGGGTCTCTCAGGGAGAAATGACTTCTTTAAGGTCTTACTAGTGACAGGCAAAGAAAGCAAGCAGCCTTCCAAGGCGGGAGTATACCTGACTCATTTGAGAAAATGACAAACAGGTCAGTGAAGTTGAAACGGAATGAGAATGAGTCAGAAATGAAAGGGAAGATCATATAGGACTTGAAGGGTTTTGCTTTTGCTTTTTCTTTTTGGGTCACACGGGATTACTCCTGGCTCTGCACTCAAGAATTACCCCTGGCGGTGTTCAGGGGACCATACGGGATGCTGGGAACCAAACCCGGGTTGGCCATGTGCAAGGCAAATACCCTACCTGCTGTGCTATTGCTCAAGCCAGTTTAGCTTTTATTCTGTTAGAAATTGAGAACCAGGACTGGATGGTGGTTCTGTGGTACTGTGCATGTCTTTCATATGTGAAGTACCTGGGTTTCATGAAAGGAAAGCAAGGAGAAGGAAAGAAGGAAGGAAAGAGAGAGGGAGGAAGGAAGGAAGGAAGGAAGGAAGGAAGGAAGGAAGGAAGGAAGGAAGGAAGGAAGGAAGGAAGGAAGGAAGGGAGGGAGGAAGGGAGGGAGGGAGGGAGGGAGGGAGGGAGGGAGGGAGGGAGGGAGGGAGGGAGGGAGGGAGGGAGGAAGGAAGGGAGGGAAGAAGGAAGGGAGGGAGGAAGGAAGGGAGGGAGGAAGGGAGGAAGGGAGGAAGGGAGGAAGGAAGGAAGGAAGGAAGGAAGGAAGGAAGGAAGGAAGGAAGGAAGGAAGGAAGGAAGGAAGGAAGGAAGGAAGGAAGGAAGGAGGGAAGGAAGGAGGGAAGGAAGGAGGGAAGGAAGGGAGGAAGGAAGGAGGTGACATTCAAGAGTAAGTCTGGGGCAGGCCCCCTACACACCCTGTAGGCAGTGGAAAATGGTCAAGATCCTGTGTGTTTTTAGGATCAAGCCAATAATAGATTTGATATGGAATCAAAGACAGGGAAAGAACCAATAATGTCACCCAAGCTAGTGACTTGAGCAGGTGGAAGGGTTGATCCACCATGACCCCACGGGGGATCCACACACTATGTGTGAAACTGGGGAGAGGAGAAATCAAGGTTCAGTTCTGGATGTGGTGTGTGTGAGCCTGAAAAGGTCTCTGAGTTTGGGTGCCGAGAAGGTGGTTGGAACACAGAGTCTCAACTTTGAAAGAGGAGTCCTGAGGTCTATTGAGCAAAGTCATAACATATGGCATATCACCCTCGATAGCGTGCCTGCAGAGAGGGTAGACTGAGCCCAGGGGCACTCTGGCACTGTGGTTCATCACACTCTGGCACTGTGACGCACCGCAGTGCCCAGATCAATCATTACTTCTAAGAGTTTCCAGATAATACTATCATATGAATCAGTGGACCCATTCAAGTAGCTGGTCCTCTCCATTGTGGATGGGCATTGCCCCATCCCTACAAACCTAAGTAGAACAAAATGAGAAAGGAGGACCCATTCAACCTCTTACTGCTTCTTGCTTGAACTGGAACATTCCCTCTCATTTTCTCTGATCCTCAAACTGGGTTTTACACCATCAGCTCTGCTGGTTCTCCAGCCCATGGTCTTGGGTGAAATTGCATTCAGTTTTCCTCAAGCCTCCAGCCTCCGTGATCATGTGAGCTCATTCCAATTGGTTCTGTTCCTCTGGAAAACCCCAATGACTACGAAGTCTCAGGGAAGGAATAAGGAGGAGGCAAAAAGGAATTGGGCATGAGTCATAGGGAAGAATACCAAGGAGTTCTGGTGCCAAATGAAAACAGGTGTTACAGAAGGAAGAGGGAACATCTGTTCCCAATGCCTTTTTGAACAAAGAAGGTGAAGGCTGAAAATGGAACCACTGGGCTTAACAGGGATTTTTGCACTGGGGGCAGAGCTCAGCAAGGACAAACATCCTCTTCTTCCATCAGGAAGCTGATTCCAGGATGGCTTAACTGAGGTTAGAGCACCCCTGTGGAGACAGATTGGTGCTGGCAGTCACATGGGCGGTGGGTGGGGGGGAGGGGCGGGGATGCCCTGGACATCCATCCCTGATGGGGTCTCCTGCAGGTCTACCTGGACTCCCCCACACCATGGAGTCTTGTTTCCAAGCAAGGAAGCAACTTTCTCAAAGTCTAGGCGTGAAAGTTGAAGAATGTCATTTCCTTTACGTTCTGTGGATCTGAGCAGTGCCACACCCAGCCTCAATTCACTCGTCCCTTGTGATGGAAGGAATTGCATATGGACACAGAAGGGGTCATTGTTTGAGATCCATCCCAGGACCCTCGCCGCAATAGATATCTTCAAGGAGAGAAAGGACAGTTGAGGGTGAGAGCCCCCCAGGAGGCAGCGATGGCAGGAGAGGGTGGCACTTGGCATAGTCACCTTGGCCCTCCTGTGACATCAGACAGTGACGCTGCAACCAGCAAGCGTCCCTCACACCGGTTCCTTCTCTGTCTCCCACTCTCCCTTCTAGGGTCACAGAATTGAAAGTGGCTGTAGCTTTTGTCCCGGGTGCAGAACAGAGGCTCTTGTTCTGCTTTTAGGTTTTAGATCCATCCCAGGACCACATCCAAGACAAAAGGGCCAAGAGCTGCATGGACAAGGAGCTGGTGTCATCAAGGGCCCGGAACACCAAATCGTGACTTCCTGGCCAGGGCCACCTGCTATCTGTGGTGTTAGTGTGTCCTGTGCATGAAGAAGGGCTGGGGTGGGCGAGGGGGCCCTAAAAGCAGAGCCAGGAGTAACCCCTGAGCATTGCTGGGTGTGGCCCCCAAATAAAACAAAAGCAAAATCCAAGAAAAGAAGTTGCCATACATACTTGCTCTTGGGGCCACCCCTCTGCAGGAATCTGGCTAGATAAAGTCCCCAACCAAGCCTCAGTTCCTTGTTGGATTCATATACCTATTTTACAAACCTGTATGCCTGGGGTCATGTAAAACTTTCTTGGACAGAAAGGGGTGGTGAGTAAAAAAAAAAAAGTCTAAGAAGCACTGTCTCCGTGAGCTGTTACGTTACCTCTATCATCTGTTATTGTAACGTCCAGTGCAGGTGCTTCTCTGCAGCAGCTGTTCCAAGACATGGGCACCTGCACACATGCACATACACACACACACACACACACACACACACACACACACACACACACACACCTGCACACTTGCACCCACGCACTGTTGGTGCCGGGAAATGAACTGAAAGAATTTTAACTTTCAACCATTTCCTTCTTGGTTGAGTGAATCACGGTCCATTATCTTCATGCTACAATAACAAAATGCCTGAGAAAGGAGTCAGCGTTTACGTCAACGGACCATGAACTCTTTCGGTATGATTTTGCTTGTCTTGCTACTGAAGGCTGCCTTCATTTCAGAAAAACGAAACGCTGAGATGGGAACAGCCAGGATGACCGAGAGCAAGCACCCTGTGAGCCCCGGGCAGTCCCTGGCAGCTCAGGGAGAATGGAGAAGGTGTGTGCACTGTCCCTCCGGCCTGGCCCAGGGTGGGGCAGTCACATGGGGCTATCAGGAAGGGCTGCTCCAGGCCAGGAGAGGCAGCACAGAGCTTAAGGCGCTTGTCTTTCTGATGAACAATCCCAGTTCCATTCTCTGCATACACAAAGTCCTCTGAACTCTACCAGAACTGACTTGCCAGGTGTGTCCCTCACCCCCAGTCCCCGAAGGGCTGCCTTCTCCACCAAACTTGGTCTGGAGTGGACAGGCAGGTCAGGGCCGCAGAGCTGGCCCAGGAAAATTGCCGAAGGGCAAGTTTCTGGACACTACACTACAACAGACCATTTTTGAGTTCTCCCTTTTTGTAGAGTTCTGTGGAAGGGCTTTGATCACCTACTCAGACATCAGTCACTTGGGATGTCTTTATCCTTTCAGCCACTTCCTGAGGCCAAGCCACAGGCCGGGATTCAGAGTCAACCTTCACCTCTGAACATCTGGACATTGTCCACTCCGTCCATTCTGCTTCAGGAGGGAGTTTTCCAGAAGGTCAACCCAACCCGATGCTTCTCTGATAAGATTTCCCCCTGGCTCTACTATGCTGGTTTTATGTTGGAACCTTTTTACTTTAATGAAAGTTATACTTTAATATCATTTTGGGTGGGTTTTTTTTTTTGGGGGGGGGATACCTAGAAGTGCTTGAGGACTGTTCCCAGCCCAGTGCTCAGGGGACCATGCTGTGCAGGTGACCCAACCCAGGCATCCAGCGTGCACAGCATGCATTCAACCTCCTGAGTGCTCTCCACAGGCCCCATGTAGTTCTTTTTTTATTAAAGGCAAAAACGAAAAACAGCTAGCCCTTGCTCCACCCCTCCCTAACCCAAATTCCTCTCCGAGAGGAGGTATTTTTCACGGTTTCTTCTCAGAGTTTCCAATAACACAGTTTCCCTCTGGTTGGCAGAGTCGTGTATATCTCTCTCCTCTCCTCCGCCTGCCCCCAAATGCCCATGTCTGAGTCTCAGAAACCTGTGACTCTGTCAGGGAAGGTGGCAGAGAGGAATCAACGTCACCAGCCAGTCAGGGTTGCTAATTCCAGGACCTTAAAACAGATCTTTGGCCCTGGAGGGGCCTAACCGGAGTTGGCGACAAGAGGAAGTGACTCCTCCCTGGAGCTTCTAGGAAGGGACCCAGCTCAGCCCACACCTGGTTTTCATGTAGTGAAAGCCCAGGCAGCTTTGTAACCTGCAGATGCCCGTGAGACACACACACACACACACACACACACACACACACACACACACACACACACACACCCGTGTGTGTGTGACCTGGTTTCCATGTAGTGAAAGCCAAGGCAGCTTTGTAACCTGCAGATGCTCATAACACACACACACACACACACACACACACGTGTGTGTATATATGTGTGTGGTGTGTGTGTGTGTTTGGGGTAATCTGTTAGAGCAGTGCTAGGAAAGTAACACACTTCTGTGGCCTGATTCCTTTCCTATCAGTTCTAAGGACTGCTGGCTTTTCCTTGGTGGTACCTTTCTTACATCCTGCCTGGCCTCTTTCTCCTCGGCCTTAGTTACAGCACTGTATCTCAGCGAGCACCATCCACAGTGGATATTGTCAGATACTGGCTTTGGAGCCGAGTCTCAGTGTGCACTGTGTCCACAGTTGCTGAACTGCATTTTCTTCCTCCCGGAGTCATTGGCCTGTGAGGAACAGTTTCTGGGGCTGGAGCGATAGGGCACTGGCCTTGCACGCGGACAACTCTGTCCAATCCCGGGCATCCCAGATGGTCACCCCAGCCCTGCCAGCACTGATGCCTGAGTGCAGAGCCAGGAATAAGCCCTGAGGACCCCTGGACAGGCTCCCCCCCAAACTGAAACCAAAAAGAAACAAAACAAGTTTCTGCATGTGGAGGTGAATATCTCTTCAAGCATCTCACCAAAAGTCTGGAAGTTCTTTCAAAGAGTCAAACGCATGAGCTGATCTCTCCGCCTTGCCTTTTAGTGAGACATCCGTCAGCCCTGGGTCACACTCCTCCCCCACGGGGGCTGTCTGTTTCTAAATTGCTGTTGGGTGTCATCCTCTAGTGTCCTCGATCACCAGGCCTGTGGGGGAAGGGGAGTTCCTTCCTCGCACGGTGGGGTCCCTGCTTCCAGGACCCCATTTCTTTCCCAGGCCTTGTTCCTCTCCTGGCTGGTTGGGGGGGGGGGAGTTTGCCCCAAAGCTCCCAATGAGAATTTGCATATCTGAAAGTGGCTTTATTTTACTTTTGGGCTTGATGACCTGGTTGGAATTTCCAGGCTGTCCTTTTGAGGAGTTTCTACTTGGGCTTTAAACCATGAGAGCCTGGGCTAAAGAGATGGAAAAGGTACCAAGACACTTGCTTTGCGTGTGACTGACCCAGTTTGACCCCTGGGGGTCCTGCTATGATCCCCTGAGCACTGCCAGAAGTGACTCCAGAGCACAGAGCCAGAAGGAAGCCCTGAGCACTGTCAGGTGTGGCCTGAAAAGCAAAAACAAAAATCCTGCAGCCGTGCCCTCTCTGCCTCGCCCTTGGGGGGACCATTCCCAGGATGGGGACCCTCGTTTACCTTCCCTTGGACTTTCCCCCTCTCTGGTCTTCTCTCCCTGCCTCCCCTCCAACTCTTTCACTGTTAATGCTACATCTTTCATTTCTGATTTCTGTCTTTTAAGTCATTTATTGTTCATGTTTTTATGACTACACCTTTGAAAATAACCCGTCATTCCAATTTCATGGGTCAAATAATTTCTCTTGACTTTCTAAGCGTAGCAATTAGTGTTCTTCTTTTGGTGGTGGGGGTGGGGGGGTCATTGCTTTCATTTCCCACACATTTATTATTCTTTTTAAATTTTTCTTTGCTTTGATCTCTGACTTCCAGGCTTTCTTTAACTTTATAACGCACCTCACTTGTTGAAGAGTGAGGCCGGTGTGTCCGTGTGGAAGCTGTGTTCTGTTTATGTGCCCGTGTGGTTTCTCTGTCCTTTTGTGCCCGTATATATGCCTGTATGTGTCTGTGTATGCCCACTGGTTGCTGGCCCAGCTTTTCTTCTGGAAGTTCAGCACTTCTGGAAACTTCTGCCGGCCTGATCCATTTTCCACTGAGACAGCTTTGCTTCTCCCCCAGGGGGTATGCGCCTTTCCGTCACGATTTCTCACCAACGGCGACTGTGAAGTAATTGGAGGCCTCCCTGTCTGGATGCAATTTCCAATGATGGATTTTATTATACCCATTAAAGCTGCGACTCCCGATAGATGCTCACCAAGACTTGAGAGATTCCCTGTCCCCGCAGCAGGCGCCCCTGTCCTGCCTCTCTCCCGTGGCTTTCGATTCCCGAAGCTCTTCTCGAGGACCTTCCCTTGGGGTCTGGACCTCTTTGTGACTCCTTTCAGTGTTTCACTGCCCTGCATTGACCCTGACCCATACCCCAACCCAGGATGCTTCCAGACCAGTGCCTGGCGGTAGCAGAGGGAGTATGAGCGCTGGCCCCTGGGTGCCAGGGAAAGAGTCATGATGGGGTCGGGGGGTGCAGTCCCGATGCTGCTCTTGGCTTGAGGACTGTGCAGATCTGAGTCTGAAATCTCACCTTTGCAGCTTCCTTCCTCTTCCTTGCCCCGCTGGCCTGCGCTCAAACCATCATTTATCACTTGGCTCTGGAGGGCTTTGCCGAGAACCCATTCACAAACGCTCACCTTCCCTGTGGCCTCAGTGCCCGAAGCCCCAGATCTTCTCTTCACTGCACGGAAGCCCTTAAAATGCGTCGCGACAGGAATTGGCCTTAGTTAGATCTTGGAGGGAATCCGCGAGCAGGGAGTGGGAGGGGGTGAGAGCATCCTCCTCCCCGGCCCCGAGGTAGACAGGCAGAGGCAGACAGGGCCGCAGATCCCTGGAAAGGCTGAAGTCAGGTGCAGTGGATCTGCTTCTGAGCCTGTCTGCACCAAGGGTTCGCTAATGAGCTCACAGGAGCCGAGGAGCAGACAAGCCTCATTAGAGGAGCAGATTTTCAATTTTGATGTTTTGTTTCAGTCCCTCCAAGAGTGGGAGTGTAATTAGAGCGGCAAGGAGTCGAGAGAGGTGCCCACGTGTTAATTCCCCAGCAGTAATTATGACTTGATTAAAAGAGGACCCAAGCAATTGCACTAACAATGCGCCGTGCCAACAGCGTCCGCTGTGCGAGCCGGCGCTTCTCAGCCTCTGTTCCTCAGTGGGCCCCGAAGTCAGCAGCCAAACTCCTACACACACACACACACACACACACACACACACACACACACACACACACACACACACACACACACACACACACACACACGGGGACCACGTGCCGGCTTCCCTTAGTTCCCGGACCAGTCTGTCATCTCCCAGTGTCACTGTCTACCCCGGGAGCGAAGGTCGCTGAGTCAGCCCCGTGGTTCCCAGGGGGATTCACCCAACAACCCAGCTTTGTTCTCAACCAAGACGGGCTCTCAGGCCGAGCGTCGCCCGCTGTTTCATTTGGCACGACTGTGTGTGCCAAGGGCTTGCCTCTGCCAGACAGGACAGGGATCTGAAACCCAAGGTCAGGGCAGGGAGATCAGGCCCTCTGTCATCTACCTTGGCCTCCCTGGCTCCTGAGATAACTGGGTAGGGGACATGATTCTGTTACTCCAGGATAAGACCCGGTTTCTTGGTTCTGAGGCCCTGGAAACTCCAGCCAAGTAAACACAAACAAGCCATGTTTTTCAAACCTGCAAGTGACAAGAAGTTTCCTTTTCAGAAATGAAATATTAGTCTCCACTTGTGTTTTATTTATGTTTGCACTGCAGGGGAATAGGCCAAAGCTCTCAACCAACAACCAGACGAGCAAGTAGGTGAGCCCAGAAGTGACGGATTCCCATCTCGGCCTGCTTGGCAAGCTGTGCTAGGGACCCCCCGCTGGAGGGGACTGGGGGAGGGAGCCCCAGTGGCTTGGGACTCCCTGGGAAATGAGCAGTTGTATTGGTTCCTTCCTTTCTTTATTCAGCCCATCAACAACTAAGTCATGGCATGTCTCAGAGAACTTTCTAGAGTCAAAGATCGAGGATGGTCCTCAGTACTAAGCAGTCCCCACCCTTCTTGGCCATTGACCCCAGTGGAGGGGACAGTCACAGCAGGTC
Source organism: Sorex araneus (assembly GCF_027595985.1). NCBI lineage: Eukaryota > Metazoa > Chordata > Mammalia > Eulipotyphla > Soricidae > Sorex > Sorex araneus. The sequence goes on from NC_073312.1 coordinate 6,871,278, forward strand.
ACTATGGGCACTGGTGGGGAGCTGGCTGAGTACTTGTGCATGTTCCTGGACACATGAAAGCCCTCTCGGGCATCCCTTGTAGATCTAGGGGTACCTCTTAGATTCCCTCATGGTTGCCGCGACTGTCATCACCAATATCTGCTTTGCAGAGATTGAGGGCACAGGTGTAGCTTCCTGCCTCTGATGAGGTGAAGAAACCTCAATGGCACGAGAACCTGAATCATGCATTCGTGGGGGTGGGGTTCCTTGCAGAGGGCCGTGGAGGTGCATGCATCGGGAAGAGAGAAATCCCAGGAAGCTGTTATGCCTGAGGGGCAAGCAAGGGAGAACAACAACTATCGAGCATTCAGGACCTTAGAGACAGTGGCTTCAGATTGAGGAGGAGAATTATTGCAGATGATCTGAGTAGGGTCCTGGGCTCTGGGCCGGCTCCGGTGATGACTAGGAAGCACAGAAAAAGCTTGAGTGAAAGATTTAATGGAAACAGTCTGCTGTTTAGACGAGTTTCTGTAGGTGACGGCGTTTATAAAATAAGTGTTAGAAGTATGCATGCGAACATGCCATCTATTTCTTTCACATATACTCAAATATATATATATATATATATAAAATATAAAAGGCACATTCTTCTGGGCCATTCTCTGCATGTAGGAGCCTCGAGCTTGATACTCAACATGTTGTGGTCCCCCAAGTACTAGCAGGAGTGACACTCCCCAGGAGCACTGGGTGTGACTCAAACAAGTTTACAAAGTCATTAAAAATATATTTAATATCCTCATTAAGAATGTAGAATACTGCTTTCTATTATATCTTATATTTGAATCCATGTGTATAATCCACTTATATGTACATCTACCAATACATCAATAGATATTTTAATGTACTTACAAAAAGAAATTCTAATTTAGGGGCCAGAGCAGTTAAGTGCTTGGCTTGCACGTGGCTGACCCGGGTTTGATCCCTGGCATCCTATATGGTCCCCTGAGCACTTCCAGGAGTGAGCCCTGAGCACTGACCCTATAATAAGTTCTGTTCTGATCACAGCCGTTTCCCAAGCCCAAGTATCCCCTCCCCAAAGAAATCTTGATCTGCTAGAGATATGAAAGAGAGATTTTCGTTTCCTTATTTTACAGGTGAGGAGATGGAAAGGTGGCGAGGGAAGCTAGCCAGTTTTTAAATATCCCACGGGAATTGGGGCTGGCCTGTGGCGACGTTCTGGTTCTGCACAACCCACTCTCCTCTCAGCCCAGCCAATGCCGGGGCAAAGATCTAAGAGTCACTTAGCTTAGCCCCACCTCAGGACTGTGCCGGTCGGTTGGCTCCTTGGTACCAGCTGCTGCCCTCTGTGCGTCGTTCCCAACAGTAAGAGCTGGACACCATTGGCTGCATTGCTGAGTCTGAAGCCCATTCTCAGCCATCTTGCCCCTGGCTGGCATGGGCACTCCACAAAGAGCATCTGGCATTTCGGGGGAGGGGGGTGTGGCGCAGATGAGTTGAAGGCACAAGACCCAGGTGGCAAGTGTCCTTGGAAGCAAATTCACATTCTTGGGAGGGCCTGAGCCATCACCCCATCAGCACCCCTGCTGGCCTGTCCTAGCTTGGGAGCCAGCAGGACCCCCTCAACAATGCTCTGTTGTCCTGAGCTGCCAGACGCCCGGGGAACCTCACAGCCTCCCCGACTCCAGCCTTATCTCCCAGCAGAATGCCCCCTGCCCCCCCCCCCCGCCCCCATGTGCATGAGCCCTTAGCAGGTGCCGCCTGCCTTATTCCTCCGTCTGCTCTGGTCAGCTGTGACCTCAGGGAAGCGCAGAGACGGGACTGGCCAGCCCCCACTTTCCACCTGAGCGGCTGCAATATAAAGCCCGGCTTTGGAACGCTGAGTGCCCCCAGCCTCACTGCTCTCCCCAGGGGCCCAGCACCCCAGCATGAAAGGCCCTTGTTGTTCTGGGGGGGCAGTCAACTGTGAGATAGCCTTAGAGTTACTTTTCATGTGGCCGCATCCCGCGCTCCCGGCTGCGGGTTAATAGCCGAGTTAAAGGTAACCTGATCGGCGGGTAGGCCGGGGGCCTGGGAAGATGGGTCCTTGCGACCTGCTTTCAGGGAAGGCCAGATCTGCCCCGGCTCCCTGCTGAAAAATCTCAATGTGCAATTGAGCAAGCAGCTACGTGCAGTTGGTAGCGAGGCTTCGGACCAAAGTGCCCTGGGTCTGCCTCATGCCTTTCCAGATCCAGCTCGGGCCTAACATCACTGTGGGTCCAGCAGGCCGGGGGACGGCTCACAGCACCCTCACAGACGCCGTTGGTCCTTGAGTCACCTGCCCACTGGGTCTGCTCTCCGTCAAAGGGCTTCTGGGCTATTCACACCAGGAAAAGTGGGCAAAACTAGAGTTTTGCCCCTACCAGGAGTAATTTTGCCCCAACTTAGTAAATACTTACTTTTTTTTTTAAATTTAGGACCGCACCTGGCAGGACTCAGAGCTTACTCCTGGCTCTGCACTCAGGGTCACTGCTGGAGGGTCTTGGGGGACCATATGGGATGCCAAGGATTGAACCCAGGTCAGTTGCACGCAAGGCAAGTGCCCTCCCTGCCTGCTGTACTATTACTCTTGGCCCCAGATAAATATGTTTTCATATGACTCAGTGGCAGAGTAGACGCTTCACAGGAGGAAGACCTGGGTTTGATCCCTGGCATGAAATAACCAAATACACCCCTGAGTCGAGCACACACACTTGGGGCAACACATAAGCCTCTATGGATGATGAGTAATGACGATCCTTTAAAATTTGCTGGCATTTTCCACAGGAACAGGGTCCCGGACAGTGCTTCTCCATCAGCAGGGGCTGACCGCTCTCAAGGCTGCTGAATGATGGGGCATGATGCCAGGATCTAGAACACTCAGGAGGTGTAGTCCAGATCCTTGTGGGAAGAGGCGCTCCGTTCAAATTCCCATAGCTGCCACACCAAAAGTGTGGACATGGTCCTTCCCTCCCTGTTGCGGGGGGCCTGGCCCTCTGGGAGGTGCAGCTAAAGGGTCGGGTCCTGCTGTGTAGAGATTAGAGGGCCCCCTACGTGGCCTCTCTCACGCACGCACTGGGGAAGACCTCCCGTGCTCCGGAGGGGAAGGAATCATTCCAGCTTCTTCCTCGGCATGCTTGAGTCCTCTCCAGGAGCATGGAGCCAAGAGGTGAGACAGCAGGAGGAGAGAAATCCGGGTGGATGGCAGGCCTGGGGCCAGTGGGACTCAGTGTCTGGAAACAGTGGAGAAAAGATCAGGATACAGCTGCCCCATGGTATCTCTTTAGGATGGTTTGTGGGGAATCGATCCATACGGGAACAATACAAAAGTCTACTCTGCTTCCGGTCCCAGAGACTCTCCCTTCTCAGGGCCCAGTCCAAGCCTTGGCACCCCCCTTTTCTCTCCTGTTCTACACCCTGTCCGTGGGCATCCTCCCTCTCATCCCCACCACTCTGTGCCTCCTTCCCATTGTATCTGGGTTCCCCGTCTCGGGGGAGAGGGTGGTGGGCTGATAGCCTCTGGAGAAACACACCGCGCTGTGGTAGCCCCTGGAGAGAGCTTTTCCCTTTAGCAATAACTGAGGGGACATTGTGTGTCTCTACAGACTCAGGGATACCTGCTGAGCCAGTCCCCCCACGCCCCGGGGTGCTCCTGGAAGTGTCAACATTGGGGAACCCAGCATCTCCCAGCCCCCCTGCTGGGCACAGACAGATCCCCGGGTACTGCCGCTGCAGTAAGGAAAGCAGTGTCGCCCAGTCTCAGAGGACAACGGGTGTCGCTTTCTTGCTATCACTCTGGAAGCATCCCCAGTGGATCCCCAGAGTGGGAACTTACAGAGCGCCCTGGTGACATGGAACAAGTGGGAGTGGCTGAGCCCCAATAAAACTCTATTTACCAAAACAGGCAGCAGCACCTCTGCCTCGGGGTCCGAATGTGGTACATGGAGGCACGGAGTAAGGAGCAGTCATTATTACTGCGGTGACTGCCATTGTTGCTACTGCTGTTATTGTTTATACTACTCTCAGGGGCAACCACAATGGATTGACAATATAAAAACTAGTGGCGCAAATGCCTAAAAGCAAGAATAATAAAGTACGGAAGAACAGTATATCAAATAACGTTAAAAAAAAAAAGGAGAATAGCAACACACACATGAGGTTCATCGTACAATGCTCTTTTAAACACTTCATTTTTAACTTACATAAGCCTCAAGTCAACTTGATTATTATCTTCATTCTGTTGAGAGTGGAAGGAAACAAAAGCACGCTTTGTGGCTTTGCTCAGAGCGTCTTGCAAGGATGCAGGACGTGGCACCAGGCCCTGACACTGGCTTCTCATGCAACTCTTCGCCCGGTTCTTAGCTTCTCTGCAGGATTTGGGGGGTTCTGGCCTTTTTTTAGATGCTAAATAATTTATTTTGTATTGCTTATCATGAATAGTACAAAATGTGGCGCAGCTGCAACATTCTAAAATTCTAAATCAACGGGGTCTGGAGACATCTCCGCAGCGTGTTGCTGTCTTCCAAGATTCATTTGTGAGTCTCTGGATTGCAGCCATTAATGTGCTTACATGGTGCCTGGAGGAAGTCCATGGGCGTGACTGCCAGGACACCGAAGGGTGGGGAGACGGGAGGAGGTGTCCCGTTCCCAGCTCCGTGAGGCCTGGAGTTTTCAGTCACTGGTCCCACATTACCTGGGTTTTTCTATTGGCTTCTGGAGGTCTGTGGCTGGACTCTGGCGTTTTTAAGCCTCCTGAAGAGCTGGGCCTCTGAACCGGTCTCTCCCGAGGGGCCGTTTTTTTCCCCCAGGGCCCTGGTTCCAGCATAACTGGCCAGCGTGGGAGATGCCGGGGACACAGCTAATTGCACCCGACACCTGGCCAGCTCTCAATTCCAGGCACTAATTAAATGACTTCGGGGGTGGGGTGCCATTACCTAGCCGCTTGCTCTCCCTCTGCCCGTTAACAGGAAAATTACCAGAGCTTGGAAAGGATGTCGGGGAGAGAAATCACTGGTTTTTTTTTGGGGGGGTGGACGATGACTTCATTTTTACTACATATTACGTCCTTTTAAAACAAACAACTCATAGACCGCATTTCATATTGGAAACCTCTTTCCTAAGCCCCAAATTCAGGTTTTGGCAGGGTTTGGTGATGGTAAAATTTCCACTTGAAGTGAAATGAGGATTTCTCAGGGATTCCCTGCCATCTTTCCACCTCTGGGTGCCTCTCCCTCTGGCTTTGGGGCCTTCTCTGGACTGCCCTCCGACGCCTACGCGCGTGCCCAGCTGGAGGGTGGGCAACCAGCCTGGCTCCCCTGGGGCGTAGCAGCCTCCCACGGGCAAACTGAGTCAGCGCAGCAGACACCAGTCCCTTCCTTTGCCGAAGAAGAAGCTGTGCCCGTGAGCAAACCCAGGGGAGAAACAGCCGGCAGGTGATCTGATGTGCCTCGTGCACGTCTCAGGTGTCCTGTCCTTCCCCTGGGTCCAGCCAGGGGCTGACTGATGGGCGAGCAAACCTCCCGTGGTTTCCACTTGGGTCCCACCTTCCCCGACCAGGGTCCTTGGTTTCTCCACATTCTTTTCTAGCTGAGCATGCTAGAGGGGGCGGGCGGGTGGGGGCGGGGACACCTTTCCCGGCCTGTGTTTCTCGGGCAGGCCACGCGGTCTGGAGTTCCACATGGGGTGATTTTCCTCTGCCTGCTCCGAGTCTCTGGTCCATGCAGGTGGGGAGAGCCCGTCTGTAAGGCCAGTGGCGTGTCTGTGATTCCCCTCGGTGGGACCTGGAGTGAGTGCGCGGGGGGCTGGAGACCCGGTTTCTGAGGAGCAGAACGATCCAGAGTGGGGAGGGACGGGCCCGAGCTGAAAATAGCAGGAGCCTGGACTCCTCCTGCCCCCCTGACGCCTTCGCTTCTCTCTCTGATGTACGCTGGAGCTCTCGGCTGCACCTCCCTGCAGGGAAGCCCCCTGCCAGGTGGGCTCCCGGGCCCGCTCGGCCCTAAACTTCTCCACATGTGAACAAGTGTTTACAGTTTTAAAGATGTGTTGAGTAATTGCACATACAAGCTATCTCCCCTTTAATGTGCTGGGTCTGTTCCCCGGACCCCCCCCCCACACACCCACCCACCAGAACACCCTGGTTGACAATGAAATTGTGTTCGCCTTCCCCGTGTGCTGGCTTTAGGAGGCCCCTGGTTTGCGTTGAGATATAATTGGTAGCACTTGTGCCTTTGGAGTTTTTTGGTTTTTTTTTCTGAGCTACTGAAAATTACTGCCTTAATCTGCTCTTTACTTCCAAGGTCCACGGAGTCCCCCTCCGCGCACCCACGCTGTGACTTCCTCAAACTGACGGAGGCTTCCAGAGCCTTTTGCAGGGGCCGGTGAATAATCCCAGCAGCTTTCCAGGTCCGTCCGTGGCCAAGAATCTAGAGTCACCTCCTAGTAATAGAAGAGTTGTTCTCTGGCTGCAGTAGAGCCGCTTAGAAGCCTCGTTCATTTGCAGGCGGGTTCCTGGGGGTGCTGCCTCCACCCTTGTCCCTTTTCCTTGCTCTCTTGATTCTCCTGGGACTTTCCTGACTGGTGTCACCTGGAGGAGATGGATGGGGATTTTCTGTGGTGCTTGTTAGTTATTTTTCATAGCATTCCTTGCCTTCTCTCTGGCTCACAGCGAAATGCAGATGAAGTGGTTTGATGGATTGTTTCTCGTGAGATGGAGGGGGTCTGATACAGAGTGAGGGACCAATAACATGTCAGCGCAAAGGTGAGGGGCAGGTAGGCAAATGAGGGGCCTGGGGGACAAGAGGGTCCCCTCAAGGTCCCCGTTTGATTGACCCCAGAGGATTCTAGGGCCCCCTGCATACAGCCAATAACCCTCCACACAGCGTTTCCCAATTCGCAAACCTATTCCCTTTGTTCTGCAATTTTCCCAGCTGAAATTGTGGCATCAGAGTCAAGAAGGAGCTCAGGCAAGTGTCTGCCTTGCACCCTGGGCTTCTTGCAGCCTGGGTTTCATCCCTGGAACCCAGTATGGTCCCCTCAGGATTGCCCAGAGTGATTACTGAGCACAAAGTCGGGAGTCAGCCCTGAGCTGGGCGTGGCTTCAAAGCAAACCATAGAAAGCCCGTCCTGACTCCAGACATCCCAGTTTTCTTCCTTTTCTGCAAATCTGTCCCTGAGGGATGGTTGCTGATTTGGGGACCAGAACGCACATTTCCTGAGCTTTTTTCTTAGTCTCTGAGTTGAGTCTCTGCTTCAATGTAACATTGTAACATTTCGGTGAAGTCCGGGTGATGCCCCCCTGCTTGCAGCTGCTTCCGAGCTGTTCCTGCCTGGGTCCCCGCACCCGCCGTGCAGCGTTTTCAGCGTTTTCCCTGTTCCCTCTCTGCTTCCGGTGCTGCCCCGCCAGCCGGGGACTCGGGGCTGAACAGATGGGTCCCATCAGACCGGCCGGGCCCCCACCTACCGGCGTCTCCCTGAGCCTTCACGCCCGGGAACTCCGTCTTGGGTTGCTGTCGGGAGAAATCTTAAAAATAGCATTTCTGTGGCGAAACAATGTCCCTTGTTTGGAAATTCATGGGGCCTCTAAAGTGTGTTCCACGTTTTCCTGGCTCAGAGCGTGTCCCGGAGTCTGGGGATTTATTTACAAAGGGGAAATTGTTTGCGTGAATTGTAGTTAAACAAAAGGATGGTTTTGGAGGGCCCAGGAAAGGAGACTTTGTTTATTATCTTCGCTCCTTGGGACACGGGCTGGAAAGGGAAGAATTTACGGGGGTGGTAGCAGGGTGGGGGGGAGGGTGTGTCATGGAAGGCCAGCGTCCACTTTGGGGAGCCCTGACATCCACGGTCACCTCAACTGGCCAGTCCCTCTCTCCCCAGCCTCAGGTCACCTCTTCTGCTTCGGCCCCCGGAAGGGACATCCATCAGCGGTCACCTCCCACCCCGCCCCCCAGGACTCGCAGCCTCTGGCCCCTCCAAGGCCGGGAAATAGGAGCTTTGCTCTGTGCCTCTCGCCTTATCTCCTGGCCACGCTCTGCTTCCAAGGAGCTCTCAGCACGTCAGAGACAGAATATCCCCTTCCAGGCACCGAGTCCCAGCGGGGGCGGAGGGAGTACGGCAGGGGGCGGGGGGGGGGGTGGTCAGAGTTGGGTGGATGAAAACCAGGAGCCAGCAAGGAGCGTTCGTGCCCAGGGCGGAGTGTGGGAGCTGGCCCAGGTGGCAGCGTTGGGATGTGGAGGAGAGAGGATCGACCAGAGCTCAGGGAGGGGGCCTGGCGGGGTCCCCGATTCCCAGGAAGACACGTGATGTCCTTCTTTCCGTGTGCCGAGGCCAGGCCCGAAGCCTCCTGTCTCCTGGATGCTGTTGTGGAGATGGAGTCCAGGAGCTGGCCATGTGAGGGTGTTGTAGGGGGGATGCTGGTCAGCCTACTGGCCATGTGAGGGTGTTGTAGGGGGGATGCTGGTCAGCCTACTGGCCATGTGAGGGTATTGTAGGGGGGATGCTGGTCAGCCTACTGGCCATGTGAGGGTGTTGTAGGGGGGATGCCGGTCAGCCTACTGGACATGTGAGGGTGTAGTAAGGGGGGTTGCCGGTCAGCCTACTGGCCACGTGAGGCTGTTGTAGGGGGGTTGCGGGTCAGCCTACTGGACATGTGAGGGTGTTGTAGGGGGGTTGCCGGTCAGCCTACTGGTGTTTCCCAAAGTGTTTCTGGGGAGGCCCCAGAGGGCAGGAGTAGCCTTGGGAGCCACTGGCGGGTGATTTCAGTTCATTTAGGATCCAGTTCCAAGGGGGCACTGAGTGTATTTTTTTTAATTACTGAGCACTGGGACTGGAGTGATAGCACAGCGGGTAGGGCATTTGCCTTGCATGCAACTGACCCGGGTTCGATTCCTCCATCCCTCTCTGAGAGCTCAGCAAGCTACCGAGAGTATCCCGCCCCCATGGCAGAGCCTTGGCAAGCTCCCCGTGGCATGTTCGATATGCCCAAAACAGTAACAACAAGTCTCACAATGGAGACGTTACTGGTGCCTGCTCGAGCAAATTGATGAACAACGGGAGGACAGTGCTACAGTGCTTAAATTTCTGAAAAGGCAGCAGTGGCCAAATAAGTATGGGATCCTCAGCCTAAACCACCCCCCAGCATGTGGTTTGAAAAGTCTGAGATGGGGCCGGAGAGGGGCCGCCTCTCTGTCATGATAGTAGAGTGGGTTGGTCAAGTAGGGCGGTTGCCTTGCACGTGGTTCAGCCCCCGGCATCCCAGAGGGTCCCCTGAGCCCACCAGGAGTGGTTCCTGGGTGCAGAGCCAGGAGTCAGCCTTGAGCATCGCTGGGCCTGGCCCCCACACCAGAACCAGCAGAAAAAGGAAGATTGAAGATCCAGCATGACTCGTCCGTCTTCTCCGGAGTCCTCAGAGAAGGCCCAGCGAGTGAGAGCCCCCTAGAGCCTGAGATCACGGGGGAGGAGGAACGGGGGGGGGGGGAGGGGGCTGTAGCAGGAGGGGTCCACACCCAGGTGGGAAAGGGGCCCAGAGACCCCCCTCAGGGTAGCCCCTGGCTAGGGCAGACCCCAAGCAGCCAATGGGGGCTCATCACACCCCCTCGGGGCTTGCCACTCCCCTGATCTCGGATGTACCAGTTTCCTGCTGCGTGTCCCGGGGGGGGGGGGGGGGGGGGGGCCCACACTTAGTGTAAATGTGTGTCTCCGCCCCAACACCTCAGAGGGTGGTTCTATGGGGGAGTTTTGTGGGGTGATGAGGTCCTGAGGGGACACATCATAGGTGGGAGGAGTGCGCCCCCCAGGTCCCACAGAACCCCAAAGTTCTGTGAGGCCCCAGCAAGGCAGATGGTCAGGAGAAACAAAGGTTTCTGGTTAAAGCCCACCCTCCATGGGGTACTTCTAGAAGGCCTAGTGGACAGACCCCGGGGCCAGTTTTCCACTGGGGATGTTTTAGTCCCCTCCTGGAGGGACTGGAAGGCTGGACCAGTGACCCTCCAGGCATTGCTGGCCGAGCCCCTTCGTGTCTCGTACAGACACAGCATCACCCTCGGGCCCAGCAGGCAGGGAAGGTGGGAAGTGGGCGGCTGGGTGGAGCAGGCAGGGGAAGAGCCCTGATCCCAGCCGGCTGCTGATTCCGGCAGTGTAGACCCCCCCCATCCCTGCGGCTCTCTCGGGACCCTCAGTGCCTCTGAGTTCTGAGCTGCAGAGAAGCGCCCAGCAGGCTGTGGGCAGCCCGTTCCTGAGGCTCCCTCCCCGCCCTGCCCGAGGAACCCACCTGGGTGCCCCACGCCACCCCCTGCTCACTGGCACGCTCCGTCCTGGCACCGTCTCCGTCTCCACCCCTCACGGCGCCCGCTGCGTCCTCGCCTGGGCTCCCCGACAAACCACGCGCCCGCACACACCTGTTTCCAGATCTGCTTCTGGCGGAGTCCAGCCTAGACTCGCTGCACACGCGCTGGGTTGGGAGGTGAAATGGGCAGAACCTTCCCGAGTGGAGAAGCGAGGCTGCTCTTGATCAGGTCCTGGGCCGCCTCTCAGCCTCACTGTCCCCAAGGACCGGCACCGCCCCCCATCCCCCCGCAGCCACCAGTGCATGGTCTCTTCCTGCGTGGATCCCTCTCCACCTGCCCTCCTTCCCTCACCCCCACCCGGCACTTCTGGCCTCGGCAAAGCCGCAAGCACGCCTCTCTGCTTTGTGGAGGTGGCCTTGGCTGGGACCTGTGCCAAGACTCTATTTGTATTCTTTAAATTCTTTCAAAATTGAATTACCTTGAGATACACAGTTACAAAATTGTTTATGGTTGAGTTTCAGTCATATAATATTCCAACACCTGTCCCTTCACCAATACAAATTTCCCACCACTGATGTCCCCAGTTTTCCTCCCACCAACATCCCTGCCGTCCTGCCTCTATGCTAGGTACTTCACTTTCACTTTCTCTCTCCCTCTCTTTCTCTTTTTCTCTTTCTCTCTCCCTCTCTCTCTTTCTCTCTCTCCCTCTATTTCTCTCTTTCTGTTTCTCTCTCCCTCTCTCTTTCTCTCTCACTCTCTTTCTCTCTCCCTCTCTCTTTCTCTTTCTCTTTCTCTCCCTGTCTCTCTCTCTTTCTCTTTCTCTCTCCCTCTCTCTTTCTCTCTTTCTTTCTCTCTCCCTCCCTCTCTCCCTCCCTCTCTTTCTCTTCCTCTTTCTCTTCCTCTTTCTCTTTCTCTTTATCCTTCTCTTTCTCTTTCTCTTTCTCCTTCTCTTTCTCTTTCTTTCTCTCTCTCTCCTTCTCTTTCTCTTTCTCTTTCTCCTTCTCTTTCTCTTTCTCTTTCTTTCTCTCTCTCTCTCTTTCTCTCCCTCTCTCTTTCTCCTTTTGGGAATTATGCTTTGCAATACAGATACTGAAAGGCTATCGTGTATCTCCCTTTCACCTACTTCTAGCACCCAGTTCTTGTCTAGAGTGATCATTCCCATCTGTCATTGTCATAGTGGCCCCGTCTCCATCCTACAGCCCCTTCCTACCTGTGGCAAGCGTCCAACAGTGGACCCATCCTCCCAGCCTTGTTCCTACTGTCCTTGGGTGTCAGTCTCATACTGCTCTACTTGTATTCTTCCTGGGGATTTTCTCCCCGTCGATGCCCAGGAGTTTGGGGTGGGGGGACCCTGTGAGAGTAGCTTCTAGTGCAGGCCCAGGCTGGTCCCCATCAATAACCGAGTGTGAGTTGACATGCATAGACCCAGCCCTGGCCCGTGTCATTCACCCTCGAGCCTCTGCTTCAACTTGGCCGAGTCAGAGCCACGCATAGCTTTCCCCCCCAGGTGAGCCCAGCCGGGGGGACGCTCTGAAGGTCTCTGGGCCCAGCTGCCAGCGACTTGTCTCCACTTGCCTCTGGAGAGACCAGCGAAGCCAGGGGAGACACGATACCATCTTCATTCCCCAGATTTCCCTCTGATGAGAGAACAGGGTCACCCGGAAGTCACCACAGTCCAGTGAACAGTCTCTGATTGCCAAGACCCCCCGGGGCATGTTCTTTGTTGGTTCTTACTCAGCCATTGGTTCATCAAGGATCAAGGGCCTGGGGTGTTCAGCGATTAAGAGTCTTTGTCGGCCTTCTGAACCTGGCTCTGTCCCAGGTGGTGGCTCCCTCTGGCCATTTACCCCAGTCGGCCTCTAGTGCTGCTCCTGTCAAATGGGGCTCGCCCACGGCTCCGGGTGTGGGGGAGCACCGGAGTGAGAGGATGTATGTGAAGAGGGGAGATTCAGCTCCAGGGAGAACGGAGCCAGGCCCTGTGCGAGCTTGGGAAGCCCACCCTCCGGCCCCAGGAAGGTCATGGTCCAGGGTGGGGCTGAGGGGAGGGGACCGTCGCCTGGTCCCAGGGTCAGGTGCCGGGTGGCCTGAGAGTGAGGCTCGGGTTCGGGGGATGGTGGTCCCGTGGTTCCTTGGAACTGCTGGTCTAGATGTCTCCGTTGGTACAAGGGCTCATCCTCTCTCTTCCTGTTCTGACATAACGAAGGCGGCTGCTGGGACAGAGCCCCCAGCTGCTGATGGGAAGCAGAGGGAGGGAGGGAGGACAGGTGCTTCCTGCCATCTTCCCACCCCCCAGCCCTTCTGCGAGAGCCCCACCCTCCTTCCTGCCTGATGGACCCTTCCCCAGAAGTAGTGGGGGAGGGTTTACTGGTTCCTCTGCCCTGCCTGCAACCCCTCAAACCTCAGGGAACTGGGGGACTCCCGGAACTGTGCTACCAGGTCACCTAGACTCTTGGGCTGCCCCCCCACCCCACTCCTGCACCACCCATTTGTTTCACCCGGGACACGAACTGTAAACGGGACCTTCTTGCTCAACTCCTAGTGTCTTTGGGCTTCACAAAAGTAAAATGAAACCCAAACAGCCAGGAACGAGAAGAAAGCTGGGTGGGAGCCTGGCAGCTCTAAGGGCACAGCAAGGCACAGTCAGAGGTGACTCTGAGGGGCCATCTGGGGGTGTCTGGAACTACGGGGCTGGGGCATTAGAGTGTGTCGCCGACACCATCGCTGCTGCCCTCAGCCCTGCAGTACATGGAGCGGGAAGAGGAGGATGCCACGGAAATGCCAGCAGAGCTACCACGGGGAAACTTCTGAGAGCATGACAATGAAGGGTGTGTGTGTGTGTGTGTGTGTGTGTGTGTGTGTGTGTGTGTGTGTGCATATGTACGCCTGTGCATGCATGTATGTGTGTGTTTGTGTGTGTCTGTGTGTCTGCTGGTATGTGTTACTGCATGTATACAGGTGTGTGTTTGTGTGTGTGTGTGTATGTGTGTGCACGTGTGGGAATGAGCAAGGCATGTGGGTAGAGCATGAAGGGACTGATTGGTCTTTTCCCTTTGGCATTTTGGACCCCACTTGGCCGCTATGCTCAGAGCTCCATTGTTCGTGAAGTGTGGGGGAAGGGGGTGTTGGCTCTGGGTGTGATGAGACCTCGGGGGCAGTGAGGGGCTCAGAGTTGTGGGTCACTGGGCTGGTTTCCCTGGTGACCCAAGAGATGCGTCCAGCAGAGAGTGGCTGTGGAGCGGACGATCAATGAAGGATGCCTTGGGGCTTAGCTTGGGTCCTGGGAGCCAGTTGTGGGTGTCATGAGGCCCTTTTAGGACCCTATCCCTCAGACGGGTGTCAGGTCATCTGGCACGTACAGGCCAGTTCTAGGCCCTCCAGGCCCCGCCAGGGAAGGGTTCCACGGAAACTTCTGGGTAGGGAAATTCCATTGCTGTGTGGCCCTGTTCTCAGAGAACTAGGAGGTAAAGTGGGCGCTGGCACAGCTGGTACCAAAGGGCCCTTCCTGAACCACTTCCTGCAAGCTTTGGTGGGCCCATCTGGTGTCAAAGAGGTTCTTTGAGAGGCGGCTGCCCCGCGCCACTCTGGGGTTTGTGTCTGGTGACACTCAGCCTTCAGTGCTCGGCCTGCTGGTGTGGTGCTGCTCAGGCCGTGCCCGGTGGCACTGGCAGGAGGGAGCCACCACATGCCCGGGGTTGAACCGGCGCCCACGTGGCACAGCAAGGCAGGTGCCACCGGGCCCTGGGCTGTCTCCACAGCTGCTGAAAGTGATTCTTGCGTGTCAAGACGGTTATGCCACGGTTCGTGGCAGAGAAGGCCTTGGGGAGAGAGGGAAGGACCACGCTGGCCGCAGCAAATGCCCGGGATCAGCCCTGCCGAGCTCAGCATGGCCACAGCCTCGGGGTCTGTCTCCACCGGAAGAGGCACGTTGCCCTTTTCTCTTTTACCTTTTTCTTCCTGAGTTCTGGGCCACACCCAGCGGTGCTTAGGGCTCACTCCTGGCTCTGTGGCATGCCTGGTTCCCGGGGTGAGCTCCAGGAACCCAACTCTCTGGACAAGTCTTCCCACACCCCAGCGTAGAGTGCATTGATCCGCTTTCGCGTGTCTTGCTCAATTAACTTCAAAGTAGATTGAACTGTGATGAGTGCTTCTCATTTGCCCTTCCGAGAGGATCCAGAGCAACAGTTTCGAGCATATTTGAAATGCATCCGAGCGCTCTTACCCTGAGGACCATTTTAAAATGGATTGATTTGTGGAATGTTTCTAAACATCTGAATGAATCCGCAGGGAAACCCTTTACCTCCCCTGAGCGGTTCTAGATCTAATATTCCCCCTTTCACTTGAATAAGCACTGTTTCTTATTTGTTTTTCAAATATAAAAACAAAATCATACGCATTAGAGAACATTTGGGAAACACAGAAAATGTATACATGTAGAAATAAAATTATCCTTATTTCCTGCACCAGGGCAGGGCACTGTTAACATTATGGTGTTTATTCATAGAATTTTCTGCACGTGCATAATTGATCTACATTTGAAAATAAACTCTGTTAAGATGTACTATGTTTAATTTTATATAATTCCTCTCAAGAGTGTGTTGTGGGCATTTTCCCTATTATTAAATACTCATCCAAAATGGGATCTATAAACAGTGCATTTTGGTCTCTGATACAGATGCAACATAATTCATTTAACTGTTACTCTCTGCCTCACATCTAGAGTCCCTAGATATAAAAATCACACATATTTTTAAAAGCATGAATGATACCATGGCAAATAGATACATATTTCATTATAACCGTGGTACAGTAACTAAAAGGGAATGGCTGAGTCACAGAACTGGAGCATTTTCAGTGTTCAAGAAACTTATTGCCACATTGTTTCTGTTGATGTTCCCAGCCCAGCTAGGGAGACAGCTCAGAGGCGAAGGCACTTGCTTTGCAGGCTGCCGATCCTGGTTTGATCCTAAGCCCTGTACATGGTCCTTGAGCACGGAGCCTCGAGTTAGCCCGGCTGGACGTGGCCCCCAAAGTCCAAATAAATAAATAAAACGTATGTCCTCATTAGAATACCTGCAGCGGTGATTTTGCAATATGTCTGCACATTTAGTCGTCTACAGCTTCCACTAAGATGGTCTCACCTTAACGACTTGCATTACAATTAGTACAGTGTCAGAAAAGCGTTACTTCCAGGGTTTCTTGTTGTTGTTGCTGGGGTAGGGGCACTGGGCCACACCTGGCAGTGTTCAGGGCTGACTCCGGGCTCTGAGCTCAGGGATCTCTCCTGCTGGGGCTGGGGGACCATACACAGTGCTAGGAACCCAATCCGGGTCAACCGCATGCAAGGCAAGCTCCTTGGTCTCTGTACTATCACTCCGGCCCCAGCAGGACTTTCAGGTTTGATGTGAAGTGGCCACCTGGCTGTCCACTTGAAGTGGCTGTCCCCTGTCTCTGACTCATAAGCCAGATGTCACGCAGACATCTGTCTACCTCAGTACTCTGTGCTGGACAGCTCTCTGGTCAGTTGACCCGTCTATCGCCCAGCTCCCAGCCCAAGGCCAGCAGATGCCTTTGAGAATGTCAGTCCCTATTTGGGGAGTGGTTTGGTTTATTCATCTCAGTTGTTAAACTGGTTGATAAGAAAGACATGGTCACCTGTCACATTGACTTGTCAATTTTTTTTTTCTTTTTGGATCACACCCAGCAATGCTCAGAAGTTTCTCCTGGCTCTGCACTCAGGAATTACTCCTGGCGGTGCTTGGGGGACCATATGGGATGCCGGAGATTAAACACAGGTCGGCCGCATGCAAGGCAAATGCCCTCCCCGCTGTGCTATCGCTCCAGCCCCAGGTTGGTCAATGTTTATCTTTGGAAACTGGTATTTGTCTCAATGTTTAAAATAAAATTTCAATAAAATAAAGTTTACTTCAAAAATAAAGTTTCAAATAAGATAAACTATAATATTTGTAATGAATACTTTTTTTTACCAGCCACACTCTCCAATATTATTTATTGAATGTCACTGAATTCTTTACCCATTGGGCGAGGCTGCTCTCATTCCTTCCCTCATCACCATACACATATGCACTGAGGTGCTAAGGTCTGTGTTAACATTCTCCGCTCTGTTTGAAAAGCTGTTGGTCCTGGTTCCAACAAAATATTGCAATTCATTCCAATAGGACAGATAATGTTTATTTTTGTTTTGGAGCCACACCTGGTGGTGCTCCAGGCTTACTTCTGGCTCTGTGCTCAGGGAACAGCAAGGGGTGCTGGGAAGCAAGCCGAGGTTGACCATGCACAAGACAAATGCCCTACCCACTGTACCATAACTCTTGCCCTGCATTAGTTCTGAACTTCCAAAATACTCTTAATTCTTATTTTTCTATAAATCGTTCGAATTACTTGATATATTAAGCTTGACGTGTCAGCTATTAGGAAAATGGATATCTCTACAGTACTTTGGTATCCTTGATTCCATTCTCCATGCAAACCTTTTTATCTCTCATAGGCAGGGCAATAAAGGATGAGTTGAACTGGGGTTGACAAAGAAGATAGTACACGGTAAAAACCATGCTTCGTTTTACTTTGTGGGGTGCCCACTGATGAAATCCAGGGCACAGATACAAGGCGTGCATTCTGCCTCTGAATTACATCCCACATAATTTTCTTAGTAATATTATTCCTAATCAATTATTTCTGATGTTACAGAAATTAATTAATTCTGATATATTAGTTATAGATTAATTCTGATATTAGAAACATGATTTTTAAATATTTTACGTCTTGTCATCTTAATGAGTACTTATTTCTATTTTGCCCTTTGAGTTTTCTAGATGCATAATTATATTGCATATGGATAGAATAATTTGATGTCTACTTTCTAATGGCTTATGGCATATTTTATTATTCCATAGGCAGGATCTCTCAAAACTGTGTTGATTAAGAGGAACTATGGTGGACAACCACATTTTTAAAATGTCATTCTCAAAAAAATATCTCTAGCATTTCCCCACTAAAGGAAATAGTTGCTTCTGGTTTAAAATAAGTACTCTGTATTTTATCAATATCCTTTCATATTATTTGAAGAGTCCTTTTATTCTCAAATCAAAAAAAATATTTATTGGCTATTCAATACACTTAAAAGAGGATCACATAGTATTGTTTATTTTATAATATATTGATAAGGTTTATAGTATATACTATTGTTGCATTTTTTATAATATTATTGCATATTATTGTAATTCTCACTCCTAATGTAGTCATGGTAGATTTTTAATTTATTATATTTGATGATGTGTTACTTAGGATTCATTTCATCTGTATGCATAAGCAAAGTGGAAAATTAATTTCCTGTGTGTGAGTATGTGTGTATACATATGTATTTGTGACTACTAACTTTTGCTTTTTATTTCAGCAGTCAAAAGATTTCTTTTCATGCAAATGAAATGACCTGCTGAGCATGAACTTCAGTTTGTTGTAAGGCATCCAGAATACTAATGCAACGTACTTCTTCATGGGGACAGTGTCACAATGTCTTTCCCTCCAGGATCACTGATTTTGTTGTTGTTATTGTTATTATCGTTGTTGTTGTTGTTACTACTCTTGGGACAGACCCAGATCAGGCAACCCTGGGGCCTTGACACTCAATATTTGACCTTTGCAGTTCTCAGTCCCTATTTCATTCCTCTCTCTGCTCTGTCACTTCTTAGAGGGTCCTCTGAATCAGCTATTTAAAATCTAGATTCCTATATTTCCTATATGAACCCCTACTAAGAACAATGTGTAAACCATGGTGCTTAAAGTAAAATTAAATTTAACTTACAAAAGACAAATAGCCAGCCATTCTCATTCTATCAACTTCTATCCCTCGTCCTGATAAATGTTTCTCCTAACATCTGTCTTCGCATGGGAGAGCCTAGCAAGCTCCCGGTGGCGTATTCATACACCAAAACCAGTAACAATGATGGGTCTCATTCCCCTGACCCTGAGAGAGCCTCCAATGTGGCACCATTGGGAAGGATGAGTAAAGAGAGGCTGCTAGAATCTCAGGGCTAGGAACAAATTGAGACGTTACTGAGATCGCTCAAGAAAATCAACGATCAATGGGATGATGATGATGATGATGATGATGATGATGATGATGATGATGATGAACACCTGCCTTTACCTGATATTATATCTACCTACCTTTTATTTGTTTAGTTTCTATTTCTACCATAATAATATAGTTCTTAGGGGGAAGGAATAAAATGTGATTCTTATCTAGATTATTAGGACTGAGCAAAGAACGTGGCACCTAGAAGGTGATCGATTAAAATGGTGAATAAACAAATTACCCAGTTCTTATTAAGGTGTTTTAATTGCTTTGATGCCCAGCACCACAGAAAGTAAAAAAAAGAGATTCCACTCACTATTGCATTCCTGTTGTACTCTTTTGGTAAATATGAGACCCGGTGCTGTGACCTTGATAAGTGCAGAACGTGCCTCTCGCTCTGCCCGGCTCCTTTTGTCTGATGTGGCCTGTGCCAGGCTCAGCAATCCTGGACTGTCACATCCAGCCCCACTGTTGCCTCTTAAAATGGATCCAACCCCCCCTCGGGGATTATGAATACCCCCAGAACTTCACAGTCTGTTTTGCTTTGTTTTTAATAGACAAGATGTTATCACTAAATCTTTTTTGTTTGTTTGGGAGCCACATCTGGTGGTGCTCAGGGCTCTGCACTCCCGACACATTCTTGGTGGGGATCAGAGATCCGTAGATGAGGCCGGAGATAGAACCTGGGTGGGCTTAATGCAAGGAAAGTGCCCTCCTTGCTGTGCTATTGCTCCAGTCCCTACATTTTAAGGGAATAAGTAGTGTGGCTGCACAGAAGATGCACCGTGTACCCTGAACAGGTGACAGGTGAAGCCAGCACCTTAGCAGAGAAAGCACAGCCTTGAACTGGTGAAGTTGTCCACTAAGGGAGTACGACCAAGCAGAGTTCCTAGGCCTTCTCCTCCTCCACCTCCTCCTCCTCCTCCTCCTCCTCCAACTAGGCTCCTGGCTCTGGGATGCCAGGTCATTGATGTCTCTCTCAGCCCCCCTGAACTCCGTCTTGTCCATGTACCAGTGCAGAAAAGTCTTGAACAGGAATATGGCTGAGAACAGCTCAGAGATGTGCTGGATGGCCACATTATTGCCAGTGAAGGGGACCGATGTATCGGGGCCGTGAGATGGGGCATCACGCATGGCAGTTTTCACAAGTGGAAAAGCCAGTCTGCAAGAGAGCTGCTGCATCACCACTTCCTTCCTGGACATGGGAGATCAGGGCTGAGGTCAGGTGGTGGCTGGTGCCGCCAGCATGTCCCTGGCACCACTGTCTGGTGTGGCCTCCAGGGGGTAAGACCCATTTACTGGAGCCTCCTCCCCAAGTAGCACCAGCTTCCACGGGCCTTGCTGATCTCGGGATGGTTTCTGTGCCTTCCCCACCCTCAGAAAACAGGGACTTTCTCTCCCTAACTGTGTTGTTATTGCCAGAGAGCCTCTAGCACGCGCCACTTCCTTAGTGACCTGTAGTAAGTGGTCAAGAGCAAGGACATTAGTATCCCGAAGACCTGAACTTGAGCAGAGGTTGCTAAATACTAGCGAAACTTCGGAAAATCACCCCCTTTTGGAGTGCCCAGATTTCTCATCCGTAAAGTGCAATTGAACCCCGGAGATGACCTGCCTTCTTCTTGGAGGTGTTGAAGAGGCCAGCTGCGTTCTCAGATGCATTTCCACCCATCCACTCTCCATTCCACTCACCACACTCAACCAACATGGAGATACCCTTGGCATCCCCATGCCGTCCCCCACACTTTCTGCCTTTGCTCACCCTTTCCTTTTTTGTCTGAGAGGCCCTGGCCCCATCCTCTTGCCCTGACCCTACTCCTACACAACCTCCAAGGGCCACCTCAGGAGCCACCTTCTCGGCAAGCCCTCCAGGATCGACTTGCCCCCTGCCAGCCCCTCACTCCCGGTCTGGCTGTGACAGGTGTCTGCTTTGGCGTTGCTCACAGTATGCGAAGCAAATCTCCATCCATGCACTGTCTTCCGGGTCGGCCGATCTCCCCTGTGGGTCAGCCTGGGCTGGGCCTTGTCCTCTGCGAGCCCAGTCAGCAGTCCTGTGATGGCCGTAGACGGCCCGGCAGTGTGTGTGGCACTCCTGTGAACCGCAGGCGTTGAACTGAAGGATATTTCTGTCTTGAGGCTCCCCTTGGAGTCGGGTTATAAATTGAGATCAGAGAAAGGAACTAAGGATCCAGCCGAAGTCCCCCTGCCAAATGTGCCCGAGAGACTGGAGCAAGAGAACTGGGGAGCGGAGAACCTTCCCCTTCTTGGCAGATGCTTCTTCCTGGCAGCCTGGCTTTGAGATGGAAATGATTCACCCTTGCCCCTTCCTTCCAGGCAACCCCCCCCTCTTTCCTGCTGGGGAGGGCGGGCGGCAAACTCAGTGTCCCAGGCAGGTAACCCCCAACACTCCCGGCCAGATCAAAGGCTGGCCCTGGCCAGGCAGTGACAAATATATGAAGCTCTGTCATCTCCATGAAAGCCCTGCCTATTTTAATCTGCCCGGTGGCCATAAATCAATCTCCAGTTTCTGTGGAAGGAATTGCATGTGGGCAACACCTCTCCCCCAAGATGAAGGGGAATTGTTTAAAGCACTGTTCACATCTTTGTACAAATCGGGGTTTCCTGAGTGCTGGAGCGTGTCATTGGACCTTTGTATTCCCACTCGCGCAAAAAGTTTGGAACATCTCTCTTTCTCTCTCTCTCTCTCAATGAGCGTTCGAGCTTTGTTATTACACTTAGATTTACAAACAAAATTGTTGGCACGGGAGCGCCTGCGGTAGGCAGCAGAGACCACCCGTAAGTATGCGTATGAAAGCCCATTTGGAAAATCTCCGGGTGTCAGCCAAAAGTGTGACTGCATTGCTAAGAACTTGGCTGTTCTCTTGGTGGTCGAAACACTGAGCCTTTTTGTTCATTGAAGGCTGAAAAAACAAGCATGCCAAAGAGCGCCTTTTCCTAAAGGGTTTCAAAGCTCCTCGCTATTTTTGACTCTTTCTCTCCAGGCGCGAGAACATTCAACAAACGTGAATCGGAGAGGGTTTGATTGTTTTGTGTGTACATTGGCCGATCCAGGCTCGGCCCAACAACCTTGGCCCGGTCGCCTGCAATGTGGCTCGCAAGGGGACCTGTTGGTGCCCCATCCTCCGGCCGCAGGCAGATGTCTGCTGGCGAAGCCCATTTTTCTGTTGGGGATGTGAGGGAGAAGGGAGCGCGGGTGGGAGGGCAGGAGGTGGGGCTTCGTGCTGGAGCCCCGGCAGTCAGGATGACAGGCTAGGTTTCCAGCACAGCACGGACTGTGGTTTGGGAGAGAGAAGCTGCCCAGATCGGAAGAGCACCAGCCCTAGAGTTTCATGAGTGACTCTTTCTGGCCAGCTGTGCCTACCAGATTCTTCAAGTGTTATATGTGTGGGCCTGAGTGTTGTGTGTGCGCCCACACATACAGATGTACATTTATATACACATACATCATATGGTGTGTATACACATAATGTACATATGCACATACGCATGTATCATATGGTTGACATAATACATGCACTGTATCATATACAATGCTATATGTAACACTCATGTATTACAAATGTAGTACTTTTATACAACATAATTAAATGTGGAAGACTTGTTTACTGTATTGACACATTTTCTCTGCTGAAGTTTTATATGTTTGTCACAGCCACTAATAACTAAAAATCTATTTTTGAATGTTTTTAAATGAAAAATATTAGACCCACTAAGGAAAATATGTAGTACAAAAATTTCTGCAATAAAAATAACTCCCTTCCATCCTGATTCCCCAAGTCCCCACCATGTATAAATCATTGTTAGTGGTCCTTTTACCCTTTCCAGAAGAGTTCTGTGACTGCACACGCACATTCATACATACTCACACACATGCATGAACCCATGCATACTGAATTACATACGTGTTAATGTACACACATAAACACACAAATAACACAGGTACACATGCATGCGTTCACACTTCAGACTACAGTGCAAATGAGAGCCTATATATATATATATACATTACACATATATAATATATATAATAAGGAAATTTCCCATATCCTTATTCTCTGCTCTTTCTTTTTCATGTTATATTTTGAGTCTTCTCTCACAAACACATTCATCTACTTTATTCTTTTTAATGCATATGTAGTGTTTGAAATTGGATGAGGCAGAATTTTATGTACCAACCCTCATCATCTCTAGCTTTGTTTTGGGGGAACAGCACTGTTAGTTATCTTCAGTGTGCAAATATATCTCCAGAGAATCTTCTTGGTGCAGTTTATCCATGCCAAAGAGTATTAGCAAGATTCTTCCATCCCTCTCGGAGAGCCCAGCAAGCTACCGAGAGTATCCCGCCCGCATGGCAGAGCCTGGCAAGCTCCCCGTGGTGTATTCGATATGTCAAAAACAGTAACAACAAGTCTCACAATGGAGACATTACTGGTGCCCGCTCGAGCAAATCAATGAGCAACAGGATGACAGTGCTACAGTGAGTATATTATCTTCGTCATTGCCATTGATGCTACTATTACCTTTGGCAGCGTGAGTCAGACCCACAGGTGCTCAGAGGCTCTTCCTGGCTCTGTGCTCGGGAATGATCCCTGGCAGTGGTTGGGGGCGTATGTGGTGCCAGGGATTTGAGCGTGGGTCAGCGGGGTAGAAAGGATGCCCCTTCACCTCTGCACTATTTTACTTTAAAATAAGCATCTGAAGAGACAAGTCAGTTTTATCCCTGACTACCTGGCGAGAGCCCCTGTTTCCAGCCCTTCTCACATCGGTGTGCCCCAAACTTCCCTCCTGGTGGCCCTGGTCAGTAAAAAGCACCACATTCCACGCGAAGGGTTTTGTCGAGAGTCTTGCTTTTCCAAAGGCACTAGGCTATCACAGCACTTCAGTGGCCCTAAGCAAACCCTTAGGCCCAAATACCCCCCTTTTATGATCTGGTAGACGAGAGAGAAGACTCCAAGTGGGACCTGCCCTTTGCGGGGCCACACGGGGCCCCCATTGCATGCACGTACCCCCCCGAGCAGAGCCGCTGAGCCCCGGGAGCCGGCGTGGGCTGGCCTGTCTGTGTGGCGTGCTCAGGGGTCGATACCTTGACGTCACCGACGTGCCACGAGGCCTAGAGAGAAACTCGCCCCAGGTAGAGCAGCCCCTACCCAGCCCCAAGGTGACGGAGACCTGGAATTCCCCACATGCCCACTTCCTTCCGCGCCACAGAGGGAACTTCCGCCTGTTTCCTCCTGGGAGGCAGCCTGCATTGTCGCCCAGCCCGTGGCCGTGCGTTAGGGGCCAGGGCCGGGCGCCCCTTCCTGCAGAGGAGGCCTTTGTTCTGGGAGATGGCTGGGACAGGAAGGCCAGTAACTTGCTGTCTTTGTTCAGGAGCTGTGACAAAAATACCCTTCTTATTTATTTATTTATTTATTCATTCATTCATTCATTTATTTAATTTCATTGAATCATTGTGAGACAGTTACAAGCTTTCATGTTTGGGTTACAATCACGCAATGATCAAACACCCATCCCTCCACCAGTGCACATTCCCCACCACCAATATCCCCGGTATACCCCCCCTTTCCCACCCTCCCCCTGCCTCCATGGCAGACAATATTCCCCATACTCTCTCTCTACCTTTGGGCATCATGGCTTGCAACACAGACACTGAGAGGTCATCATGTTTGGTCCATTATCTACTTTCAGCACGCATCTCCCATCCCGACCGATTCCTCCAGCCCTCATTTTCTTACCCCCTAGACCTGCCAGCATTCTCTCCCAGAGCTTGGCAGGAAGGTTGAGCTCAAGGTAACATTGACTGAGTCTGGTGCGTGCAGGTTCCTGGTGTACCCCCCCCTTCCCACTGGGCCCCCTCCACTCTGTGGGAGGACATGAGGCTTTCAGGGGTCTCCTTCATAGGAGCCCCCTCTCAGGGCCCCAATCACAGGGCTGGGCTGCACCTTCCTGACAGGATCAAAGGCCCCAACTCCCACCCCCAGTCCCTGGGGGACTGGCCAGGAACCCATCAGTGAGAGAGGTGAGGCCGGGGACAAGGACACTCAGTCTGTAGCTCTCTCTGATTAGGCTGCCAGCTCAGGCCTCTGCTCACCCGGGTCCTCCCTGGGGGTCAGCAAGCTTCACCCTCAGGTGTGTGACACATCCGGGTCCTGGCACATTCTCCTCAGGTAGGAATGGGGCCAGGGCTGCCCTCTGGGAGAGAAGGGACAGTCCCGTGCTCGGCTTGAGGTGAATGGGGGCTCCTCCCAGGATGGTCACATTTGTTACCGTGTTAGTAACACCGGGGCCGGTGTTAGTAACTCCCAACACCCGGAGAGACACTCTGGCTTCATCCCCACTGTGTGCCACAGATGGGCTCTGCTCTGAGCCTGACACTCTCCACTCCCGTGACAGAAGTCATCCCTTGGAGATAAAGTCCAGGATCCAGACGAGGAGGCCACCTGGCCCATTGACTGGGATAAACATCTCAAAGAGAACAGTAGCCCTGAGGAGAAGTCGGCTGAGTCTCTCTCCGGCAGCCTCGCTCCTGTCTCCTCAGGTGACCATCTGGAGTCTAACGTCTAAACCGGTGTTTGGTCATGGCTGTTGCCTTGTGGTGTTCCAAGAATGCGCGTGTTTGTCGGTGTGAGTGAGAACTCCTCTCAGCACCAATGGTGATGGTTTCTGAGTTTACGGAGGATGGTTCGGGAGACCAGGTTGCAGGTTAGGGTCGGTCTGACCTGGGTACTTCTTGTCTTCCCTCACAAAAGGGCAAGTCTTTTCAACAGTGTTGAAAGTGGGACTGAATCTGTTTTCTTCACTAGAAGAAAACATAAAGATTAGTGAGAGAGGAACCCTGGCTCTCTTTCACCTCCTTTTTATGTCACACCTCCTTCTGGAAGCACTGCCTCCCTCGGGGCCCTGTCAAAGGGCTTTCAACCCTTAGGACCCCCCAAAGAGCAGGCACACATGAAGGGATCTGAAAATAGCTTCACTCACATGCACACAAACCTAGTCAGACATCCACACACAGGCTAGGCCTGTGCTCCCGGGCAGACATGTGGGTCCCCCAGGCAGGGGCTTCAGGGTCAGCTTCCTCCTCTAGAAAATGACAGGAAATTGGCTCTTGTCTTATGAAGAAGATGCAAATGACTCGAGGCTGGGAAGACATCAGGGTGCGGACCCAGCCTGCCCCTCCAGCCCCTGCACTTCCGTGGTCCCACCCGCTCAGCTGCGTTACAGGATGCCAGATTGGGGGACCCAGAGCAGGTAGGACCCCTCCATTCCTGGCAGATCTGAATTGCCACTCTGTTTCTCTTTGTCTATCAGCTTCCTGAGTTGGTTTTCATGGTTGCTTATTTTATTTTATTTTTTTTTTTACTTTATGGGCTGAAGCGATAGCACAGCGGGCAGGGTGTTTGCCTTGCATGCAGCCGACCCGGGTTCGATTCCTCTGTCCCTCTCGGAGAGCCTGGCAAGCTACCGAGAGTATCTCACCTGCACGGCAGAGCCTCGCAAGCTACCCATGGCGTATTTGATATGCCAAAAACAGTGACAACAAGTCTCACGATGGAGACGTTACTGGTGCCCACTTGAGCAAATCGATGAGCAACAAGATGACAGTGATACAGTGACACAGTTTTTTTAAAATTTTTTTAATTTATTTTTTAATTGAATTACCATATGGAAAGTTACAAAGATTTCAGGTTTAAGTCTCAGTTATACAATGCTTAAACACCCATCCCTTCACCAGTGCACATATTCCACCACCAGAAATCACAGTATACCTCTCCCCCAACCCCTCACCTCCCCAGACCCCCACCCTGCCTGTATAGCTGATAAATTTCACTTTACTTTGATTACATTCAATATTTCCACAAAAACTCACTATTATTGTTTGGCATTTCTCCCCCCAAAGTTGGACCTGCTGAAAAGGAAGCATTTGATAATTTGTTTTCCATTGCTGAGAATGAAGAGATATGAGGTCGAGCGGCCACAATAGCGGCCGCACGGTTTTGGATTTCTGTATTTTAGTAACTAAGTCCAGAGAAATTTCTGCCAGAAATTGCATCATTGCAAGCTTGTACCTCTCTGCTACTTTATATTCCACATATGAGTGCAATCTTTCTATGTCTCTCTTTCTTTCTGACTCATTTCACTCAACATGATACTTTCCATGTTGATCCACTTATATGCAAATTTCATGACTTCATCTTTTCTGACAGCTGCATAGTATTCCATTGTGTAGATGTACCAAAGTTTCTTTAACCAGTCATCTGTTTTTGGGCACTCTGTTTTTTTCCAGATTGTGGCTATTGTAAACAGTGCTTCAATGAACATAGAAATGCAAATGTCATTTCTACTATACCTTTTTGCCTCTCCGGGATATATTCCCAGGAGTGGTATTGCTGGGTCAAATGGAAGCTTAATTTCTAATTTTTTGAGAATCGCCATATTGTTTTCCAAAAGGGATGAACCAGTCGGCATTCCCACCAGCAGTGAAGGAGAGTCTCTTTCTCCCCACATCCATGCCAACACCGGTTGCTTTTGTTTTTTGGGTTGTGGGCTAGTCTCTGTGGTGTGAGGTGATATCTCATTGTTGTTTTGATCTACATCTCCCTGATGATTAGTGATGTTGAACGTTTTCTCATGTGCCTCTTAGCCATTCGGATTTCTTCTTTGGGAAAGTTTTTGTTCATTTCATCACCCCATTTTTTGATTGGGTCGGCAGTTTTCTTCTTGTGTAGTTCAATGAGTGCATTGTATATCCTTGATATAAATCCTTTATCGGATGGGTACTGCATAAATATCCTTTCCCATTCTGTAGATTGTCTTTGTATTTTGGTCACTGTTTCTTTTGAGGTGCAGAAGCTTCTTAGTTTGAGATAGTTTTCACTTGCTTGGCCAGTGGCAAGTCATCTTTGAAGATACCGTTGGCTTCAATGTCATGGAGGGTTTTGCCGGCCTTATCTTCAATGTACCTTAGGGATTCTGGTCTGATGTTGAGGTCCTTAATCCATTTTGATCTGACTTTTGTACATGGTGATAGGTGGAGATCTAAGCCCATTTTTTTGCATGTAGCTGTCCAGTTTTGCCAGCACAATTTGTTAAACATGCTTTCCTTGCTCCACTTCACATTTCTTGCTCCCTTATCAAAGATTAGATGATCATATATTTGGCTCCAGCCCCGATCATATATTTGGGGGTCCGTGTCAGAGTATTCAACCCTGTTCCATTGGTCTGCAGCTCTGCTTTTTTATAAAATAGTTCTCAATATTTGATTACATTTAATATTCAACTGTCATCCTGTTGCTCATCAATTTGTTCAAGCGGCACCAGTAATGTCTATCATTGAGAGACTTATTGTTACTGTTTTTGGCACACCAATCCCACCACTACTACACCTTCCCAGCACCATATTTCGGGGGTTTCCATCCCAAACCCCAATCCTTGCCCTTAGCAGAACAAAATAATATAATATTTCCCTGTAAGATTAGTTGCCTCCTACTTTGAGTCTATCAAATGTGGTGTGGCTCTCTTGGAGTATGAGTAGGGTGTGTTCTATGAGGTGTCATGCAAATGCGACCTTGCAGCCCAAGAAAAGGTTCCCTCAGGGGTGAGGCTCGGCCCAAGCATGTGGAGAGTGGCTGAGAGACTGGAGGTGGTTGGGTTCTGGAGGTTTTGGGTTGCCAGGGCTGGGTCTCCTGGGGCGGGAAGGGGTATTACTCACCCCCTTCTGGGTCACCCCGAGTGAAACAGCCTGGTGTGGCTATGGCGAGTGTCATGTTGCTCCCTTCCAGGAGAGAAGAACATGCGATCTCTCATGGTTTCTTAATAACAAAGCAAAGGGAGAAATTCACCATCGTTGTGTTTCCATCGCCGCAAATGACTAGGTTGACTTGGTGCATCCGGGGTCTCTGCCTCTGCTCTGATCCTTTCTAAACTCGAGCTACTGATGCAGCAAACAGCAAATGGTAGTAAAATACACTCGTGATAAGCCAAAGTTCCTACACCTAATGTAGAAGAGTAGAGGATAAAAGTTGATAAAAATGTACATGAGATCCTACCCTCGAGAAGCATGGATCCTTAGGAAAGGATCCTTAGGAAAGGATCCTTAGGAAAGGATGCAGAGGAGGGTGCTGATGGACACTGGGGAGATGGGTAGAGTGGGCTTATAAATATGGATTCAATCTGCACCTATTATTTTCAAGATAACTCATTAAATTTAACTTTAGTTTAAGAAAAAGAAATCAGGGCTCTTTGCTGTCGGAAAAGCCCATGCTCCCTTTTGAACACCCACACCCCTTTCCCTCTCTTCTCACAATTTCCTAAATAAATTTCTTTCAATAAAAACTAATTTTTTTTCTAGTGGAGCAAGGTTGTTTTTATTGGAGGAAATTTATTTAGGAAGATGTGAGGGGAGAGAAGAAAAGGGATGCATGTTCAAGAGGCACTGTGAGCTGGAAAGAGCAAGCAAGCAAAGAGACAGAGATAAGCCAGCAAAACATGTGTTCAGGAGAGACCATGGACTGGAAGTGCAAGCCTAAAAACTATTTTTGAAAAAAGAAAAGAAAGAAGAATGGAATTAGATTTGTGGGTGGTAACATTTTTTGAATACCATAAAATATTATTTTTTAAAAGAAATCTCAAGGACCAAAAAAATTGGTTTTTGAACTTATTTGAAAAGAAGACAATTTTTAATAGAAAACAATTCAGAAGAAAAAGAATGCATTGGCTCATGGAAGCAGAAAGTCCAAGGAGGGCTTTCTGTTAACTCCAGGTGAGCTGATCCAGCAGTGACTGGTCTCTGCCTGATTCTTCACCCACATCTTTTTCTTGACTTCCTTCTGGTTCGGCTCCTGCTCAGACCAGCTTTCTCCTTGCGAGGGCAAACACCGCTGATGACAACTCTACTTCTGCCAAAATAGAATCTCTTGCAACTGTCGAAGGTAGGAGTCTTTACCTCTCGGTTTCACTACTCTTTGCCATGTTTGACATTATTCCCTGATTCCTGCTCTCAGTGGTAGGAGCTTCCACACTCCCTTTTTTTGTGTGTCTCCTTATCTCTGCCTCCCACACAGCCCTCAGAGACAGTCCCCCGTCTCTACCCTTCAGTCCCTTGAGTCACTCCACATGCATGACCCTCATTCCCGTCACTGCTCAGAGTTGGTGCAATATGAAAAGTCAGCCAAGTGCTCCCCCACCGGTCCTTATACGCTTCTCCACCCTTTTTGAGGTCACTGCTTTAACACGAGTCAGGTGGGTTTTGTGGTCCCAAACTTTTTTTTTTTTAAAAAAAATGTTCCTTTTCCTGTTTATCTACTTGTTTTCCATATTTGAGACTCTCCATGCTACCTTGGACTTGAATGGAATCGGAAAAATGACATTTGTTTGGGACGCATGACCTTTTCTTGGGAAACTTGTTTTTACAATTATGTCTGATTTTGAATGGTGCTAATGATTTGCAGACCAGCTTGTTATCCTTTCCCCTTTAAAGGTTCTTTACATATCTGCCTTTTCCTTGAAGACATTTTATCTTTTATGCCTAGTAACTCTTTCCTTTTATTCTTTTAATAGTGAGAAGGGACGACAGATGTCAGTTTTCCTGGAATACTGTGTGTGTGCGCTCTGAGTCAGTGGATTAGATTACTCTTCATTCGAAGATCACTCTTCATCTTCCTATGTTTGATCTCTGCAGGCTTCTTGGGTTTTAGTTTTATTCTTTATTATGGGTGTTAGCTATTTTGTTGAATTTCTTTTTTTTTTCTTTTTGGGTCACACCCGGCGATGCACAGGGGTCACTCCTGGCTCTGCACTTAGGAATTACCCCTGGCGGTTTTCGGAGGACCATATGGGATGCTGGGAATCGAACCTGGGTCGGCCGCGTGCAAGGCAAATGCCCTCCCCGCTGTGCTATTGCTCCAGTCCCCTACTTTGTTGGATTTCATTTACATAACTTATATTTAATTTCACGATGGCCTGTTATCTTTGTGAATTTTTGAAAACCTCCATTTTTAGTTTAATTGCTTCAAATCCTGTATCTTTATGCTCGACTTTCTCTTAACCATTTTCTCTGCTCTTCATTCTGCTCTGTGGTTCCAGACTTTCATTTACTGTTCCTTTGCCTTCAACTTAGAATGACTTCCTCCAGCCTTCATAGAGCAATTCTGCAGAAAACACGTTTTCTTGGATTTTACTTTATTTAAAAAGTCTTTACTTCACCTAATTTTTAAAGACATGCTTCTGGATTGAGAGTAATGAATTGTAAGACAAATTTCAACTTTCAGCCACTTAAAGGTCACTGTCATCTGACTTTCTTTTTCCTAATAACTGTCAATAGTTAATCAAATCATTGATTATCTAAATGTCAAAAGTCCCTTTGACACCAAACTTCTAGGATTTTCTCTGATCTGTCCTCCTTCAGATTAGCTGGTTTTCTGTCATTTCATATTTTAACAAATTTGGGGGATCATTTTGGCTTTCTGCAAGTCTTTTCTCTTTGTTACCCCTTTCTTTTCTCTTGAGGCTCCAGTGACAAATATGTATTAGACTTCTTAATATTCATCCCACAGAGCCTGAATACTATTCTATTTTTCCTTGTTTTTTCTCCATTTTTCAAAGGTACTTTTTTGTTGCTCTCCGTTCCATATACTGATCCTACCTCTGCCATCTGCAGTCTA
Organism: Sorex araneus; assembly: GCF_027595985.1. Classification (NCBI taxonomy): domain Eukaryota; kingdom Metazoa; phylum Chordata; class Mammalia; order Eulipotyphla; family Soricidae; genus Sorex; species Sorex araneus. The sequence goes on from NC_073312.1 coordinate 6,902,342, forward strand.
CTAGGTAGCACATCCATTTTATTTTAAAACACTCTAATTTCAATTTCAGGATTTTCATTTGGTTTGCCTGCTCTGTGATATTCTTCATACTTTTTTTTTTACTCTGACTACATATAGTTAGTGCCTGAGCTATGTCATTACTGGGAAATTTAAAGGTTTGTCTGCTGTATCCCAACATTTGTGTCAACTGAGTTGAAATGACCTCCTCCATTACTGAATCATGGTCTCATTTTCTTATTTAGTTTCATGTATTGTTTTAGGTATTTGTTTGTCTGGAGGGGTGCATCCAGATGTGTTCAGGGCTGACTCCTGGCTTTTTACTCAAAGATCACTCCTGGCTGACTCAGGGTGCTGCGGGTCGAACCCAGGTCAGCCATGTGCAAGGCAAACACTCTAACTGCTGTTCAATCACATTGGACCTATCTTATTTTATTAGGGTGAACATGGAGGCTATTGTGCTACGGAGACCTTAGATTGTTTTCTTCAGAAGAGTGTGGAGCTTTGTTCCAGAGAGGAGTTAATTTCCTGAACAATCCTTTTAAATTTCTGCAGGCATGGTTTAATGCTGCTTTCAAGGAGGCATCTGTTTTGTCTTTTATCCCCCATTGTCTAAGAGTGAATCCTTAGTTCCAGGACAAAATCCATAGTCATTATTCGTACGGATGGTCCTTCTGGGATTTCAATAAGAAAAACAGAGGTATTTGCCAAGGATCTGGCAGGATTTGGATTCAAAGTTCTGTCTTCCCATAACTAGCAGCTTAAATCTGCTTCTTTTCTCTAGTCTTCTAGTTGTTTCTTTGACCATCTTTGCATTGTCCCTATCCATGTAGAGTTCAGGAATCAGGAAAACTTTGGGAAAATTTATGCATATTTGGGGATTTTCCATTCAGACTTTTCGTTATTTTCTTGATCAATTTTCAGATACCTTGGCTCTCCATGATTCTATCTTCTAACACATCAAGCCAATAAGTTTGTGGTTTTCTGCCTGAGTTCTTACAATCCAGCACTTGCGAGCTGGGAGTGTCACAAAGGAAAATGTCACATAAATATAGATCTCTTCCAGGGCATCCCCCTCACCGGGGCTGAGTCTCTTCCTGACCTGCCTGTTTGGGGTGACTTTTAGCTCTCTGAAATAACTGCATTTTTATATTTTGTTCTGAGTCAGCTCATTCAAATTGCTCCATTGTTATTGAAATTGAAAGTCCATAATAATTGGATTTTAAATATCATCTGTTATGGACCACTAGTTCCATGGTGAAATATTACCAACCTTGTGTATATCCTTAAACCTGAATCTCCATTTTTATGTCACTTTGTGAGTTTAAAATTTGACTTTAGGCTTATTAGTTTTTCCTTTGGATTTTGGGGCCCACCGAGTGGTCCTTAGGGCTTACTCCTGACCCTGTGTTCAGGGATCACTCCTGTTAAATGCAGGGAACCACATGAGGTGCAGGGTTCAAACCTAGTCAACCAGGTGCAAGGCAAGTGCCTCACCCACTGTACTCTCTAGCCACTACCACTCCTCTCCCCCAATTTTTAATTTTATAAATTTCATTTATTCAAGAGACACAAAAAGGAAATTTGTCCCATTAGGACTTTATATATAGGAGAGTAAGCTCTTGGGAGCAATAGAGTTAAGTCCTTTCCAATGTCTATAGGCCAAAATGGTATCTTCATCAATTCTTCCTTCTCCGTACAATGATACTGGTTAGGTCTCTCTTGGTTGCAAGTGGCACAGGTCTGCTTGCCATTGGCAGAATCAGAAAAAGGAAATTTAATAAGGGACATGACTGAAAATCCAGGAGCCGGGCCGTTCCCTCTGTGTTCAATGCAGGATCTCGGGCATCATGCCCGGCACTGTCTCTCTCTCTCTCCCTTTCTTGCCTGTACTCTCAGCCGAGAGTGTGCTCCGTTCCCACTCGGGTCTAATCTCATTCTAGACCGACGTCCACGCCAGCATAGCTTTGCTGTGGGCTGGAATCTAATAGGATACGAGTGATGGTGTTTGTCTTAGGAGGAGCTCTCCCAATCACTACCTCTGACTGCCGTGGGACCTTTCGGGAAGTTTCTGTGGAATAGAAGCTTTTCAGTCACAGGGCCAGAGTCAGCTCCCCCGAAGTTGTCTGAATTGACGGCAGAGGGAGATGTCTTCTCCCAAACTCCTGAGGCTGCTGAAAAGTCCCTGGACTCTGGAAGGCTGTAGGGCCACAGGTGATTCTGTCCAGCAGGACTGTGTATGGGGTGAGGGGTCAGCGGCTTTATTCGAGGCATTATTGCAGGAGCCTAGACTTCTGAATGCTATCACCTTACCTGCCCATCCATTCACCTTCGGGCTGTGTCTTGGACCAAGAGGAACCTTCTAGAGAAATCTATGAGTCTACCAAGCTGTGCTCCTGTGGCCCAACTGCTATTTACTATCTACAAAGATGAGTTATTCTTAGTTTTATTTGAGGTAAAATAAATATTTGAATGTTGTAAAAGTGAAATGACATTATCTCTCTTCTGGGCATCAAGAGAAAACATTCATTTAAAAATATCTAAGGGCCTGATAGTACAGTGGGTAGGGCAGTTGCCTTGGCACGCAGCTAACCCGTGTTCCACCCCTGACACCCCATCTTGTCCCCACCAAGCTCTGCCAGGAGTGAGTTCTGAGTGCAGAACCAGGAGTAAACCCTCCGCGGAGCTGGGTGTTGCCCCCAAAGCACACCAACAAAAGTGAATAAATAAAAAGGAAAAATATCGAAGTCAAAAATACTGTGGAGGCGACACTGCTCGCGTGAGGTCAGGAATGGCGTTCTTAAAAGGAAAAAGATCCCCGCTGTTTCCATCTGTGTTTGCAAAACACCCAAACTTTAACGAAATATGCAAAAGCGTAGGGTCAGAGAACACGATCTGGAATTTGTTTTGAGTAAAACAGACAAAACTAGGATGGATCGATTGAGCCCCTTTGCTACAAAGCATGAAAAAGAATTATCCTGCAGGACAGAGCCAAGCCAGTAAGGGTGTGTTTTTTTTTTCTTCCTTTGGGGCCCTTTATTTATGGTCTCTGTTTCTTGTCACTTCTCAGGTTATCTGGGAACTTTTAAGGCTGGTTAGTTTCTGCTAATCGGTGTGACATCGTTTTATCCTTAGCCTGGATTGGGCTGTCCAGGGAGATAAAAAGGTTATCATCATGTTATTCTCACGCCGAACCCTTAGAAGTTAAAAGTAAAATGAAATAAAGATCCACCTCCAAAGCATTTCCCTGATGTCCCATTCCAAGCTGATGGATGGAGGGTCAGTGCAAGTTGGGTTCTCAGAGAATTAAGAGCAGGCCTGAGACTTTCACAGATTGCTCCTTCTCCTCCTCCTTCTCCTCCTCCTTCTCCTTCTCCTTCTCCTTCTCCTTCTCCTTCTCCTTCTCCTTCTCCTTCTCCTTCTCCTTCTCCTTCTCCTTCTCCTTCTCCTTCTTCTCCTCCTCCTCCTCCTTCTTCTCCTCCTCCTCCTCCACCTTCTTCTCCTCCTCATCCTCCTTCTCCTCCTCCTCCTCTTCCTCCTCTTCTTCTTCCTCCTATTCCTCCTCCTCCTCCTCCTTCTCCTCCTCCTCCTCCTCCTCTTCCTCCTCATCTGCACTAACCTCTGTCCTGGAATCCACAAAAACATTCTGTAGGTTGTTTTTAGCAGCCTTGGTGGCAGAATCTCCATTTTTGGGGAATTCTTTGTGAGGGCATGGGGGGCAGGTGGAGATCTTGGGGTCTCAGTGCATGCCACGAAACTTTCACTGTGTTCTGAATAGCTTCGGCACTCATGTATCTGTGTTTTGTGTAAAAGATAAATGCCTACCAGTTGGGAGGGACAAACATACTACAGCCTAAAACTTGCGTCACCATCACTGAGCTGCTCGGCACCTGGTTTGTCTGGACTGGGCTGGGGTGGGGTGAGGTGGGGGGGACACTAAAGGGACTGGTGCAACCTCTTCACAGCTTCTCTCAGAAGCCGGTGTCATTTGATTTGTTTTATGGTCACACCCAACTGTGCTCAGGGATCACTCTCGCTGGGGCTTGGGGAACCTATACTAGGGACTGAAGTGTCTGGGTTGATGGCAACTCCTCCCAAACTCCTGGGGCTGATGAAAAGTCCCTGGACTCTGGAAGACTGTAGGGCCACAGGTGATTCTGTCCAGCAGGGTTGTGTACGGGGTGGTGGGTCAGTGGTTTTATTCCAGGCATTATTGCAGAAGCCTAGAATTCTGAGTGCTATGACCTTACCTGCTCATCCATTCACCTTCAGGCTGTGTCTTGGACCTAGCGGAACCTTCTAGAGAAATGTATGTGAGTCTACTGAGCCATGCTCCCGTGTCCCAGCTGCCGCTACAGCACCCTACCTGCTGTGCTATGTCTCCGCCTCTGGCCTGTGTGAGTTGGGGGGAAATCTGGTCCCATGGCCGCTTGCTTCCTGGAGCGCTGGGGTGCTAAGTGATGAGGAAGCAGGACTTGGCACTTGTCCGCAGAGCCCCGCATCCAGGAGCTGGATCCAAGGGCCCTTCCGGCCTCCCATGGCGGCCCCCTGAGGTGGGCTCTGAGCCTCAGCTCACACGGCCTTGAGAAAGCTAACCTTGACTTTGCTGCCATCCTGGAGAAAGCCCCCGGGGCCCTTGTCACCACACGGTTCCCACACTGCAGGGGTGTCTTCGCTCTCTTCAGTGGAGGGACGGAACCCAACTCCCCTCGCGAGAGGCCCCACTGTGGCCCCCAAGCTTCCCACCCTTGTCTTCGTCCAGCCCCTCCTTTGGGGGCCTGCAGACAAGGTGGGCCCCCGGTGCAGCAATGCTGAGAGGAGACTCTCATACCTCACCCCTACCCCTTCCTTCCTCTTCCACTCGCCATGAGCCTAGAGATAAACTCCTCTCAGGTGCCATCCCAGCTCTCTCCCCCCAAACCCAGGCCAGGTACTTCTCTGGACCCCCATTCTGGACAGAAGCTTTGATTCTTTTTTTTTTTGCTTGGGGACACATCCAGCAGCACTCAGAGCTGACTCCTGGCTCTGTCTGTCTTCAGGGATCACCCCTGGCGGTGCTTCAGGGACCATACGGGGGGCCTGGCAGCCAACCCAGGTCTGCTGTACGCAGGGCAAGTGCCTCACCTGCTGTGCTGTCTCTCCAGCCCCTGGACAAAAGGTTTTAGCACAGAGCCACAGGCCTGTCTCTGGAATTGCGTATCTGAGGCCTGGCACGCATCTGGTATGAGGTCAATGCCCAGAAAATACTTGTTTCAGGTGGGTCTGGGGACCAAAAATAGAAACTCAGGGTGATTTTGTTTTATTTTCTCCTGAATTCTTTCCGAAAGTGGCATCATGTGGGGATCTCTTTGTATTGGGGTGGGGGTGGGGGTGTTTTTGTTTTGTTAAACATCCTTCTTCGTCTGCCATTTACAAAGGGTTTCTCTTGACCTATGACTAGCATGGCGGAACATCAGATAACAGCAACGGCCTGGGAATGGTTTGTCGGGGTTTGAAGTGGTGGAAACAAATGAAAGCGTTTCCCACTTCCTTCACCATCGCCACTTGTTTATAAATAGCGATGAAATATTTCCTCCTCCCTCCCCCCTCCTCCAACCTCAGAACATCTTGTCTAGGGAAAAAAGGAGGAACACTTGGAAGATTGTCCCTTGAAATTGCTATTAACTGGAAAATGGTATTCAGGGAAAACTTTGCCTCCTGGAAACGGCTTGGCCCTCTCACATGTGGGATGTATTTTATTGTTGCTGAAGGACAGAATCTCATGCATATACAAACTGTTCTATTCTGTTCTTCAACTCGATTCAAAAAGGCTGAGGGGAATTTAATATAAGAAACACTGGCTTGGGAAGGCCA